>NC_058158.1:16348085-16411202 GCF_020080835.1 Cotesia glomerata | reverse complement strand
GTCGAAAAACTATCCAATGCGTGATAATTCCCTGTAATTGTTTTAAATTATACGATAAAGTTGGGATTAGGGAAATTAAATAAAAAATCACTTGGATTTTTGGGGAACAATTTAGAAGAAGCCTTTATTTGTCCCCAAAGTGAGTGAAAACCCAGCTAGGCTGGGAAAACCTCCTTGATGAAATTACATATACAAGTAAATTGTGTATGTGTAAGTGTGGAATGTGTAAATTACGTTGCAATAACGCAATAGGGGTGAGCTCAACCGCCTTTAGATAGAAAATTATCGATAATTCTGAAATTCAGATAAGTCCCAAGGTGGGGAGCTAGTAATATTCTAATCACTTTTGAACTATCTCTCAGAGTGAGATCTATTAATGTTCAATTGTCTCAAGGTGAGAAAGCAATAATATTCAAATTGGATAACATGTGAATGTTAGTCAATTGAGTTTGATGTTTTTAGCCAGTAGAAATTAGTCAAATGGATTTGCAAGTTGGAATTTAATTAGCTTTATAAGCTAAATTAAATAAGATCGTAAATAAATATCAATAACTAATTTAATGTAATTAATTGTTAATATCACGCGTCAATTATGGATTGACTAAAGCCGCGTGGCTTGATGCAATCCTTTTTGCGTTAACGGTGGCGCGTAATGGCCGCGTGGCGTCACTTCAAATAAATTTACTTGATTTTATTTATGTTAATTCCACTGAACTATTTGAACTGATTTAAAATGAATTGAGAATTTAAAGTATAATTGAAGCTAATATAATTATTTATATTTAATGAATAATTTTAATATTTAAATGAAAGTGAGATGTAAGTAAGAAAATATCAGAATCGATTCGCACAGAAAGTAGCGTCGTACTAGTACAAATGTCCAAGCACAACTGTTGCAGCCGGCCACGTGAGCCGGCTTCTCTACCGCTAACCAAGGCGCGCATGGGCGACGGCCATAGCGTGATACGATTATTCCCGAGTTTTAACGATTAAGCCCGAAGGCGCAATTCTTCTTATAAGTATGTGACTAGGTCCTTTTCCTAGGCGGTTAAACATACTCCCCGTTGCGAAGGTTGAGCAAGATATTATGAATAGTGTTTACAATCAGCGATATTACATGATTACAATATTTTTGAATTTACAGATTTTAAGAATTGATTGGTAATGGACATAACAGAGTAATATTCCCGTTTATATATATGCCTTGAGGCTTTGTTCGAATTGAAGCCACTCGTCAAAGTTATGTTAAGTCCTCTCCTGGATGAGTCTCTGATCACTACTCCCAGCTGCCACCACATACAGGGTTGGTTTTGTCCATCAGTAAAGACAATTTGATTGACCTTAATATCCCCTCGATTGGAGTCCCATTTTTGCCTGGTCTGCAACTCATGAAGCGTATTCCAGTCAATACCAGCGTTTCCAGAAATCTTGTCGCGCCTGACAGTGAATTGCCATGAGCTTAGTCTATTATCTGGAACGTGTCAGAAAAATCATTTCTCAGGTAGCATAGTTGAGAGTGACGACCTATTAAAATATGTGTGCAGGAGTTAAAGCAATAGGGATCATTAGGATCACTTGGACAATGAACATAGAGGACGAGAATTTAATATAGATTCAATTTGTATAGCCAGAGAATTTAATTCTTTTCAAACGTTAAAAGTTGTTCTTTTCACTACTCGTTTAAAATGGTGTTTAAAATGACTTTGACTGCCGCCTCCCAGATACCCCTCGAAATGAGGGAGAGAGATAAAGGTGGATTGAATTTCCAGACAATGTTTCTCTTTTTATTGCATAAGTTGTTAACAATGTCCTGATGGGGAACTTTAGAGTTGAATAGTTGGTAAAGTTCTATTAATTGACATTATTTGCACTCACAAAATTGGTACTCATTATCAGAATATATACATGACAGATGGAAACCCCTCTTCTGTCAATAAAACGTCCGAAAGCTCCTAAGAAACCCTCGGTAAGTTAAGTCACTTACGAGATTTCTAAATGTACAGCCTTAGTAGCCATGCAAACAAAAACACATCCATAGACCTTGACTTTAGTTCTGTTTCGAAATTTACGTTCCTTGATAAAGAGAGGTCCAAAATAATCAATTCCTACGTGAGAAAATGGCGGAGATTCCGAGACTCTAGAACTAGGCAAATCGGCCATTTTACTTTGTAAGAGAATTGGTTGATATCGAATGAGAATTGGTTGATATCGAATGCATTTAACGCAATGCCTAATGATTTTACGTACTTGATTTTTGCCATCTAGCAGCCAAAACTTATGTCTAAGATTTGAAAGTGTACTTTGTATACCCGAATGATACAAACTTTCATGAGTTTCTCTAATAATTAGATCCGTAACATAATGACGTGAAGGTAATAAAATAGGATGTTTTTTCGAAAAGGATATAGGAGCATGTTTCAAACGGCCTCCCACTCTCAATAATCCGTTTGAATCAATGAATGGATTAAGGCATCGTAATCGTAGATTTTTAGTCTCTCCGGTTTCTTTAATTTGTTTGATTTCATCATAATATTGTTCGTTTTGAATCAGAGTTAAGATTTTAATTTCAGTTAATAATTTTTCTTCTACGTTTAAAGGTTTGTGTTTGAATGGATTATCTTTTAACATTCGCAAACAATAGGAAAAAGAATTTATAAGTTTAGAATATGATGAAAACCGTTTAAATAAATTGTCAGTGGAAGCTAGTAAACAAGTAATTTTTCGAACACCAGGAAGTTCAGAAAGAACTGCCGGCTTTAAGTTATGACAATTGAGAGGATCCTGTGATAGCCACGTAGGACCTATCAACCACATTTTGTTATTTAGAAATTCAGAAGGAAGTTGACCTCTAGATAAGCAATCTGCCGGGTTATCCTTGGTTCTGACATGTCGCCATTCGATTTTACTGCAAAGGGTTTGAATTTGTGTAACGCGATTCGCTTCAAAGACCTTGAGAGTGCTGGGAGATCGTTTGAGCCATTGAAGTACAATAGTTGAATCAGACCAAAATGTGACTTTAGATATGTCAAAGTTAAATGAAGGAATTGTGTCCTTATATAATTTAGCAAGTAATAATGCTCCACATAATTCTAATTTTGGAATTGTAACATCTTTAATGGGAGCAACTCGAGATTTGGAACAAACTAATTTCACGATCACGTCTCCATGTTTATTCACTGATCTTATATAAATGCAAAGCACCATAGCCTACTCTACTAGCAACACAAAAACCATGCAGTTGTATGTTAGTCGGATCAGGAATTAAAATATTTCGTTCAACCGAAAAGTCTTTTGATTAGGGGTAATTGTTCAGCAAATTTACACCAGCGCAAATGCAATTCTTGTGGGACCGTTTCGTCCCAATGGACCTTTAATTTCCAACATTCTTGAATGATGGTTTTGCCGCTAATACAATAGGACCGAGAATTCCGATAGGATCAAAAATTTTTGCAATGTCAGATAAAATGGTTCGTTTAGTTATTTTCGTGATGAATCGTTTGATTTGACTGTATAGATAAATTCGTCAGTTAGAGAATTCCATGCTATGCCCAAAGTTTTAGAGGGATAGGATCATCATTAATAGCACAATCTAAAATCTAAGGTTTCTTTTGATCGAGATTATCCAGTGCGTGTCGGATTTGATTCGAAGCCCATTGTCTGAGTTCAAATCCACCCTTTCGCACTAGTTGAATGATTTCGTCACGCAATTTTTAAAATTTCGGTCAAAAGAATTGGATCCGGTTAATAAGTTGTCGACACATAAAGATCTCGTTTCTAATATTTTTTGAAGCTACAGGAAAATTATGAAATTCGTCATCAACAAGTTGATTTACCGTTATGAAAATGGGCTGCAGAAGCCAAATGTAACTCGTTTAAGTTCAAAGGTACTAGGCTGTCATTATGATAATAAAAGGATTCGTTGAAATTATATGATGATCGGATGGTATGCAAATTTGTCGATACATTTGAGCGATATCAGAAGTCATAGCATGAACAAAGGATGCGAAAACGTAAGAGAATGAATTGAAAAAGATTATCTTGTATAGTAGGCCTGTTGGTAAGACTTCATTCAAGGAGATACCTTTATCGGTTTGAGATGATTCATCAAATACAACGCGTACCTTGAGTGGTAGTGCTGGATGTTTTTTATTATCGGATGATGGGGCATGTAGACATACCCTGGTCCACTATCATCCGGCCATTATTCGATGTACCATGTGGCCAAGATTGATGTATTCATTCATTGACTTTATTGTATTCGGATTTTAATGATGAGTCTGGGAATTTAATCTCTTCTGTAAAGACAGAAATCTATTTAGAGCCTTTTTGTTTGGGAATTCCCGAACTCGACATCGTCTGCGCAGAAAGGGTAGTTTTACTATATATCTGACCACGTCTGTAATCGCGAATAGTAGTGTTTTGATAATAGGAGAAGTCTCACATGTAGAATCCTCAATAGATCGAGAATCACTAGAACTTAGCAATGTCTTCTCAATAGGGTCCAGAATTTTGTTAATTGACTCGACAGATCAGTTAGTTGGACAAAAGTTACAGAAAGTATATTTTTTGCTCGTGCCCAATGACTCCCTCCCGCTACAACCCATCCTAGTTGCGTTTTTGTAATATTAAATCACGAAATCATTTTGTGAGCAAGTTAATCTGTCCGGACAGATAGAAGAGAAAGTGTTTGGTACCTGAAACCGATAAGGACATCTACGGGTCTTGGTATATGAAATTCCGGATCAGCAAGTATTATCTTTTTTAGGTATGTCTACATTTTATTGCGATGTGAAAAGATTTCATTTGGGACTCAGCTCTGCACAGATTTCTGTTAACAGTTAAAAATGATAATGATCTTTGAAATTTATTATTTAAAGATTTACAACTTATTTGAACGACGCGATGTTTTGAAAAAGGTTTGCATTCCATTAACAGCCCCTGATCAGGAATAAGAACAGTTTTTGCATTGGTAATTTTAATTTGCTAGACAGAATTTTCAGTAACTAGAAATTAGCTGTTGCACAGGTGTCAGAAGTAAAGCGTTATGCGAGCTTTGTATGAATCCACCCGTTGAATCACGCAACTGGATGAGTGCGCTCATCATCAATTGGAAACGCGGTGTTCTGAGAATTGTCGTATAGTTGTGTACTACTAGTCAAGATGTAGATCCCTTATCAGTCGTAACAGTAATAGGTGACTCGGATTTTTACGGCATTGTTCTTTGAAGTATTCGGATTAGAGGGTTGTTGAACTGTCTTTTGTTGAATGTGCAGTTTGGTATGATGGAATTTCTTACAGGTTTGACATCTACTACTGGAAGGGCAAGTTCCTTTGTGTTCGCGAAGACAATTATTGCAAAGTTTAGCAGATTTTACAAATTTTTATGCGTTCTCCTATAGTTAATGCATCAAACTTATAACATTTATAGAGCGGATGAGATAGTTTACAACATGGACAGGCAGTAGAAGTGGTTGTTACTAAAGCTCGGACTGGTGAGTCTGTTTTTTGTTTCTTGAAATTATTACTCGAATATTCATTACGTCGTCTTTTAAAAGAGCCATCGGAGTCGCGCTGTTTATTAGGTTTACGTGTACTGAGTCGGAAAGCAGTTTTTATTATAAATTTGCTAAATGCGTCAAACGTTGGGAGAGTGTTATCGTCTTCGTAATGTTTCGTCCCATTTGTCTCTAATTTCTGTTGGTAATTTAAGTTCTAATAATCTTACTATAAATGCGTCAGTTGGGTTTGCTTTTAATGATTTTAAATCATTTAAGTGTTGTCGAGCATCATCTATGAATTTAGTGAGATTTTCATTAGTCGGGGTTGATATTGAATTAAGATTTAAAAAAGCGTCATAATGTTTAAAAAGCTAAAGCGCGCTCTTTCTGATAAGTTTCTGTTAAAAGGTCCCAGGCCTGCAATGTATAGTTTTCTGCACTTGCATCCAAAAGCGCGAGCTTGTTTGCAGCAGAACCAGTTAAACATCCGCGAAGGTATAAAAACTTATTAAAGATCATCTAAATCTTTTACGTTCGTCGATCAGTGTCTTAAATGTATTTTTAAAAGAAAGCCAATTTTTCAAAGTTGCCATCGAATTTTGGTAAATCCGTGGTAGGGAGCTTAGTAAGTCGTTGAGTCTCGAAGTGTTCGATTAAGAGTCGAAGCGTTAATTGCAGTTTGAATAGTGGCATTGAGAACATCTTGATTGGGAATTTTTATTTTAGTTGCAAGGTTGTAATAAATTTTTGCGAATTCCGTCCGCGAGTTCTATTTCTGGGTCCTCAGGTTTGTTCACTTCTAATTCGTCGATACTGGCATCGTACTGATCGAACATTTTTTTTCGATTTTAGGAAAACGTAAAGAAGCAGTCTGAATGTCTGTGGTCTTTGCTGTTAATTCATCGTTCAATGCGGTAATTTTAGCAGTTAATAGAACACGTGTTTGTTCTAAAGTCATTTTGTTTTAGTCATTTTGCGATAAATTTATATGATAATAATAGTAATAATAAATAACAATAATAAATATCAATTGATAATTAATTATCTTATTTCTGTAATAAATAGATCACTTACAGTAATCAATTGATTTGAGAAACAATTTAAATAATTAATTATAATTAAATATTAAATAATTTGAGAATTGATAATTAGTATTCTGTTGCACAACAATTAATCACCGGACAATGATCAATGGTAATTGTGAATTGTCGACTAATTAATTAAAATTAAGTTATACGTAAATAATTAAAATAATAACGTAAATAAATATTTGAATGATAACCAATTGCACTAGTTGACCGGATGAATTGATTGCCAAGTGACAATCGATTAGTCAGCCAAAAAAGTCAAACAATTAATTAAATTACAAATAAATAAGTTGGATATATTATCAAATGATTAAATAATATATTAATTAATATTATAAATGATTTAGTGTTAAAGACTTATCTTATTTGTATTGAAGTCCAACGATGCTGGCAGCAGCTGGGTGGTATAGTGATTGGATCTTCGGCACGTCTTGCTCGTCTTCGCAAATCAGGGCTCGTGTACACTTCAAACCTCACAGGAGGCACCAAATGTTTTGTCGAAAACTATCCAATGCGGATAATTCCCGTAATTGTTTTAAATTATACGATAAAGTTGGGATTAGGAAATTAAATAAAAATACTTGGATTTTTTGGGGAACAATTTAGAAGAATTTATTTGTCCCCAAAGGAGGAAAACCCAGCTAGGCTGGGAAAACCTCCTTGATGAAATTATACAAGTAAATTGTGTGTGTGTAAGTGTGAATGTGTAAAATTACGTTGCAATAACGCAATAGGGGTGAGCTCAACCGCCTTAGATAGAAAATTATCGATAATTTGAATTAGATAAGTCCCAAGGTGGGAGCTAGTAATATCTAATCACTTTGAACTATCTCAGAGTGAGATCTATTAATGTTCAATTGTCTCAAGGTGAGAGCAAATAATATTCAATTGATAACAGAATGTTAGTCAATTGAGTTTGATGTTTTTAGTGTAGAAATTAGTTAAATGATTTGAAGTTGGAATTTAATTATTTATAAGCTAAATTAAATAAGATCGTAATTAAATATCAATAACTAATTTAATGTGATTAATTGTTAATATCACGCGTCAATTATGGATTGACTAAAGCCGCGTGGCTGATGCAATCCTTTGTTAACGGTGGCGCGTAATGGCCGCGTGGCGTCACTAAATAAATTTACTTGATTTTATTTATGTTAATTCACTGAACTATTTGAACTGATTTAAATGAATTAAGAATTTAAAGTATAATTGAAGCTAATATAATTATTTATATTTAATGAATAATTTTAATATTTAAATGAAAGTGAGATGTAAGTAAGAAATATCAGAATCGATTCGCACAGAGTAGTCGTACTAGTACAAATGTCCAAGCACAACTGTTGCAGCCGGCCACGTGAGCCGGCTTCTCTACCGCTAACCAAGGCGCGCATGGGCGACGGCCATAGCGTGATACGATTATTCCCGAGTTTTAACGATTAAGCCCGAAGGCGCAATTCTTCTTATAAGTATGTGACTAGGTCCTTTTCCTAGCGGTTAAACATCGGGCTTGTCATATAATTATGCATCTCGTGCTTAATTAATGATTAAAGCCTCCCGGACTTAATCAATATTGACAAAATAAAAATTACCTCCAGGACTTTGGATAGGATCTATAAACTCCTCATGTACTCCCTTTCTTCGACCTTCTTCAATCTTTTCGAATATCTTTCTTCACTAGATCTTTCACGACTCCTCGAACGTTTATTCTTATGCCCCATAATAACCCAAAATTAAAATAAACTCAATAAATTAAGTAAAATTACACAATTATGCTCAAACGTGTGGTTTGTTTGACACAAAAGAAATGAATGAGGAAATAACAACGGAACATCGTCGCGATAGTCAGATCAGGTGATAAAAAAAAAAAAAAAAAAAAAAAAAAGCTCTAAATGTGTGGTAAGTAACATGAAAGTAGTGGGACTACCTACGTAATCTCGAAGTGCGAAACACGTAGGATAAATCTGAATTGTTATTGATACTACTATTATTTATGCTACTAACAATGTCTTCTATACTATTTATAAAGTACTTATTTAATCTATTAGCAATTACTAGCTTATCAGTTACAATTTTATTCTCAAATTTAACTTCATTAATACCTGATTGACTATTCTTATTACCAAGCGATTGCTTTAATGTTTTCCATATTTGTTTGGGGTCATGTTTATTACAATCTATTTCAGACTTATAGTATTCTAATTCATTACTTTTCAGTTGTTTAACAACTTCGTTACGCAAATTTTTGTATTTAGCAATATCAATTAGACTCTTAGATTCTTTAGCGTTTTTTAAAGCTTCATTTCTTTCTTTGATTAAACTAATGATTTTATTATCAATCCATGGTTTTTTTTGCCATAAATATTTAACTTTTTTACTACGTTTAGGAGCTAAGGAATCCAAGATATTTACTATATTACTAATTATATTGACAACACATTCATTAAATACTAATCCGTTATTGTTATCATCACAGTCAATTACTGTGAAGTCGATGTTTTTTAATTTAGCTATTTCTTCCTGAAATAACTTTTCATCAAAGTTATTGTAATCTCTAAAAGTAATAATTTTTGATTTATTATTATTGATATTATAATCTTTATTATTTAGCTTTGCGTATATTATATTATGGTCTGCTATTTTTGGTTTATCTAATACCATAGTAGATAACTGAAAATTGATAAATAAAAGATCAATAATAGTAGCTGAATTGAAAGTAGATCTAGTTGGAGACATTATTTTTTTATCTAAACCTATGAGTTTCATATTATAAATTAATTTATTTGTATAAAAACTATTTTTTGACACATTCATATTAAAATCACCTAATACTATTAATTTACTTAAATCAGTCCATTGTTCAGTCAATTCTACAATTTTCTTCGTAAATTGACTTATTTTATTGCTAGGAGATCTATATATATATTACACAAGTAAAAATTATCGCTCTTGCCATTGATTTGCACGCAGTTTATCCAAGTGCCATCAATAGCCTGACTCGAATTATAAACAATTTTAAACTTTATATTTTTTAAAATATAAGTCATACCATCTGTTCTGCTGTTATTGGAGTCTGTCCGAACCATATCATAATTATGAAAAGCAATTTCACTATCGAGTATATCGTCAGTCACATGCGTCTCATTTAGATATAATATATCTGGCTTACACTCACTTATTCAAATGTCAATTTCATCTTTATGGCTAAGTAAACCACATACATTAACTGCTACTATATAAAGAGAAAGAGATCTATAAACTACTACACTATTTTCTTTTTGCTATTGATTATCGTTGTTTTATACTTTGTTCGTTATTTTTTCGAAGTAGTTTTGTAAATATTTACATTTCAAATCTGTAGCCTCATGATGTGTATTAATATTTTCAGCTCCTTGTTTTTTTGACAGTTCAATACAATTTATGCAATTTGTTGTTGTGCTACAACATGCATTTTCATGATGGTTATTTGCACACTTTCTACATTTTTCTTCATTTTTGCATCTATTTGCTGTGTGATTAATTCCTCGACATTTAAAATATCTAATCACATTAATGTGATCGTACACCTTATGAAAGTTCCATCCATATCTGATTTTACCAGTCGATATTATTGATTTGTGTAGTGATGAATTTAGTTGAAGAATTATCGAGCAAGAACGAGTGGTTTTATATTTTTTTAATATTTTAATTGTATTATCTATATTTATATCGTTATTTGCAGTATGACAATTATTTTGCTTTAGGAAGTTGCTTATAAATTTTTCATCCTCCATCTCCATAATACTATCATCTAAACCTACTACTTTAACTTTGGGTGAACTTTGATTCAATTTTTTTACTTTAATCGAATCTCCAAATTTTCGGTTAATCTCATCTGTCAATTTACATTTATCAGATTTCTCAACATCAATAATAATATTACCGTTCGATTAAAACTATACCTTTTTAATATTAATGTCAAGATTTATCACATCGATGCTCTTTGTGATTTCATTAAGAATGTCTTTAGATGCTACTGTATTTGTTGGTTAAATTAAAATGCCAAGATCAACAGATGATCGTTTTGTTTCTAAATTTGGGTTAAAATAGAAATTATTATTTTTATTGTTATTATTCATCATTGTATGTGTCTGATTCATAGTAACAATTCCTTTTAAAGATGCAAATTCTTGTTTTAATTCAGAGTACAGAATAGCGAAATAATGTTCCAGTTTTTCGTGAAAGTCATTTTTTAACTCTTGAATTTGTTCTGTAATGTATTTCTTTGTTACTTGTTTCATAGTTGTGATATTATTTGTATTGACTTCATCTATTTTATCGATTAAAGATTTAATTCGATGGTCCATTCCTAAGACGCTGTCATCCATATTATTTTGAATTGATGTTGATTCCAAACTGTCACAATTTGTACTATCAGTTGAAAAGTTGTCATTTCTTGCAACAGACGCCTTACTATTTTGAATTTCTATAGTTTCAAATAGACCAGTACATCGAACGAGTTCGTTATTCAAGTTGTATACTTGATGATAGTATGATTCAGCGCATGCTGGGTGGAAGTCTTTAAGGCAAAGTTTATATGAAGTTACTGAACGTCTTACAGGTCCCTTGCAACGAGCACAGTTATACACTCGACCAATCGTAGCCATGGCGAATAGATAATACAAGACACTATATTAAAATTCCAGCTGTAGTAAAACAAAAAGTCAAATAGCGAAACTTTTTTTGTTTTTTTCAATTTTAAATGAAAAGCTACATCACCTCGATAGATAAAACGACTCAATAAAATCTACGTAGCTTGATAATAGTAATAATAATGATAATTGTAAATTAACTTAGCATTAAATATTTATAATTAGCTGGATCGGGATGTCAGAAAGAAATTTTTTATCTCTTTATTCGTGTTTTATCGTTTATTATAAAAAATATCACAGTTAAAACTAGTGAACACTTGAAACTCTTACGAACTACTAACAAATTAATTTATTAATTTATTTAACTATTTAATTATTTAAACACGAGTATTATTATTATTATTACTGATAAATATGATTGAATTATAATTATAAATGACGAGTTATTAATACGCGTGGCATCATGCAAAAATATTAATATTGAAAATTGTTCTGAGCGTTTATAATTAGTTAATTGAACAATATCAGAATTATTAAATAGGATTAATTGAATTACACAAGTTGATTAACTTATTATTATCACATTAATTAATATTAATAACGCGACAATATTTATTACGAGCGATGAGACGAGAGTAGAGCACGGAGAGAAGTTTGAACGCTAACTCACTTGAATTCTGCAGTCACAAGAGAGAGAAGATGGAAGATAAGAGAATTAAGTGAGTACCTGGTGATCGGTGACATCACCTCAGCCAGGTATGATAAAGGTTTTACCTGATTACTAAATTGTTGTATGATGAGTCATATCTCATTAAAATATTGATGCATGATAAATTTAATCCCGTGTGACTGCAGATTAAGACTTAATTACAATGCAATAGTGAATGGCCAAATTTATAACTATGGTTTACCGGCATGAGAAGTTACAAAGGTGAAGATTATGAATGATGATTATTTGACAGGTTTTAGGAAAAGAATTATTGAAAAGTATGGGAAAACAATATCTGCGTTACCAATGATGTTGAATTTCCCTGGTAAGATACTTGCAATAATGAGTTGTACACAATGAATTAGTAAGCAAGTTTATGAATACACAATGCACGTGTTGTTGGTCACCGTGTGTAGATTTATTATGGCGGTTGGCGCGCAAGCAGCTGTTGACTTCGGGACGTTGACTGGCAGAGTGTGCGTCAATCGCCGCACCTCTAGTGAGGTTGAGTGCGAACTTACCACATGTTTTGGCGCAAACATGTGGTATTTACGCAACAATAATAATAATAATAATAATAATAATAATAATAATAATGAGATAGATAGTTATTATTCTAAGCCGAATACTCCCGATCCAAATTCTTGAAGAAAGACTAATTTTTTATTAATAATTCTTTAACATAATATTTTATCGGTATGAGGTCTCATACCATCAGAGAAAATTTAGGTGAAATTAGAATTAAAATTCGTTTATCGACAATTTTTGTTAAAGAAAGACGTAATTTTTTACTCAGTGTAACTTTTTTCAATAACTGAAAAAATAATTCAGACAGCTCAGACCAGGACTCGAAACTGGATCTTTTGGTTACGCGCCAAATGCTCTACCATTTAAGCTATCCGAGACACTGTCCGTAACTACCTTCCAGTTACCTATTAAGTTCCACTGAGGAAGTCTCTTTTGGCCGAGGCTTTAAATATTTAAGGTATTTAATATATCTATATGTACATACCCTGGCAGATTCGTGGTCACGATAAAATGATCGTGAAACGACGGTGAATATACCGTGAAATCACAGTGTCGACAAATGATCGTCGAATGACCGTCACTTGACTATCGAACGGCCATCGTTTGACAGTGAACGACGAGTATCATTGTGAAAGTTTTTGACTGTTACTTGATGATTTTTATTCTGCATAGTTATCATACTTCACTCTTGGAAAAACCAAATTTTTACTTGACTTCTCCGATTTTTTATCTGAGTATAAATCGTAGATCATCGATCGATCGTCTGTCATTTATCAGTTATTTGAGAACATATAAATTGTCAAAAAACCGTAACTCGGTGGTGGATGCACAGTAGTATGTAAGTGAAACGAGCGTATAATGTCGGTAAGTCAGGAACAAGTGTTGTATTTTTTTCATAGTCTTAAATGAAAAACCATAATAATTTTTGTTTATGAAAAATATAATAATATTGTTTTTTTTTTCTGTCGACGCCAGTGCCGGTGAAAGGACCATTATAATATATATATATATATATATATACATAGATATCTATATATATATATCTAATATATAAAATTCTCGTGTCACAGTTTTCGTTGCCATACTCCTCCGAAACGGCTTGACCGATTTTGATGAAATTTTTTGTGCTTATCTGGTATCTATGAGAATCGGCTAACATCTATTTTTCATACCCCTAAATGTTAGGGGTAGTCCACCCCTAAATTTTTTTTTTATTTTTTAGACAAAATTTTTAATTTCTATTTTTTTATGATACAACATACAAAAATACATACAATCCTCAATTTTCACCCTTCTACGATCAACCCTTATTTTTTAATAGCCATTTTAGTAATTTAATCATTTTTCCTCTCCGGTCGAAAACTGATCAATCGTCATTTAATTAGTTATCCCCGCCAGATGTCTACAGGTGTCACTTCTGACCCAGTAAACAGCACGGAGTAGGGATGAGAACGAAGCTGGTCTTCTCTTTCTCACTCCCTACACAGTTGTCGGCCATCATTATTATTTATGCATCAAGTGTAGTAGTAACGTTGACAATTATTATTTTGCTATCTCAGTGTAACTCTCATATTAACTTTTAATCATTTCTATTTTATCAATAATAATTAAATTATCAATTTTGAGTCTATTTTGCACGATTAGTTAATCAAGTGATTTTATAACCTCAAAAGTACTCAACACGTGACACGAGCTTCCAATAACAACGGATTTTGTGTTGTAAGTATACTTTTTTTTATTTATATCGAAAATGTTGTTGATCTTATAAAAATGTAATTTTAATTTAATTTTATTAAAAAAATGTAATTGAACAATTAAGATTTTCATAGTTTCCAAAAAATCAATCATTATGAATCTTTATTTTGAAATGTCCATGGAAATGTTGGTTGTATGAAAAAATTATAAGAGACAATGTTTTCATAAAATTTAATTTTTTACTTTTGTTTGAAAAATTTTTCCATAAAACTTATATTTTTGTTATAATTTCATGAATTAAAACTAATTATTTCAAAACTGCGGCAAAAATCCTAGCCCTAATTATACTTTTAACATTTTTCATCATTAAATAATTTCATTAATTCTATTTATGTATGTTTTGTACAGTGAGCAATGCCAAGAAAACGCAAAGGGGCTGATTTGAGCCGCAGTACAAGTAAAGCTCGAAACTTGCGAAATAGCAGATCCGAAAGAACAGAAGAACCAATCCAGCAACAAAATACTGATGCACGTGTCAGAATGGCGCTATTGCATCAAGAAGAGCCAGAAGATACACGAGCTGAACGCAATGAATTCAGAAGATTAGAACAACGACAATCACACCGTTTCACAGTCAATAGACGAAGAACAAATGACCAACAACGACAACAGGTACATCGATTTATATCTGATTCATTCCTGCGTCTAGCATTCCAGTATGAGCCCGATATTGAATATTATGCTCATTCAAAAGTGGTAATTGGTGCTATGGACAAGGAATGTCCGCATTGTCATGCTCTGAAATTCAAAAATGAGCCAGCTGGGATGTGTTGCGCGTCAGGAAAAGTGCAACTACCTGAAATTGAAACACCACCTGAACCATTGAATGGCTTACTTATCGGCACGGATTCAGATTCTAACGTATTCCTGAAGTCAATTCGAAGATTCAATTCATGCTTTCAAATGACATCGTTCGAAGCAACAGAAATAGTTCGAAATACTAATGCAAATGGTCAACAATTCAATTCTACAATCAAAATCAGAGGCCAAGTTTATCATAAAATGGGCTCACTGCTGCCAATGCCAAACGAACCACATAAATTCTTACAAATCTACTTTATGGGTGGCGAGGATTTCGGAAGCGCACTTGCCAATCGCGTGAATGCACGTTGTGATTATAATAACCTTGATTCACTTTATGCCAGGCGCATCGTCAGCGAGCTAGATGCTCTTTTGAACGAGCACAACGAGTTGTTGAAAATATTCAAATCACATATGCACCAATTACAAAGCGATAATCACGCTATCGTCATTAATCCTGATAAAACACCAGCTGGAGAGCATATTCGTAGATTCAATGCACCCGTTGTTGATGATGTTGCTGGAATCATGGTTGGCGATTGTACAGCTGCACCAAAAATTGTGATTCGTAGAAGAAATAATAATCTTCAGTTCATTGCTGACACACATCGTTCATATGACGCTCTCCAATATCCGCTAATATTCTGGAAGGGACAAGACGGATATTGCATAAACATAAAACAACGAGATCCCGTATCAGCTACTCCATTGATTTGATCATTAATCATTTAACAAAACAATTAAATTATTGAACGTAATAAATTTAAATTAATTTTTATGAACAAATATTACAGGAGCTGAAACAAACAAGAACGTTAGCTCAAAGGATTATTATGCGTACCGATTAATGATTAGACGTGGCCTGGACAACGTCATTTTACGATGTCGTGAGATTTGTCAACAATTCATGGTCGACATGTACGCGAAGATTGAGAGCGAACGACTACGATACTTACGATATAATCAACAAAAGCTGCGCGCGGAAGAGTACATTCATTTGCGAGACGCTATCAACAACAACGCCGACGTCGCCGAAATTGGTAACCATGCCATTTTACCATCATCGTACGTAGGCAGTCCACGTCATATGCAAGAATATATACAGGATGCTCTGGCTTTCGTGCGCGAATATGGACGACCATGTTTATTTATCAGGTTCACATGTAATCCAAAATGGCCAGAGATTACATCTTTGCTACTGCCTGGCCAAAATGCAATACATCGCCATGACATTACAGCACGTGTGTTCAGACAAAAGTTGAAGTCTTTAATAAGTTTCATTCCTAAATCACATGTATTTGGTCCCACACGTTGCTGGATATATTCGGTTGAGTGGCAAAAGCGAGGATTACCTCATGCACACATTTTGGTTTGGTTCATCGACAAAATCCGTCCTGAAGAAATCGATAGTATCATTTCTGCGGAAATTCCAGATCCATCCACTGACCAACTGCTGTTTGATATTGTTACAACAAACATGATTCATGGTCCATGTGGTACTCTTAATAGTTCATCGCCTTGCATGGCTGATGGAAAATGTACTAAAAATTTCCCTAAAGATTTTACCAATGATACGGTCACAAATGTCGACGGATACCCAATATATCGTCGAAGAAATCCTGAAAATGGCGGACAATCATTTATTAAAAATATCATCAACACAGACATTGATATTGACAATCGTTGGGTGGTGCCATATTCGCCTCTGCTGAGCAAGACATATAATGCTCATATTAATGTTGAGTTCTGCAGTTCTGTGAAGAGCATCAAATACATTTGCAAGTATGTCCATAAAGGCAGTGATATGGCTGTGTTTAGAGTGGAAAATACTAATGTGAATGCTCCTCCAGTGAATAAAAACGATGAAATAACGCTCTACCAAATTGGTCGGTACATCAGCTTCAATGAAGCTGCTTGGCGTATCTTTGGTTTTCCAATTCATGAACGGGATCCAGCAGTTATTCAGTTAGCCATCCATCTTGAAAACGGTCAGCGTGTATTTTTCACGAACGAGACAGCGATTGATCGTGCAATAAATCCACCTAAAACTACACTCACTGCATTTCTTGAATTGTGTAATCGTGCGGATGATTTTGGTGCATTTGCACGAACATTACTCTATTCACAAGTACCACGCTATTTCACATGGACTCAAACAAAAACATGGATGCCCCGCAAGCAAGGCTCACCAGTTGCTGCATGTCTCAATTTATTTAAATCAAACGCCTTGGGGCGATTATTTACAGTCAATTCAAGACACACGGAGTGCTTTTATCTTCGACTGTTGTTGGTTAATGTTACTGGCTTATTATCATTTCAAGATATACGTAAAGTGAATGGGCAACAATATCCAACGTATAAAGATGCATGCCTTGCACTCGGCTTGCTGGAAGACGACAACCAGTGGGAATGCATGCTTGCTGAAGCTGCATTGAACTGTACAGCAATACAAATTCGTCTACTATTCGCTATAGTGTTGACTACATGTTTCCCAGCCCGAGCACAGATATTATGGGAAAATCACAAAGATTCAATGACTGATGATATATTGCATCAACATCGTATACGGTGCCACGATCTAACCATAACATTCAGCGACGAAATGTACAATGAAACATTGATTGCTATTGAGGATCTTTGCATTGTCATTGCCAACTTACCACTTAGTAATTTCGGTATTAATTCGCCAAATCGAACTGCATCTGATTTAATGAATACTTAAATGAATTGTGAACTGCAGTACAGTACTGTAGAAATGGCAGCGATTGTTGCCCGCAATGTCCCACTAATGAATGAGGAACAAAGAACCATTTATGATCGCATTATGCTCGCAGTTTCAGCTGGACAAGGTGGGTTCTTCTTTTTGGATTCACCGGGTGGAACTGGCAAAACATTCGTTATTTCGCTAATTCTTGCTGAAATACGATCAAATAATGGCATCACATTGGCCGTTGCATCATCGGGCATTGCAGCAACTTTATTGGATGGAGGTAGAACAGCTCATTCAGTTTTTAAGCTGCCACTAAATATTCAGAATAACCCTGACGCAGTATGCAACATTAAGAAACAATCGTCCATGGCCACTGTGCTGAAACGGTGTAAAATTATTATTTGGGATGAATGTACTATGGCACACAAACATTCACTTGAGGCGTTGAACAGGACATTGAAAGATATTAAAAACAGTGACAAACTATTTGGCGGAACTCTGTTGGTCCTTTCAGGTGATTTCAGACAAACACTTCCAGTCATTCCACGTTCAACATACGCTGATGAGATCAACGCTTGCTTAAAATCATCTCCATTGTGGCGTAATGTTGAAAAATTACAGCTAAAAATAAATATGCGCGTTCAAATGCTTCAAGATCCATCCGCTGAAACATTTTCAAAACAACTCTTAGATATCGGTGATGGAAAAGTTGCTATAGATGAAACTGGATACGTAAAATTATCGACCGATTTCTGCACAATCGCTGATTCGCAAGATACTCTCATTGAATAAATATTTCCCGATGTACACACACAGTACATAAATCATGAGTGGCTTGCAGAAAGAGCGATTTTAGCGGCAAAAAATGTAGACGTTGACAATTTAAATCTGAAGATACAAATGTTGTTGCCAGGGAACTTGGTATCATATAAATCTATTGATACAGTTTGCGACGACAGCGAAGCAGTAAATTTTCCCACAGAGTTTTTGAACTCACTGGATTTGCCAGGCATGCCACCGCATAATTTACAATTAAAAGTTGGATCTCCAATTATCTTGCTTCGTAATTTGAACCCGCCCCGGCTGTGCAACGGTACGCGATTAGTCATTCAAAAATTAATGAAAAAAGTGATCGAAGCCAGGATTTTAAATGGCAAGTTCAGAGGTGAAAATATACTCATACCACGGATTCCTATTATACCTACAGATGTGCCAATTCAATTCAAACGTATTTAGTTTCCGATTAGATTGGCATTTGCAATGACTATCAACAAATCCCAAGGTCAAACGATGTCTGTTTGTGGATTAGATTTGAGAACACCATGTTTTTCACACGGACAATTATACGTGGCATGCTCTCGAGTGGGTAAACCATCCAGTTTGTTTGTGTTAGCTAAAGATGGACTAACAAAAAATATTGTTCACACTATAGCATTAAGAGATTGATATTGTTTAATAGTGTTACTGTCGTAATTGTTTAATTAATGATATATAATTTTAAGGAATAAATTATAATAACTTAAAAATAATGTTTGCCTTTTGTTATTTTTATATTCTCTTATCGTTCACAGCGCTCCATGCTTATTTCACGCATATACCACATTCTTACATACATACAATATACACATTCTATCATACATACATACTTACAATAAGTAAGCTATTTTTTGTCTACACTAGAAATTACTAGGAAATTATTTATATGGCAAAACAACGTTTGCCGGGTCAGCTAGTATGTATATATATATATATTAGACTGTTTCAAAAAAATCGACAATTTTTTTTTCTTATTAATATTGGAACTATCGTTAGAAAAGACGAAAAAAATCATGTGAAAATTAGAGCTCTTAATATTAATATTAAGAGGTGCCGAGTCGAAAATTTCAATTTCTCATTTGATTAACGTGGGAAAATTTTTTTTTCTTACTTTGGAATTATGTAACTCTTCAGCAAGTTATTAGACAAGTTAAGTCAGAACATATTTACGGAAGCCTGGTTGGCTCACCGTCAACATTCGAGAAAGTGGCGCTCTTCTCGCCCACAAGTTAACTAGTGCACATGTCCACTAGTACACTTGTGGACTCGTGGAGGCGACGCGATGATATTAGAAATGCCCCTTTTTTCATGCCGCCATTTTTGTCATGCGCACATTCAAAAATAACGTAGTAAATATTTTGATAACTTGCTCATTTACATAACCGACAAAAATTAAATTAACAATAATATTGTGGTGTATGCAGAAAGTAAATAAATATTTATATTTAATTAACCATAATCTGTAAAGTTTGAAGTGTTTGAAGTATAATAAATGTGCAAAAATTAAGTTTTACTATGTTAGAACAGCTAATAAGACAATACTTCAATGAAATTTATAAAATTTCTGAAATTCGTGATCTATTAATCACAAAAAATAGCATTACAATCTCAATCAGCACAATCAAGCGAATATTATCTTCGTTGGGATTAAAAAGGAAATATGTTCCCGAATCAAATATGTGTGAAATTGTTACTGCAATTATAGAAGAAATTTATTCATGTGGTTACAACCTAGGATACAGGAGTTTGTGGAAAAAATTGAAATTAGAATATAATCTTCAAGTAAAAAGGGATACAGTGTATGAATTGTTGAAGATAATCGATCCAGATGGATTAGCAAATCGTTTCGATAACAAGCTGCGACGACGGCAATATGTAAGTCCGGGACCAAACTTTATATGGCACTTGGATGGCTATGACAAATTAAAAAAATTCGGTTTTGCAATTCATGGTTGTATTGATGGGTTTTCGCGAACAGTTTTATGGCTAGAAGTTGCTACAACAAATAATGATCCAGCAGTGACAGCTCATTATTTTCTAAAAACAGTAAAGCGCCTCAAATTTCTGCCGACCATTATTAGATCTGATAAAGATTCAGAAAATGGAATAATTGGAGAGCTTCAAATCTGTTTAAGAAAACGACATAGGGATAAGCTTGCTGGGGATAACAGTTTCATTCAAGGAAAGAGTGTAAAAAATCAAAGGATTGAATCTTATTGGGGGCGGATGCGTCAACATACTGTTGATTTTTATATACAATTTTTCATGTGTATGCAAGAAAAAGGATTATTTGATGGCAGCAACTTACATATCAAATGCTTGCAGTTCTATTTCGGTCCATTAATAAAGCATGACTTAGATAATAACAGAAAACTATGGAATGAACACCGTATTAGAAGACAGGCAGTACGAAATCATTTAGCCGGACGACCAAATGTATTGTTTCATCTACCTCATCGATACGGTAGCAGAGATTATAAGAAGAAGGTCAATGTTAATGTTGTTGAAAAATTTATAAAGAATTTTACACATACCTAAGTTATTTGAACCATACATGAAGGAACTTTCGGAGCTTTTAATGCCTGATGTAAAAATTCCAGTAAACCCCGAAGAAGCATTGGATTTAAACAAGAACATTTTACGAGAGTATGCAGCATTTAAAAGTCAAAATTAAAGTTTGGTACGATCAAAATAATTTGGCATTGTTTTTAAAAGTTTTTCCAATAACAATTACAGTGTTTGAAACTTTAATAACATCGAAAATTGTAAATATCAAATTTGTTCTTATATTTTATACATCTGATTATATAACTTCTTGTACTATTTTTGTTTATATTGTCAATGTTTTATGATGTCAATAAATTATCTACGTAATACTCACTCTGTTCATATTATACTAAGTATTTTAAATATTTCAACCTTTATTAATCTACGTTAAATTTTAATTAACTTAAAGTAGTTAAACAATCTGAATTAAACATTAATCGTATTTAGTACACCTAATACTTATCCTTATAAACTTACAGTGAAAACATCATTTTTGGTTTCTTCATAAATTTTGTAAGAAGTTTCAAAATTACAGCCATAGTAAGTACTTATTTTGTAGTTATCCATAAAGTTTTTGTGGAGCTTTCTGGTACATGGTATAATGAAAACACAAAATATAACATTAATTCTGTTGAACAATAATATTTTTTAATTTATTGCAAGTTAGTATATTTTTTAGTTAAACAATTTTTTTTAAAACATACAATCTCACAGATAATAATAATATAAATCAAAAGTACAATCAAACCTTTTCAATACTTTTCAAATATTTAATTGCCGATTTTTCAAACACTTATTTACTTTTTTTAATCGACATTATAAAAATAAAAAAACTAATCCAACTTTAATATTATTTACTTTTACCATATTCAGTCACTGATATATTGCAATCATTTTTTATATTTATCTTAAACGCAATAATTATTATTTACTTATAATTATTCAATAAATATTTAATAAATATTACTTTATAAAATTTTTTAGCTTTTGCAATATTTGAACGGATTATATTTACATTTTTCTTAATTTAATCTAATTTTAATCTAATAATCTGTCATGGTATTTCACGGCTAATTATAATCTAGCAACAGTCAGAGTTTTTTCAGAGATTACATTATCATAGGTATATAAAATATAAAAAAAAAAAATAACAATAAACTCTACTCATAACAAAAATACTTTTCTTAAAGGTATTGTCGCCAAATTTTTCTAGTTCAGCATATAAAAATAAAATTTATTTCTCAATCAACTTACTAACTAATTAAAGATTCATACTTACAGTTGAAGTTTTTTTTACATGAATTTTCTTTCTTTTACTATTTAGTATTATCCGGCGATTCTTTGTAGAGGCATCTAAACAATTGCAGCAACATCAATGCATTGGGCCTTTTTAACGGTTCATGTTCGAAACATTGACTTAATTGGTCACGTATAATAAGAGGTACATTGTTTAAAGCCTTCGGTTTCTTCAACTTTAAAATTGTGCTCCTTAAGTTAGGAATAGTAAAGTTTGGTAAAACTTCCCATATTTTTTCTTCAGAAAACAGCTCCACTATACAGCAAGCCATAGACCATACGTTCGAATGAGTGGTTCCTGGTTCATTACGTATTAATATTTCCGGTGGCATGTACACTGGTGTACCGTGGAAGTTTCGACCAATAGTTGTGTTTAAACTTGATAGAAGATCACCTATTTTACTTAATCCTAAATCACAGAGTTTCACTAATAATTCCTGATTTATTAGGATATTATCAGGCTTTATATCCTTGTGTAGAATATTCAGATTTAATCCATGCATGTAGGCCACTGCTTTACAAACTTGATGGGAAATAAAGTAATTCCTGTTCTTCTTAACAGGATAATCAAGGATTGTACTGATGTTTGAGATGTATTTTGTCAGAGTTATACTCTTAAAGTATTCCATAACTATGTGAATATGTAAATCGGTGAAACATACACTTATAATTGAGATTATATTGGGATGACGGACTAAGTCCATAGCTTTTATTTCCCGAATTAGATATTTTATATTATCATTAGCGTTTAAGCATTTAACTGTGACTTCCAAGCCATTCCAAAAAGCTAGCTTTACGCATCCGAATGCACCTTGTCCCAATGTAGTTCCCGTAAACTCTAAGTCGTGCTCTTCAATTGTTGGTACTGAAAAATTTTCTTCGCCTTCACATGTTGATGGTTGCAGAAGGGGACTTTCAACCTTCGTGGGTTTCGATGGTTCTTTATTCGGTACATTTACAGCTGAGTCTTTGCTTTTCAAAGATATTACCGAAGACCTTTGCTGATAAACCGAAAAATGAATTTTTGACCGACATCCTCTCTTTGATGATGAAATGGTGGACCTCATCTGTACTCTCGAAGTAGGAACTTGTTGGGGTTTTACATTGTTGTTTTTATCTTTCTTTGCTTCACTCGTGCTCAATAAAAATAATCGTAGTTGGGAGTTTTTCATTTTAAGTTTTTGGTTAATAAATTCCCAAAATTTGCACTTCTTCCCATTTAAATTGGTAAAATCTTCAAATTCTTCTTCTTTATTAGTGGCTAGTTTAATACATGAATTTTTTAATGTGTTCTCATTCAATTCATTTGTCATAGCTGAAATTGACATTTCCTTTATTTCTTCGAAAGTATACTCTTTACTATTATCCACCTCAATTTTTTTTATTCCACCCAGAGATTCTTTCATTTGTACGTAACGGTTATCTTGCGGATTTGCTTTGTGTCTCCATCCTACACATATGTTTTTTTAACTTTTTTAGCCGGTACCTGTTGAAAACTTTTTGGTTAGACAATTCAAATATTCATGTTGATATGATACATACTAATAATAAGTGACAAGTAATTGTATACAAGATACTTATGGACTTGATGCAAACTAGCTTACAACTAAATTAAACAGAATTATAACTTACTTCGTATTCTTGGTTTTCAACTGATGCAGGCTTATCACTTGACTTTCCTTCAATTACTTTCATTATCTCAGTAATCCTTTTTCTCTTTATATCATTGACATTATGCTCTGTTGGAACCAAAATAATAATTAGATTTTGCATTTAAAATGAAATTATAAAATATATAACCAAGTAAAGTCAAAGTATTATTGTGGTGTAATTTATAATCTGGTTTATCTACATTACGTTTATTAAATTTTCAATAAAAAAATATTACTTTTACTATCTATGGAATATATGAAAATAATATTAATACTTTGAACTTTAAATATTAGTAAAAAAATTACTTTTTAAAATATTGCAACTGTGAACTTCATATTTACTTACACCAGGCAACAATTCGAATTTATCATTGACTATGCTAAGTCCACACTTTTGATTATTTTCATTAATAAATGTAAGCCCACTTACATTTGGAAAGCATCCACGAATAGTTTGTATACTTAAACTATTATTTATTATTGGTAAGTGCACTGACATTTTACTGTCAGACACTTCTACAAAATTCATAATAAATTATTTTCATAAGTACTTTTACCACAATAATTGCTAGAAAATTAATATAATTTAATTAATTTTATAACAGCAACTTATGTGCAATTCACAGCGAGATTTCAACACGTTTCGACTAGTCTCTGCATGTTGTGATAAAAAATTTAAACGATCCGGCGTTATTTTTGAATGTGCGCATGACAAAAATAGCGGCATGAAAAAAGGGGCATTTCTAATATCATCGCGTCGCCTCCACGAGTCCACAAGTGCACTTAGTGGACATGTGCACTAGTTAACTTGTGGGCGAGAGGAGCGCCACTTTCAAAAAAGTACTCAGTTACGAAATAAATTGGGAAAAATAAATATCGATCAACAAATAATTGGACAAATAACACATGAAAAAAGAATTCTAGGATAAGAATTAATTAATTACAAAAAAATGAATTTAAAATACAAGCCAAAATATTCACAAAAAACAATGATAAACTATAGCAACAATAAAAGTCCGAATTTGTAGGTAAGAACAATGGGTAATTATTACCCAAATCAAAAAAGCTCGGTTAGAACGTCAAGTCGCGAAACAATGAGCGTTGCAGTGCAAGGTGGGTAGATACTAAGGGAGGGGGCGTCCTCGAAGCATTTTTGATGGTATGGTAGTAGTGAAGTTAATTAAGAACAAATATTACAACCGATGCCTTCTTTGTTTCGCGCTTCTATCATTTTAACTGTGAAACTAGCTTCGATAAATAATAAAATTATAAACGGCGACTGCGTGGCCGAGCGGTTTAAGTCTTAAACTGCCCGTACAACAGCCGCTCAGGCGTGGGTTCGAGCCCTGGCAGTCGCAATTTTTCTGCGATTTCCAAGGCTTGGTCCCTTGCCGACTGTACCCTGGCCAGGTTTCTGTGGTTTCCTTGGTCACTGTGCTAAAGGGCGGAGCACAGGCGAATGCGGGTACAGACTGTAAGTCGGCCACATCCGCGGAAAGAAGGTAAAGATGGTATTTAATACACATCAAGTACAATAAATAGTAGAAAAGGACGTAAAAATCCCACGTGCCTAGGCCTGAAGGCTGACGCGTAAGATTCCAAAAAAAAAAAAAAAAAAAAAAATAATAAAATTATATTACCACATTTTTATTAAAATAATAAAATTAATTGCATAAATTTAAAATATATAATATTATGAACTTATAGAATCCAATAAATAATGGATAATAATAATTTTAGTTGAAAAAAGAAAATTAGAATTTATTGGCAAATCAAGGTACGATACTATGAGAAATTTGCCAGTTGAATAAAAGGATCTGTGAAACCAAATAAAATTTAGAATACAAGAAATTTGAAAAATTTGACAAAATTTTTTGATAAACTTGATAGTTTCGTCAAAAAATTGGAAAAAAATGAGAAAATATTATAAATTATATTTTAAAGTTGAATATCTTCGAAACGCATCGGTTTATCGAAAAATTATAAGAGAGCTTTTTTGTAGAACGTTGTCAATTCTCTACGAAAATATGTTCTGACTCAACTTGTCTAATGACTTGTTGAAGAGTTACATAATTCCAAAGTAAGAAAAAAAATTTTTACCACGTTAATCAAATGGGAAATTTAAATTTTTGACTCGGCACCTCTTAATATTAATATCAAGAGCTCTAATTTTCACAGGTTTTTTTTTTGTCTTTTCTAACAACATTTTCAATATTAATAAGAAATAAAAAATTGTCGATTTTTTTGAAACAGTCTAAGATATATATATATATATATATATATATATATATATATATATAGATATATACATACACATATAAGCGAAATACCACTGACTCATCACCAGATCTCCGAAACTACTGGACCGATTCATTTGAAATTTGGCATAGGTACTCCTTTTTCACCGTAGACGAGAGATAAGAAGGGATTTTGCGCAATTCCTACCCAAAATCGATTTTTCGTCAACCATCACGTATGCTACCCCCTCCCCTCCCTCTCATTCTTCCCCTCCCCTCCCGTGCCTTCTTCCTCCTTCCCTATCTCGCTCTCTTTTTTTTTGGGGGGAAAAATATCATTTTGATTCTCCAATCTAAGAAACCATCAGTGGCAACTATCAATTATAGAACTCAACCCCACTGTATCCTCCCCCACAACCGTTGCCATGGTAATCGTTGTCATGGTTACCGTTGCCATGGTTACCGTTGCCATGGTTACTGTTACCATGGTTACCGTTACCATGGTTACCGTTACTATGGTTACCATTACTATGGTAATCGTTGCTATAATAACTGTCAAAATGAATAAATTGTAATAACAAATTCAGTTTTCAATTAAATTCAGAGGAATCATTAGAATAAAAGTAGAAAGTTATTAAATACTAATATTCTATAAATCATCTACAGTATTATTCTATATAATGTTAGGCAAATATATTTTGATTTCAAATTTTCTACCAGGTCGATTCAGTCTAAACTATTGGTTAGTTAATCATTTTTCTTCTGAAAGTTACAGGTCAAAATTAACCCATAATTGTAAGATTCTAAAATGGTTTAAAAAAGTAATATTATAAAAAAAAAATAGAAAAACGGTTGGCCATAACATTATTTCTTACATTCTAAAACCAAAATACTTTTGAACGAATTAACCGATTTTTACGCGGTTGGTGGCATTCGACGCAGTTTTTTAGGCCTCATAAAGAGTCTTTGAGTTTTAATCGATCGAAGTAGGAATTTCGATGTAATTCCGAAAAAACATTTTTTTCTGTTTTTTTTTTTCGACAACGATAACTCACAAACGAATGAATCGATTGTGACCGGGCTAGCGGCGATCGACGTGGTTTCTTGATTTTGAGAGCTGATTAGTTTTTGGAATTGATCAGTAGTCGTTTAAAAGTAATTCTATAAAAACCACATTTAAAACATTTTTTTTTGTAGTATTTTTGAGATTTCTCAAAATATACCGGTTCAAATCGGTCTAAATTGTATTTAAAATATAAGTTTGGTCGAGCTCTTTCGGATGGCAACAACTGCGATCAAATCGGTTGAGCCGTTCAAAAGTTATAAGAGGTTTACATACGGCCACACACACACACACACACACACACACACACACACACACACACACACACACATACATAAAGATATACGGACATCACCGCGGAAACATTCGGGGAGACTTCCTAGGACCTCAAAACGTCAACATCCGTTAAAAACTCGATTTTCGAAAAACGGAGTAAAATTAATAACTTCCCGATTTTTCAGCGGGATGTTAAAAATGTTGTGTGAAGTACGCGATTAACTTTGAATTGAAGACTTGAACATAAAACGATAATAAAACTATTAAAGATCTGAAAGAGTATAAAATAATAATAATTATTCAATTTTATTTATTTCAAACACTCTATAAGTTATTGAATCTGAGATTATTAATAATCATAAAATGGTATTTGACGCAATTTATTGTAACTAATTCATTTGCGATTACTAATAATTATTAGTAATCGAAAATGAATTATAATTATAACTAGCTGTTACCTGCCCGCTCTGCTGGGCACTTCATAAAATTGTATTTTTAGAGATCTAGACTTGAAATTTAATGGGAGTATTGTTTAAATTTGTACAGATTTCAAATTTTATCAGATTGGCCCGTTCCTTTTATCCCTGTGATTATTCTAGCTAATATTCATTGTAAATTTTAATGTGCAATCACTATGACATTCCAGTGGTTTTTTTCCAAAAATGAATAATGACTGAAACGAAGAAAAAAATTTGAAATGATCATTGAAAGTTTCAGTTAAAGTAATTGCGTGTCTCATAAGTGAAGTTGAAATTTGGCTAGCTTAAAGCGTGACGAATTTTGCCGTTAATTTAAATTTCCTCCGTGACATCAATTTTTCATAGAAACTTATTTGTACATGTTTTTAACGAATTCTCTTAGAATAAATAGCCAAATTCCTTTTTCACATCTCAAGTGCTTAGAAAATGCATTCATTTCAATCTGTTACGTTCCCGCGATCCGGTAATAAGAACAATTCATGGGTTATGTGATCAGCAAAAATAAAATGTATGTAAAATTCTTAGTCCGTTGAGCGAATAGCTACATGTAAAGTTAAATTTTGGAAACCTTACAATGACTTTTTTTGCCGCTGCCAAAGAGACGATTGTTGTGAGAAAATATAATTATTAAAAAAGGAAAATATTTAAATCCGTTGGCCTTGGAGGCCATTCCCGTAAGTTCCTGTTTCTCTTGCGATTCTATCAAATTCTATATCTGTAGGAACTGTATTTGAAAAGTATAAATTTTTTGACAATTATCACTCCCACACTCTTATATGGGAGAGGAATTTCATAAGATCCTATTCGAGAAAATTTCTACATTATAAACAAAAGGTTTCAACAAAACTTCAAGTCCATAGAAACTTTTGTTTGGAAATGAGAGATTTTCATTGTTAACACCCCCGCAATCCCTTCTAGGTTTAGAATTCGAGAAAATCCATTCTTAGCTGAACTTGACATCATACACGAAGATTCTCACTAAATTTAGAGTCTGTAGAAGTTACAGTTTGGAAATTAAAATTTTAGATTTTAGCACCCATCCCCGCAATTCCTATCGGAAATAGTCTTTATTGAAGTTCATTGTGAGATGATCTCTACATGAGAAATAAAAGATTTTTACCAAATTTACAGTTTTTAGAAGCTATATTTTGGAAATTAAGATTTTTTATTGTTAACACCCACCCCCGCGATCCTTATTGAAGGTAATTCGTTGTAAAGTCCGTTCTTAAATAATTTCTATATTATATGTAGAAGACTCTTACTAAATTTGGGGTCTGTAGGAGCTATAGCTTGGAAAATAAAAATTTTATTTGTTAACAACTACCCCCACAAACCCCTGTGAGGTGAACCATCGTGAAATTCGTTCGTATATTATTTCTACATCTCTTACAGAAAATTCTTACCCAATTTGGAATATATGGGAGCTGTAGTTTATAAACGGAAATTTTTTATTGTTAACGCCCCCGCAATTCTCTTTGAGGTAGAATATCGTAGAATTCGTTCATAAATTATTTTTCCATCACTTACAGAAAGTTCCTACAAAATTTGGAGTCTGTAAGAGCTACAACTTTAAAATTCAAAATTTTCATTGTTTATACCCATCCCCGCAACCCCTGTGGGGTGAGATATCGTAAAATTCGTTTATAGATTATTTCTATATCTCTTACAGAAGATTCCTACCAAATTTGGAGTCGATAGGAACTATAGTTTAAGAACGGGAATTTTTCATTGTTAACACCGTCGCAAACCCCTTTGGGAGAGGAATTTAATAAAATCCATTCTTAGCTGAACTTGACAGGAAAATTATACCGGAAGATTTCTACCAAATTTAGAGTCTATAAAAGTTACAGTTTGGAAATTGAAATTGAAAATTCTAACACTCACCCCCGCAATCGCTATTGAAGGTAGAATTTATTGAAATCCTCATTTAGATCACTTCTACATCACACATAGAAGACTCTCACCGAATTTGGAGTCTGTAGGAGCTATAGCTCGGAAATTTAAAATTGTAATTGTTAACACCCAGCCCCGAAATCCATATTTGGAGTAGGTTATCATTAAATACGCTCTTAGATCATTTCTACCTCAAATATAGCAGATTCTTACCAAATTTAGAGCCTATGGGAGCTTTAGCTTAGAAATTTGAAATTTTCATTGTTAGCACCCACCCCCGCAATCCATATTTGGAGGAGGTTGTTATAAAATCCACTATTAGATCATTTCTGGATCACATATAAATGATTCCTACCAAATTTGAAACCTATAGGAGCTATAGTTTAGAAATTTTTTATTTTCATTGTTAACCCCTACCCCGCAATCTTTATTGGGGATGAATTATCATAAAATCCGCTCATAGATGATTTCTACATCACATATGGGAGATTCCTACTAAATTTGGAGTAGATAGGAGCTATAGTTTAAAAATGGGAATTTTCCATTGTCAACGCCCCCGCAACCCCCTTGTGGGTGGAATTTCGTAAAATCCGTTCTTAGCTGACCTCTACTCGGCGAAAGGAATATTCCTACAAAATTTCAAATCTCTACGCCTTATGGTTCCAGAGATATCGTAATGAGTCAATATATAGGTGGAAATCTCATATATATATATATATAGATAGATAGATTTATTGGCACCAGATGTACAGCTTGTCTAACAAACTCTGATACATCTTTCGCTTGAATCTACTTTTCTTACACTAATTTTATAATTTATTATTTTATTTTAGTATTCCAACTTGATAGTTAATCTATATTTCAATCTATAACACTAGTAAATACTTTCTTCGACTTTGGGTCGTTTCCTTAGTTTCAGTTTATCGCATATAGCAGATTCTTTTCAAATTTGGAGCTTATAGGAGCTACAGCTCGAAAATTTAAAATTTTAATTGTTAAAACCCACCCCCGCACCCCCCTGTGGGGAGGGATATCGTAAAATTCGTTCATAAATTATTTTTACATTACTTACAGAAAATTCATACAAAATTATGAGTCTGTCAGAGCTGTAGCTCGGAAATTTAAAATTTTCATTGTTAACGCCCACCCCCGCAATCCATATTGGGGGTAAGCTGTCATTAAATCCGCTCTTGAATCGTTTCTACATCCCATAGAACAGATTCTTACCAAATTTGGAGCCTATAGGAGCTACAGCTCGGAAATTAAAAATTTTCATTGTTAAGACCCACCCCCGCACTCCTCTGTGGAGTGGGATATCGTAAAATTCGTTCATAAATTATTTTTACATCACTTACACAAAATTCATACAAAATTAGGAGTCTGTAGGAGCTAAAAGTCGAAAATTTTTAATTTTCATTGTTAACGTCCACCCCCGCAATCCATATTGGGAGTAGATTGTCATAAAATCGACTCTTAGATCATTTCTACCTCGCATATAGCAGATACTTATCAAATTTTGAGCCTTTAGGAGCTAGAGCTAAAAAATTTAAAATTTTCATTGTTAAGACCCACCCCCGCATTCCTCTGTGGAGTGGGATATCGTAAAATTCGTTCATAAATTATTTTACATCACTTATACAAAATTCATACAAAATTAGGAGTCTATAGGAGCTAGAAGTCGGAAATTTTTAATTTTCATTGTTAACGTCCACCCCCGCAATCCATATTGGGAGTAGATTGTCGTAAAATCCGCTCTTAGATCATTTCTACATCACATATAGGAGATTCCTACCAAATTTGAAGTCGATAGGAGCTATAGGTTAAAAATGGGAATTTTCTATTGTTAACGCCCCCGCAACCCCCCTTGTGGGTGGAATTTCGTAAAATCCGTTCTTAGCTGACCTCTACTCGGCGAAAGGAATATTCCTACCAAATTTCAAGTCGCTACGCCTTATGGTTCCAGAGATATCGTGATGAGTCAATATATAGGTGGGAATCTATTATATATATATAGATGATATTAAAGTTGGCTTTAGATAAATGAATTATATCATGATATGCTTGAGAGAATAAATGAATAAATGTCAAAAATAAATCGCTGTCACGATATTTACAAAGAAAAATCTTAATAATTTCAAAAATTTTGGTATTTATACGTATTCGACGCTAATTTAAATAATTAAGATATCCATTCTTTATTATGGTTACTTCAATTGAGTATATGTCAATTATATTTTCTTTATTGTTTTGAATTCAAGTAAGTCTTCATGATAATTTTTCTATCATTTTTAAAGTTTCCAGTTGGTGAGTGTTTATTTAAATTTATCAAAAAATTTTTTATTACTTTACTAATTTTGATTTTATCAATTTACATTAAAATTTACATTTTACATTTAATGTGATAATAGTTTTTAATTACAAACTTCTGTTAATTTTCAGTTCAGTAAATTTAATTTTTTTTAAAGTATATTTTGAAATAAACATAGTATTTTATTATCGATAAATATTTAAAGCACAATTGAAAAAATTTTTTAATATATATTCATCATAATGGATGTAGAATATATTTTGATAGATGGAATACTTACTCCTTTTAATGTTATAAAAATGGGGATGAGCATGTTTATTTTCTTCTTTATCTTTACTGGTTTACGGTAATGTATTAATGGCTAATAAAATGAGAAATATTATTGTTTCTCATGTCATTAACAACTGGGATAGATTTAAATCTTATACTGTTATGTCATCTGGCGAGAATTATGATTCAGTAGGTTTATACTTTACCGAAATGTCTAAACGAAACACATATGGATCTATTTGTGAAATTATGGCAGCCGCAGAGATATTTCCATATCGGTTTGAAGTGTATCAAGGTGATTGCATTATAGCTTCCGTTGGTGAAGCAATTCGAGGTGTAAAAAGGTTACGTTTTACGGGGCATGATAATAATGGTCACTACGATGTTTATCTTTCGGTGCTTGCATCAAAAATTACAGGTAATAACTATAAAAGTGGGGGTAGTGTAAAACAAAATGGAGAAAATGTGTCATTTTCGGTGCCTCAAACTCAAGAAAATGTGTCAATGAGTTTTTTATCGCATAAATTAATTTCTAACGTTGCTTTATCGTGTTTAAATTTAAATAGTGATAATTATGATAAACAAAGTGATGAAAACGTATCATTTTTAGTGCCTCAAACTCAAGAAAATATATTAGCGGAAGTTTGACTACCTCAATTAATTTTTAACGTTGAATTACAAAGTTCAAGTGAATCAGTTATTAATGATGTGAATCCCCTTCAATCAAATGGGAGAAAAAAAAAGGAGGAAAAGAGTCAACTATACAATTAGAGAGAGACAATTGCGACAAGCCACTTTAAATTACACTCATCGTAATCCTGATGTACATAGAAAGGCGACAAAAAAATACGCTTCTAATAACCCTCATGTTACCCTCATCAACAACACTTATGGCTTTTTTACACGCTTTTTTTTTTTTTTTTTTTTTTTTTTTTATTTTAGCTTCACTTGTATGTCAGTTTGTCAGTTTGTCAGTATGTAACTCTCCTTCGCATAAAGAGACTACCATAATGATATTATTTAAATTTTGATTATTATCAACCTAGAACCCAGGTGATGACCTTCCTAGTCATCCTCTGATGACCATCCCGAAGTTATATCTCGAAACCAGGTGTTTTCCTCCGTAGGTTTTCATCGGGAATGGCACAGATAAACCCGTACATCAACCCGGAATCCTCTGATGACCATCCCGAAGTTATATTTCGAAACCAGGTGTTTTCCTCCGTAGGTTTTCATCGGGAATGGCACAGATAAACCCGTACATCAACCCGGAATCCTCTGATGACCATCCCGAAGTTATATCTCGAAACCAGGTGTTTTCCTCCGTAGGTTTTCATCGGGAATGGCACAGATAAACCCGTACATCAACTTGGAATCCTCTGATGACCATCCCGAAGTTATATCTCGAAACCAGGTGTTTTCCTCCGTAGGTTTTCATCGGGAATGGCACAGATAAACCAGTACATCAACCCGGAATCCTCTGATGACCATCCCGAAGTTATATCTCGAAACCAGGTGTTTTCTTCCGTAGGTTTTCATCGGGAATGGCACAGATAAACCCGTACATCAACCCGAAATCCTCTGATGACCATCCCGAAGTTATATCTCGAAACCAGGTGTTTTCCTCCGTAGGTTTTCATCGGGAATGGCACAGATAAACCCGTACATCAACCCGGAATCCTCTGATGACCATCCCGAAGTTATATCTCGAAACCAGGTGTTTTCCTCCGTAGGTTTTCATCGGGAATGGCACAGATAAACCCGTACATCAACCCGGAATCCTCTGATGACCATCCCGAAGTTATATTTCGAAACCAGGTGTTTTCCTCCGTAGGTTTTTTACACGCTTTATATTAGCTTCACTTGTATGTCAGTTTGTCAGTATGTAACTCTCCGTGGGTAATTTGCGCGCCTGAATATTTTTGATAATCAACAAATAATAGTTTAAAAACTAAAAATCACGCTTTTATAAATAAACCAAACTAAAAAGTAAAAATAAATAATAGTTTAAAAACTAAAAACACGCTTTTATAGAAAACCAAACTAAAAAATAGAAAATAAATTTTAATAAATTTAAATTAAGAATAGTGTTAAAAATTTCAATAAATATAAATTAATAATAGTGTAAATAAAAAAAAATGTATTTTATTTTAAAAAGCGTGGGGTGCATGGTGTCAATAGTTATAAATATTTTATTGACAGATATGAGTAGAGTGATTATCATTTTGATATCTTAAAAAGCACCCCACGCTTTTTTTAAAATAAAATACATTTTTTTATTTACACTATTATTAATTTATATTTATTGAAATTTTTAACACTATTCTTAATTTAAATTTATTAAAATTTATTTTCTATTTTTTAGTTTGGTTTTCTATAAAAAGCGTGTTTTTAGTTTTTTTAAACTATTATTTATTTGAACTCTGTAAAGTGGACAATTTTGCAAAAAAATTATTATATTGTGAAGTTCCAGCTTATTATGTCTGGAGAAAACACCAGTTTCACAGAAGAAAACAAGGAAAAATTGTGCCAGGTTATTTAGGTATAAAAAAAGATCATGTTTTAGGCAGAGTGTATACTGTCCATCCTACCAATACTGAATGTTATTACCTCCGTCTTCTTTTGCATGAAGTTCGCGGTCCAGAGTCATTTACGGCTTTAAGAACTATAAAAGATGTAATCTATCCTACATTTCAAGAAGCTTGCAGAGTAATGGGATTGCTCGAAGACGATGCTCATTGGGATCAAACTTTAGCAGAAGTCTCAATTTCTGATTCATCTTACAAAATACGTGAATTGTTTGCTGTTATGTTAGTTTTTTGCCAAGTTGGAGATCCGATTAAATAATTGGATAAATATCGAGATAATTTCACGGACGACATTAAAAGACGAATGAGTAGGAATCGCGAAAACTCTGAGTTAGATCTTGATATTGTTTACAATCAATGTTTGATTAATATTGAAGATATGGTCATTGCTATGTCAGGTAAGACTCTTTTACAATTTGGACTCACTTCACCATCTTGAGAACAAGAATCTGTTATTATTAATCAACAATATTTAAATGAATTAGCTTATGACATTGCTAAGTTAACCGAAGAAGTGATAAAAAGTGATCCGATACTGAATAAAGAACAGAAAGAAGCATATGAATCTATATTGAATAGTGTCGTTTCTGATTCTGGACGATTGTTCTTCCTTGATGCTCCTGGTGGAACGGGAAAAAAATTCTTGATTAATTTGTTGCTTGCGAAAATTAGAAGTGAAAAAAGTATTGCTATTGCTGTTGCTTCTTCAGGAATTGCGGCTACTTTAATTGACGGAGGCAAAACAGCTCACTCGACATTTAAATTACCTCTTGAAATGAATCATTCTGGTAATATTCTATGCAATATTTCTAAGCAGAGTGATATGGCTCACGTTATCAGAGAAGCAAAACTGATAGTATGGCATGAATGCACTATGGCTCACAAAAATGCTATTGAAGCTCTCAACAGAACTCTTAAGGATATAAGAAATAGTGACCGAATAATGGGTGGAATAACTGTTGTTTTAGCTGGTGACTTCAGACAAACTTTACCTGTTGTACCACGAGGTACACGTGCAGATGAAGTCAAAGCCTGTCTCAAATTCTCAGTTTTATAGCCTCATGTTAACGTACTGTCTTTGAAAATTAATATGCGCGTTCATATGCAACATGATTTGAGAGCAGAAGAATTTTCAAAGTTACTCATTGATATAGGGAATGGACAAATTTCAGAAGTTGACGGACGAATAAGTATTCCGGATAACCTAGGTGATATTGTTGATGATTTAACTACATTAACTGATAAAATATACCCAGATATCAATAAAATTGGAGTTAATTACTCTTCATGGCTAAAAGAAAGAGCTATTCTGACTCCAATGAATGATTCAGCAAATAGCATTAACAACTTTCTTCTGGAAAAGCTATCAACTAATCAAATGAAGTATAAATCTATTGATACAGTCGTAGAAGTTGATGATGCTGTCCATTATCCTGTCGAGTTCTTACATACACTCAATCCACCCGGAATACCATCTCATATTCTCAATCTCAAAATTGGAGCACCAATAATGTTACTGCGCAATTTGAATCCTCCAAAACTATGTAACGGTACGAGACTACAAGTGAAAAATTTACATAAAAATATTATTGAAGCTACAATTTTAACAGGTAAACATGAAGGAGAAGTCGTATTTATTCCAAGAATTCCTTTGGTTCCATCTGACTACCATTTCAACTTCAAACGTCTACAATTTCCTGTTAGGGTTTGCTATGCTATGACTATCAATAAAGCGCAGGGGCAGAGTTTAAAATTAGCTGGTGTAGATTTGAGACATGATTGTTTTTCTCATGGTCAGTTTTACGTGGCATGCTCAAGAGTCAGTTCACCGGACAAATTGATTATTCTTTAACCAGAAAAAAAGACGAAAAACATTGTTTACAAGGAAGTTTTAAGTTTGTAACTGTATAAAACTGTTAATTTTATTCATTGATAAGTATTGAGTGATTGTTATATTTGTGTTCATTACGAGAAATAAATTTTTGTAAAAAGTAAAAGCTGAGTTTTTTTTTTGTGGTGTAGGCCTCCTGGGGATCCCGCCACGTTAAATAACGGGGACGCATCCCAATACACAGGACCTCATGGGTAATGCGGAAATCTGTGTATGACAAATGCATTGACTGGTACTATTTTTCCTGACTAAATTTTAAAAATTCACTTCATTTATCGATAAGAAAATATACATTTTTTAGTTAATATAAGAAATAAAGATTAAAATTAATAGTGTGCCCAGCGAAGCGGGCGGGTGGCTGCTAGTAAATATATATACATATATATATATATATATATATATATATATACAACAAAAAAAAAAACAGTAATCGCCGAATGTCCAGTCAACAATATATATTTCCGTCCTAGGGGGAAGTATGGGGGTTTTCACGTGCAGACGATACTCAATCTGTAAATAATACGTGTACGCGCCAGTATCTACTAGGCTGTGTAGAGCTTGATACAACCCAGGACAATGCCACGCATGCGTCATCAATCTGTATACAGCCGACTAGCTTACGTTTTAACTGTAATTTTAAAAGCGCGCCGGGGGCGTGTTATGCTGAAAAGACAATATAATCTCAATATTTGTAAGTCAATTGTTTTAGTATAGCAGTTAAGTTCATTGATGTAAATTTTTGTAACTCGGGGAATTGTTATTTTAATATTATAAAATTGCAATTTATTAAAAAATATGTTAAAATAACGGCGTTTAAATTATTAATTACAATAAAATTACACTTTAATATTCACTAGAAATTTGAATTTATTGATTTTAACCACTAATGAATCGTGGCCCGGTTTTGGCGAGTTTCTACCTATGACTAACTTAAAGACTTTCATGTATTTTTATTTAAAGGGTTATGGCTTCGTACGCTATTTATTTACAAATTAAGTTTCCTCTGCACGTAAAAACCTGCATACGTCCGCCATAGGACGAAAAATTTTTTAAGCAACATGGGCAAGCCACGCGCCAATACGGTCTCGGTGATAATTATTTGCAGCAGGGATATAAAGCCTCGGCCCTATCGGGCCTCGGTTTTATACTATCCCTGCTGAAAATACTTATTACCTCGACCATATTGGCACGTGGTTCGCCCAAGGTACATCAATAACTAATATATATATATATATATATATATATATATATATATATATATATATATATATATATATATATATATATATATATATATATATTGTTAAGAGTACAAGATTTTCTTGTTCAGTTACTTAATTATTTAAGTCTTTAATATACTTTATATTTGTATTTGCCGCTCAAAGCGACAACTAAATCAATATTGATTTATACGGAGATAGCGTCGGTCTACGCGCAGGCTAGCTGCGCATACGACTCACTCTCCGGCTTGCTCGCTGTGGCTTGCACATCTTGTTGCTTGGACGCTTGACTGTTCGTGTGCTACTAGTTACAACTCAAGCATCCTTATTAATATTGATAACATTATTGTACGTATTTTATTTGATAGCTAAGATTGTTTAGAAATGTTTTATATTTAATAGAAGATTAAATAAACTTAGATTCAGATTAAACTAAAATCTTGTGTTCCACTTTTATTTATAAACCCGACATATATATATATATATATATATATATATATATATATATATATATATATATATATATATATATATATATATATATATATATTTTAGGGTGTGCTAAAATGTAACTTCCGTGGAGAACCTTTTAAAATTGGAATTTTGAGTTCCGCTTTTAACAGGGGCTGCGTTTGGGCATTTTCTGAGATATTTTGGTGTGAGACGATGTATTTGATTTTCATAGAATTTTTTAACAGAAGCTTAGTTTAGGCATTTTCGGTGAAAATTCAAAATTTTGCCGGAAGTACCCAATTAAATCTCCTGTTAAAGCGTTCCACATTCACGTAACAGGATATTGGTAGGAAAGGATTGAGAAAGGAATGTGGAGACGATCATCTTAATGTGAGTTTATAGAATATGCGAGAAAAAAAAATTATTAGATAGCTCGGACTGGGATTCGAACCCAGAACCTTCCGAAGACATGTCGGCTACTCTACTATTTGAGCTATCCGGTCTATGCTAAATTTCCTTTTGCTTATTCTATATACACTAGTCACAAAAATTAAGGGATAAAAAAAAAATTCCAAATTTTTGGGTGATTTTCAACAAGCTGTAACTCCGAGGAAAATGGTCGTACAGAAAAAATAAAGAAAGCAAATTATAGCTCCAAGTATCTAGTTTTCAGATATGACCATGAAAAATTTTGACATGTCATGACCAGGTCTGGAGAAATCTTAAGAAAACTACCGAAAAAAAAATTTTCCAAATTTTTTTCCGTCTAAAAAAAGGTCCACGGGCTTCAACAAAATTTTTTTAATTGTTTTGTTCAAAATTTATTTTAGAGAATTTAATACTCTTTAATTTGGCGTATTCAAAAAGCCTGTACGACAATTTACCGCGGAGTTATCGTCAATCAAAGCAAAAAAGTTCTTTTTGAATTTGATATTCAATAACTCCGAAAATAATGATTGTACAGGAAATCGGAGGAGGGTTTTGAAAACTGCACGATATTTTCTATAAGAAAATCTAAACATCTTTTAGAAAAAAATTTTTTTCGAATTGAAAACTCGGACTGAAAAAAAGACAAAAATTCGCATAATTAAGAATATTTGGATAACTTGGTATAACTTTGGATAAAATGGATGAACGAAGGATATCGTCAATAATTTTTTAACTTCAAAGTGTCCCCTAAAATCCCTTAAAAATTCAAAGCGCTGCGATTTTTTTTTCATTGTGCCCCGAAGCTTCAAATTCTTTGTTTTTGCAAAAATCACCATTATGAGCAATTTTGTGATTTTTATTCATTTTTTCAATTAAAAAAATTTTTTTCTCTCGAAAATCCTTATTTTTTCAAATAAAGAGATTGATTTACAAAAAATTTGAAAAAAAAAAAATTTTCAATTTTTTTCGAAATTTTCTCGATTTTTTTCGACTGCTGTTTTACCGCCGGCATTAGCGTTACCCAAAGCGTACCACGTGGAGGTTGCTCGGTCGGATTTACGCTTCTGTGTGTGTGTGTGTGTGTGTGTGTGTGTGTGTGTGTGTGTGTGTGTGTGTGTGTGTGTGTGTGTGTGTGTGCTTCTGTGTGTTTGTCTGTGTGTTTGTCTGTCTGTCTGTCTGTAGCTGTTGAAGGACCTCTGTACGCACGGCAGTAACAGTTCAGTACCGTGTATTGCCACCTCTGTTCCGAATCACAGCTCGTAAGCGCTCTTGCATGTTGATGCATCGTCGAATGTCATGTTGCGAAATTCCTTGCCAACAACGTAACAACGCTTGAGTCAACTGATGAAGATTGTGCAGTTGCGGATAGTCTCGCCGCAATCGACGCCCAAGCATGTCCTAAACATGCTCAATTGGGTTCAAATCAGGACTCATAGCTGGATGATTAAGCGTTGTTACGTTGCTGGCGCGGAGAAAAGTTCACGTGCGAACTGCAGTATGAGGACGAGCATTATCCTGCATCAAAATGAACCGTCTTGCTCCCATGCGTGTGCGCATAGGCAGGATGTGTGGTCCCAGAATCTCGTCGACATACCTGTCGGCAGTCAACGTCCCACGAACGATGACCAACGGGGTTCTGGTATTGAAGGACACGCCTGCCCACACCATGACTGATCCACCATTGAAAGCCGTAACTGGTCTCGTAAAACTATCCCGATCTCGTTCCCCACGACGGTGCCAAACGAGAGATCGTCTATCGCTGCCATGAAGACAAAATTGAGATTCGTCAGTCCATAAGACACTGGTCCACTGTCTACGACCCCAATGGTGATGGTCATGTGCATAAGCCAATCGGGCTCGACGATGTCGTGGAGTGAGCATAGGCACGCGATTTGCGCGTCGAGCGCGTAGTCCTTGCTCTCGAAAGCGATTTCGGACCGTTGATGCCGAGATGAGTTGTTGGGAAGGACGTTGTCGACGATTGCGGAATTGAGGAGCGATCGTGTGAGCATGGGCAGTAGGGTTTCGACGAACTTCGCGAATGATAGCTCGATCATTACGCTCGGTAGTGATTCGTCGTCTACCTTGACCCGGACGACGATCGTAACTTTGAGTCGCGTTAAATTGGGCATAGGCACGACTGACAATAGACTGACTCACTCCCATAGAAGCTGCTACTTTCACCTGACTGTAGCCCTCTTGAAGTAGGATAACAATGCGAGCCACATCTGTGGCAGCTAAATGTCGGCGAGGCATATCAAAATGCCAAAGGTGATTATCAACGAAAAGCTTACAGAAAATTTACGAAAAAAATTTAAGCTAGAAAGAATACAAAAAATTTAAGTTTTGTGTGAAGAAAAGCGGAAACCCGCAGGGGGTATATCAATTTGTTTTTATTGAATTTTTAAAATCAGATTTGAAACTAAGGCAGTTGTAGCGGTCAGAAAAAATTGAATTAATTTTTTTTGACAATAGTGGAGCATTCTGAAGACGTTAAAAAAAAAATTAAAAAACAAAAATTTTCGAAAAAACATTTTGAAAAAAATTGACAATTTTTTTTTTTTTTTCAAATTTTTTAAAAAATCAAAAAATCAATCTCTCTAATCGAAAAAATAAAGATTTTAGAGAGAAAAAAATTTTTTTAATTGAAAATGTTATGTAAAGAATTTTTCTTTACATATTTATTAATTATAAAAAATTCGAGTATGATTTTATTGCATTTTTTAACAATTGTAAAATATAATTCGAGTGTGATCATTAAGTGTCTCGTTCGACTCCTGTAAGAGGCCCAGGGAATTTCCCGTAATTAGTTTGGGCCCAGGTACATTTAAGAGATTAAATAGATAAATGGGAGTTTTGTTATACGTAAATTATGAATGAACAATAACAATACTTTCTTCAGGTACGATAAAATGAAAAAGTTTTAAATAAATTTTGTGTGTTTACGATATCCCGTCTGGATATCGGAGATTGTCGTTGAGACAATATCAGATGGACTAATCAACTGATCTCACTCGAAGTGCGTTAAGGTGGCGCATCACTGGCACTCTTCAAGTTAATATTTTCTTTTGTTTTGATAGATCTAACAAAGATCATTTGAGAAAATGAATTAAGAAACAGTTTTGATTTATTAGATTAGTAATAGATGTAAAATAAGTGTATTTACGGTAACACGACAATTGTTATCGGGAAAAAGTTTTTGTATTTAGATGTAAGATTATTCTTATAAATTAGAATAGGTCTTTAAAGGGAAATATCAGCAATTACGTCAACACCGCCAGATGAGTCCATGTGTCGCCTCGAGAGAGGATCGGACTATATGGCAGTACTTGGAGGAGAGGTACTGAACATCGACCAGTGCCAACCTGTGAAGTTTAAATTAGGATTGAATTGAAGAAGTTGCTTTAACGAGATCACGAAGAATCCAAGCAACATCAACTTTTCGGAACCGAAGAACACATTTCTTCGCATATCGATGTCAAAAAAAAGTCGTTCATTCGAGGAAGAATAACAACCAACAGAGATCGTTACCAAGAGACTGCAGTAGAAACACCGAAGACTTCTTCTCTGCAGGAAAACGAACCTACAGTAGGAACACCGAAGACTCCTCTGCAGGGAACAGTAGGCGCTCCAGCCAAAAAGAGAGGAAGGCCGCCTAAACATCCAGAGAAACCTGGTGGAATACGGATCGACCCAAGTGCGGTAATGCCGTCATTTAGGTCCTGATGTTAACCCAGAACCTGACTGGACATCCGATGACGAATCTAGTTCCAGTGAATCGGACAGTTCGATTGCGAACGCCAGCGAGCTGAATAAGAACAACAGAGCAATATCTCCAAACATTTAAAAAGCTCAAGGAAATATTGAAGGATAAAGGAGTAACAAATCTTCTATGACAATTCAGAGAGATTACAAGAACATCTCGAAAAGGATTTTTTTTACGAAACCTAATGAAATAGACTTCAGCAACAGTGGCACTGGACCGATGTACCTCTCAGTGCAAGTAGTCAATGCTCTTGTCAACGCTCCACCAGCAATCACCGATGGATAGAAGACAAGAAGAAATAGAAATAATTAACAGTTTTGAAATAAGTTATAACGTAAGATAGATATTGTCCAACGAAGGGCTTAACTGACTTCACACTCGTTCATTTGATAAATTTCACTCGTGCTCCAGTCTAACGGCGGTGGTGTTATGTAAAGAATTTTTCTTTACATATTTATTAATTATAAAAAATTCGAGTATGATTTTATTGCATTTTTTAACGATTGTAAAATATAATTCGACTGTGGTCATTAAGTGTCTCGTTCGACTCCTGTAAGAGGCGCAGGGAATTTCCCGTAATTAGTTTGGGCCCAGGTACATTTAAGAGATTAAATAGATAAATGGGAGTTTTGTTATACGTAAGCAAACTCACTTATACTTAAAATAAAAAAATACTTAAGTAATGACAAAGAATATAAGATAAAAAGATTTATTTTAAACCAAAAGATTTTAGAGTAACTTAAGTACAGAATTTTGAGTGTTGAGACAAATGTCTGAATGAATTTTAATATTGCAAGTTTTAAATAATTTTTAGATAATCAAAATTAAATATTAAATGAGAAATGAACTTTACGAATATGAAACAGATAAAAAAAATAGAACTTGAAAGTTAAACAATTTAAAATAAACAAATATTAAATAATGAAATTCTAAAATAATGCAACAAATTTATAAAATGATAAAACAGAAGTATTTATACAAATAAATAATTAAATTCAAAAAACGTAAGAAATGCTAGAATCAAGTACATATCTATTTATTCGATTTAAATAAATAAATTATTGTTAAACAGTACAAATGTACTTTATCTTTGCCTTTGTCTTTGTCTATATGTAAATGCGCTTACGTATACACAAACACATAGATGTTTAATAGAACATAAGAGTAAGTAAGAAAACTATATTGCACTCTGACCCAAGTAGAGGGGACTCATGCGATATTTTTGAACAACTTAAGAGAGAGGGTAAGGGCCCAAGAAAATAGACAAATAATTGGACATTTGGTTCCCCCAATAAGTGGAAATTAGTAACGCCCTAAAATTCGACACCTTACAATTTTCACAAGAAAATCTCTCTCGTTGTCCTGACGTCTTAGTGTTAACATCACCAAAAGTTTTAATTAGTCTGAATAGACCACGTGTTAAATTTACCGAATAACGAATAAAAGATTGTAAAATTAAAAGTATAATTATGAAGTGAATCAAATCTAAAGAGTAAGTCAAATCAACAAAGTTCATCATTTTTATCAGGTACATTTTAAATAACTAATATTTGTGAATTTAATAATATCGTAAAATCGTTTTATGAAAAAAAAAGTTAACTTTGAATCACTGTGTAATAATTGTAATTATTGTAATTTAACTAATGGTATTAATTTTTGATTTAAACAATATATATATTAAAATTATTTAACGTCCAATTTATTCAACAAACCTATCATTCTCAATAAATAGAAACTCGGAAGTTCCCGGTCTATTAGCCTAACACGCTAGGACCGAATACTTAAACACAATAAATAATTTAAATGTAAAATCAATTAATTTCCCTAAATTAATTTTTCTTACATAACAAAAAAATGAATAAAAATCACAAAATTGCTCATAATGGTGATTTTTGCAATAACAAAGAATTTGAAGCTTCGGGGCACAATGAAAAAAAAATCGCAGCGCTTTGAATTTTTGAGGGATTTTAGGGGACACTTTGAGGTTAAAAAATTACCGACGATATCCTTCGTTCATTCATTTTATCCAAAGTTATACCAAGTTATCCAAATATCCTTAATTATGCGAATTTTTGTCTTTTTTTCAGTCCGAGTTTTCAATTCAAAAAAAATTTTTTTTCTAAAAGATGTTTACATTTTCTTATAGAAAATATCGTGCAGTTTTCAAAACCCTCCTCCAATTTCCTGTACAATCATTATTTTTGTAGTTATTGAATATCAAATTCAAAAAGAACTTTTTTGCTTTGATTGACGATAACTCCGCGGCAAATCGTCGTACAGGCTTTTTGAATACGCCAAATTAAAAAGTATTAAATTTTCTAAAAGGACTTTTGAATAAAACAATCAGAAAAATTTTTTTGAAGCCCGTGGACCTTTTTTAAGACGGAAAAAAATTTGGAAAATTTTTTTTTCGGTAGTTTTCTTAAGATTTCTCCAGACCTGGACATGACAAAAATTTTTCATTCATGGTCATATCTGAAAACTAGACACTTGGAGTTACAATTTGCTTTTTTTATTTTTTCTGTACGACTATTTTTCTCGGAGTTACAGCTTGTTGAAAATCACCCAAAAATTTGGAATTTTTTTTATATCCCTTAATTTTTGTGACTAGTGTACATTAAGCCACACAGGCACACAAAAAAAAAAGTTGTCAGTACTTTTGACGGGACCCATATATCTTTATGTACTTCGACCCGCTGAATCCGGATTTGAGGTCAGTTTGACCCGTACACCGTCAAATTTTCGAGAAAACTTTGAAGGACCGAAAAAATGACGGAAATCGGCAGTTTAGGCAATCAAAAATAATTTAAAAATTTTTTTGACCTAAACTAAGCATGATTTTTATGTATTTTAACCCGCTTAATACTTATCTGAAGTTTATTTAGACCATAAGTCATTAAAAGTTTAAGTAAATTCCAAAAAACCCTAAAAAATTGCAAAAAAAGCCAGAAATAGCAAAAAAAAAGCAAAAAATTCCAGATATTGTGTTAAAAAAAATTTGGAAAATGGTTAACCCTAAAGGCCATCTCTGCAACTTCCCACTAATTCCATATCTAAGCGCTTACAATTGTACTTTAACGTTTTTGAGCTATTTGAGCTCAATAATAGAATTTATATGTTATTTCGAGCTCTCCGAGCTCAAAGAGTTAGCTGTTCTAAGCTTTTGAGCTCTTCAAGCTCAAAAGTCTGATAGAAGTTTAATGAAACAGTATTAACTAACTGATCTGAACAGTATTAATTAACTGATCGAACCGAAAATCTTAGAAAAATTTGAAAAATTCACTTTTTCCGAATTTTTTCGACAACGATAACTCATGAAATATTTATCCGATTTTCACGTTCTTGGTGGTGATCGACGTGGTTTTTTTGGGCTCTAATAATTATTTCATTTCATTAAATACGATCCAAAAAGAAATGTCGAAGTTATGTGAAAAAAACACTTTTTTCGAAATTTTTCGTTTTCGATAACTCTCGAACGATAAGAATATATGGCAAGGCTTTCGCCTACCTCCGAAAAGGCCGTTTCCTGGGCTCAAAAGAGCTATACATGCACGTATATCTATCCTACCCTCACATAGGAAATACACAGCCAAGTTTGCTGGCAAGGAAAAACCCTGCCCTCAAGCATTTACGCTATCATAGGACAGATGTGAATTGAGTTGCATTTAATGTCAATCTGTCCTCGTACTCAGTTAACTGTATCAACCCATTCAACGACTGCGTTAGCCTGATCGGTAATATAATGACAACCCGACCAGTTACCAGCGGTGCCCATGCGGGGAGGTACAGCCGTAAGACCTGTTTGAGCCATAACACTTATCCCCCCTTACAAGAGTCTCATTCATTCGTCTGTTTAATCTAGTCCCCGAGTCTTTGAGCTAACCTGCGTTGCCAAATAATTTTTGACAACGTCACGAGGCCTTGCTCAGAGTAACTCTCGAACGAATCAACCGATTTTGACCGGACTGGTGGCAATTGACGCGATTTTTTAAATTTAAGAGCAGTTTAGTTTTTGGAATTGATCAGTCGAGCCGTTTAGAAGTTAATCCAAGAAAACGAATTTTTGAAAATTTTAATTTTGAGATTTATCAAAATCTAGCGAACTGAATAAATTCAAATTTTTACGAAATTTAATGGCAATGATACTCTTTAGATCGCCACCTATTGCGATCCGATTGGTCGAGCCGTTCAAAAGTTATAAGAAGTTTACATACATACACACATACACACATTCATACACACACACACACACACACACACATACAGCCGCATGGACACCATCGCGGGAATAGTCAGGGAAGCTTCCCGTGACCTTAAAACGTCGAGATGATGAAAACTCGATTTATGCAAAACGGGGAAACCAATAACTTCCCGATTTTTGAAAATTTTCAATTTTCTTAGCGAGAAGTTAAAAATTAGAAAAACGATAGACCCTGAAGGCTATCCCTGCAACTTCCGCTAATTCCATACCTAGGTGCTTAAAATTGCACTAATGAAAAAACACTATTTTTTGAATTTTCAAACCGCAATAACTTTTGAATGAATGAACCGATTTTCACGCGGTTGGCGGCATTCGACGCAGTTTTTTTAAGCCTCACAAAGAATCTTTAAGTTTAAATTGATCGAGCTAGGAATTTCGGAGTGATTCCGATAAAACACTTTTTTCGGTTTTCTTTCGTTCACGATATCTCTCGACCGAATCAACCGTTTAAAAGTTATTGCAAAAAACCACATTTAAAAAAGATTTTTTCTAATTTTTTTTAGATTTCTCAAAATTTCTCAAAATCTATCGGTCCGAATCGGTTCAAATTCACAGGAAATCTAAGTTTATCTAAGCCCTATCGAATGGCGCCAACCGTGATGAAATCGGTCAAACCTTTCAAAGTTATATAAGGTTTACATACTTACATATATACACACACACACACACACACACACACACACACACACACACACACACACCTCGTGTCGGGCTTGCTTGGTCCCGCATCGGGCGCCTCCCCAGGTGGCGGATAGGGGAATGCCCGGCATATCTGCACGTCAGATGCGTCGGGTACCGAGGAAATAGAATACTCGGGGTGGACCAAAACCTAGCAAAAGATGATGTGAAAATGCCAGATCAATTTCAAACATCGTCTACGGTGCAGAGGGGGGATACCTCAGTGCCAGCGAGGGAAGGCGTGCAAACGGGCCTGAACTCGTCGTTATCAAGCGACCGTTTGAACAGCGGAGTAAACCCCATGGCTCTGCTGTAGAGCAATGCTAGCAAAGTTACAGGGAGTACGAAATCAGCCCAGATGGCAGAGAACGGACAGCTGAGCAACATTCCTCCAAAAAGTGGAGGACCTTTTGCTCCTGTCACTAATCAAACCTACCGAGGAAGAATAAACTCTGTACCGACCATTACAGGCCAACAATCACCAATGGAGTGGCTCGGCATCAAGATCGAAGAGTTAGCCGAGTTTATAAAAGACAAGAAGAATCTCTATCATGAGATTAGAAAATTGGTTACATCTATCACTAAAGCATATAGGTTAGTCAACAAATCACCAGGCATGTCGGCCTCAACGACCCAAACAACTCCGAGTCTGTCCAAAAAATCACAGCTATCTTTGGTCACTCCTAAAAAATTACAACAGCAAGGAAAGGACAATAACAAGAAGAGGCAGCTGTCCACGTCCAGCCCTTCTTCAATAATCGAGAAGCCACTACAGAAAAAGACAGCCCGGGAGGACGTCTGGAATACAGTGGACCGAAATAGGAAGAATAAGGAAGAAGAGCATGAAACAGCGGCTCCCCCTAATAAAGCTCAAAACCAGCCAAGTAAGGGTGCCTCTAAGAAACCGAGGAGAAAGAAGACAAGAACTGAGGCTGTTCTTGACCAACCAGTAGACGGCAAAACTTATGCCGATATCCTAAAGGAAATCAAGGCCAAGATAAGCCCTGTCGAGACGGGCGTAGACATAAAGTCTATTAAAAAGACGAAACACGGAGGCGTTCTCCTTGAAATGGCTCGAAAGACCGAAGACAGCAAGGCTTTCACCGATGCAGTAAGGTCAGCCACTGCAAACATCTGCACGGTCAAGACGCTAAAACCAACAACAACGATCGAGATCCTCGACTTGGACGAAATCTCTACTGAGAGCGAAGTCCGTGAAGCACTCAAACGTGAATTTACTGACAGCCTGGAGGTCGAAAGGGTAAATTTGACAAAACCACGAGGAAATCGGGCAGCCTTCTGCGAAGTAGACGAGGCCAGTGCAATTAAGATCGCAGCCTATGCGCAGCGTCTTTTGAAGGAAAAAATCGCAGAAAGAGACTAGTAACTAGGAGCAACCGTCGTGAGACGCAACACGGATTGGATTGAAGTGTTATGTCCAAAAAATAAGATCTTAAACTGCGGTAGCTGGATTAACGGAGGTTCGGATAACAGATGAATTTCCCTAACGAAAGAATCGTTAAGTTTATATTTTATGGGTTCGTGAAGGTGAAAAACCCGGAGAGGGCCCCTTGAATATGACAATCGACCTCGGAAATAATAAAATATCCTCCACTTACTATTGCGAATCCTAATTCCAACGATGATTCGGCCTTTGATTGGACGTTGTACCTTTGAGTTCCGCTGCTTGGCTTCTCGCTTCCTCCTGCTGACTGGTGATTGAAGGTTGAAGGTTCTTAACTTAAGAATGATGATATACTTCAATTCGGGTTTTTAGTTTATATATTCTGTTTAACTGGCCCTATGGGCAAACACGTCTTAACTTACACTATTCACTTATTAACTAATAACAATATAAAAACAAAGGTTGAAAGTTAATATGAGTTCGTAACCGGAGTAACGACTCCGGCAAACAAAGTTCACCGATTATAAATTTACAGAAGAAGAAAATAATAATTTGAGAGTGGAACCAGGTCACTGGAACTGTGGGAATCTCGATTATCGTCAAAACGAATCGTGGCTCGAAGAATCGCTATCACAGAACTCAGAAATACCGTTAAGGAAATCGAAATGAATAATTCGAGAAAAGATGACTAATTAATTTAATAATTAAAGTCTGCCTATTCGCTCCGAGGCCAACCGAGCGCAACGCCGCCCGTGGTCATATTTAACACTGTATGACGATCATTTAAGTAAACAAGCAATTAGCAAATGAGTGAAAAAATTTGATTTTTAAATTATCAAAGATTTTTCGTGAAAAAAAAAATTATTTTTAACAAGTACTATATTAGTATAATTAAAAAAAAATTTAATCGCCTAACAAAAATAATAATTTAATTGCTTAATTAAATGTTTTGTATCATTTAACCTCTGATGATGATACGTATTTCACGAACAGGATTTAAAAATGTTACTCACTCCATAGAATTTAATCCTCAAAAAATAATTAATGGAAAAAAATTAGCTGAAACAAATGTCAAAAGGGTAGAAGAGAGTAGTGACCCTAATTTTTCAACAATAATAACAGCTAGTGTTATAAGACAAACAAGTGTCACCAGTCCTCCATATAAAGTAAAATTGGAGGTAAGTCAGTTACATATATACTTTTTAAGTATTCATTTTATTTACTCGCTTTAATAATTTGATGTATCATATATTTTAATGACATTGAAATTAGCAGGCACTTGACAATTTTTTTATTTTTTTATCAAAATAAACTAGGCCTAGAAAAATATTTAAAAAAATTGCGTTTACAATTTTTTAGAGTTTTTAAAGATTGAATTTAAAAAAAAATTTTTCTACTATAATTTATTTGTTAAAAAAATTCTAAAAATTATCATATGTCTCTTAGTTTCAATACCATTATATTTTATACTTTCAGAGTAGTTAACAATTAATTTTTATTTCTTTTAGCTTGACAACAACAGACATGTCATTGACAGATCATGTACTTGTGTATCTCAAGCTGCTGCCAAGTGTAAGCATATTTATGCAGTTATTCATTATATAAATAATGACAGAAGTGAATCAAAAACATCCGAAGAACAAGGCTGGGGGAAGCCTTCAGATGCTCAGCTGGGAAAAGAAATGTATTCGAAGCCTCTTGCAATTACTGATGATTTTCCAACAACTAGAGAATATGGACCTGTTTATAAAGTTAAATGATATAAGTTAAGTGATATTTCGGAGATAAACTGCCCGTTTCGAACTATTTTGAAATATGAAAATGAAACTGTGATTCAAACAGCTGCTAGAATTTTCGTCACCGACTTATGTGATTCGGCCATTAAAATAATAGCTGAGAGAAAAAGTGAAGGGTTGATTAAAAATCTACTTGACATTTCCAGACAGAGCAAGTATTATTCGTATGATATTATATTTTCTGATAGTAAACAGTATGATTATTACAATCAAAATATTAAGTTGTATAATCATGAAATTGCTAAGTTGTGTCTGAGCACAATAAACCAAAGTGAGAACCCAGAGTGGTTTTCAGCTCGTCATATCCGATTAAGTGCTTCCTCAAAAGCACATAGCATTAAAACTATGAAAAAAAAGAGCTCTCAAACTTTGGCTTATGATTTGATTAATCCGAAGTCAAATTCCAATCCAACAAAGTCAATGGAATATGGTTTAAAAAATGAACAAAAAGCGATAGATGAATATTCGTTTAAACTTTCTGTTGATGTGATACCAGTTGGTTTGTTAGTAAAGCCATTGCAATCTTGGTTATGCGCTAGTTTAGATGGTTTAGTTGTTAAAAATAACGAAATCATAAAAATTTTAGAAATTAAGTGCCCTTCAACATGCGCATCGAAACCAATCTTTGATGAAAAAACTAGAAAATTTAATGTTGGCTACTTATGTATGGATAATGGACAAGGGTATTTAAAAACAAGCAATGTTTATTACACTCAATGCCAAGTATTAATGTATGTATCTGGTTTAAACATCTGTGATTTTTACGTTTGGTCACCAAAGGGTAGTTATTTAATTAGTATAATTAGAGATGAAATTTTTTTGAAAAAGTTGATTCCTATGATGAAATACTTTTATTTCATGTACTATTTAAAACAATTAGTCAACAATGATCAAGAGAATGCTGCATCATAGATTAGAACTTTCTACTTAAAATTTATTACTTACAAATATTATTATCAAGACTGATAGATTAAGTTTTGCTGCAATTAAAAGATAACTAAGTTTGTACTTAAAAATATTCATATTTATTAATATAAATGAAAATAATATTAATACAAAGAGTTTATTAAAACAGAGTAAATACAGTAAAATGCATGTGTTAAGAATTTAAAAAATACAAACATTCAATAAAATGTTTAAAAATATGAAAGACTCACTATTATTTATTTAACATCTTTAAGTATTGGTGATTGTAGATTTACTAAAACACAGCACATGAATATAATTGCATCACAATAAGGCAACATCTCGATAGTAAACTTATCAACTATTTTGTAAGTACGGATTCTTTGTATCACTCTCTCGATATGAATTCTAACACTTGCGACTTTATAAGTTTCTTCTACCTGTTCTTCAGAAAACGTGTCATGCAAAAACGGTGGCATTATAATTAGAACTCCTCTTCCGCTTTCATCTAGTTGTGTTTTAACTTGAGGAAACCCTTTGTCTGCAAGCACTTGATCTCCAGTTTCAAGTAGATCTAGGAATCCACACATACTCGTTATTTGACAATCTGTTGCTCTACCACCATAACTGCGTGATACATATGAAATGTATCCTGATGGTGTACAGCAAACAAGAATTTTGATTCTAAATCCTTTTTTGTAATTTGAATAAAATTTAACTCGATGCTCAATTTTGGAGGGTTGTTCTACATGAAATTCAGTACAATCGATGATAGCTCTACAATCTTTGTATGATTTTTTAAATGCATCGGGCATACTTGCCTGTATTGTTTCTTTTGATGGCCAAATTAAAAACTCCTTACATGCACCAGCTAAGTACATTAAAGTATCATAAAACACCTTTGATATTGTTGTTCTATGAAGATTAAATAAAACAGCCATAGCAGTAAACGTGAGTCCACATCTCATTTTCATTAGAAAAATAAACAACTGATCTTCTAACGATATTTTTGTCCTGTCATCAACTTTTTTTCTCTTCATAATTTTTAACAAAAGTTGAAAGGTTTCAAGTTTAACGCCTCCAAGGTCATTAAGCTCTGAGGCCTCTTTTATTGAAGAATATCCATAAAATCCAGATCTGTTCGATGTGTGATTATTTGTGTTTGTGTCAATGTTATTGCTAGCATTTACTTGAATGACTGCTTCCGGGATCACAACTTTTTTCTGCTTAGGCTTGTTGATTTTTGGGCGATACACTTGAATTTCGACATCGCAAAAATCAGTTGAATAATATTTACACAGGTATGATTCGCCATCTTTTCTGCTGATATCTTGACCATCGTCATTGTTATCATCACTTAGAAAGTCAACTTGAGTTCCAGCATCGATCGAATCAATATTTTCAGCATTTTCAACGTTTTCAATTGTTTCATTGACTGGAAAACTACTCATAGAACACATTTTCTTCTTTTTAGGTTCTTCGAAGCTTTGAAAATTACTTTCTTTAGTGAGAGTTCGTTTTAACCTTCTTTGAAACCTACATTTTTAGAGAATTAAGAATAGCAAATAAATTTTACCAAATCATATGACCACACAAATATTTATAACAATTTTACCTATCAACAGCAGTTTTGGCATCAGTTTTTATTTTAGTTGAGTTTTTAAAAATTGTTGGGTTGTAACTCGGGCTTTCAGGGTGATCCGATTTTCTATCTCCAACAAAATGCATGCTGCAAATACGATTATGATGACGTGGTACCCAGGGTGCTCCATTTACCCTGTAATCATTATTTATTAATTAAAATTTTATGAGTAAACATTAACAAATAAACTTAAAATTCAACTACATTTGAAAAAATAATTTAAGTGAATTAATAATTAATTAATTATTATACTTACTCCCTTTTTTTTAATGCATCTAACCAAGCCTGACGTCTAACCACTTTAAAAGGGAACTGTGAATTATCCGTAGGAAAAGAATAAAATTTGTAATTAGAATTGACTGAAGTGTTATTACAATCATTTACTGAACAATTGTAATATGCTTTTTTCTTCACATTCATGATTTTTTTTTATAATTGCACTTTTTTTTTTTATAAAACAAATCACTTATTTACATATAACAGCACCAAAGAACTGTCATAATATTCGTCATACAGTGCGTAAAAGCGCCGCCTCTGGCGCTGGCCTCGATGGCCTCGGAGCGAATACGTGTCGGGGTATAGGACTCACCCGGGCTCTAAGGCAGAACTATTACCTTGTAAATGAGCTGTCGAATTATGGTGTTCGTGTCTTTTATCACCTCGGTTGCGATTCATTAAGTGGGGCTACTAATTAAACAATTGGTTCCTGCGATGAGGTGACAATGCGCGGTAATGTGTATTCTTCGGCCACGAGTAAGTTGTCGCGCAGTCCAGTCCCTAAATATGCAAGCGCTGCACTTTTTGGCAGGAATGGGAGGCCCTGTATTATAGACGGCACGCCGGATATAACAGCATCCCCCCCGAAAGGAAGGGTGCTAACAGCATCTTTTCTTTCGCGAACTCGGGCGTCTCATTTTGACAAAAAGTTCATGCTTGCTTACAATTTCGTTTAAATGATTTTGAATTACATAAATTTGGTTATTGAAATATTAAGTACGTGTTTACCCGTTACATGTATTAAAATTAATTTATAAGAATATAAATTTATTTCCTTGGTTTTACAATATAATGCTTAAGATATGGGATACATGATTACTTTATTTAAATTCAATTGGTTCAATAAGGTTATATAAGGTTATATCATCATGTTAGTATAAAAAAAAAAATTTATGCAATTTCATTAAGGAGAGAAAGAAAACAGGATTGGAGAAAAATTTGGGAATTGAAAATCGAAAATTTTTCTTTTCAGTAAGTTTTTTGAAAATTTGAGATATGAAAATCGAAAATTTTCGTTCTAATAAATTTGAAAATTTAAAATGTAAAAATTGAAAATTTTCGTTTTAATAAATGATGACAATTTGAGAGGTAAAACTCGAAAATTTTCGTTTTAATAAATTTTGATATCCTCTTTCTTTCTCAATGAACTAATTTTAAAATACTCAGAATACTAGTACGATTTCTCAAAATAACTATAAAGATATAAATATATATATATATATATATATATATATATATATATATATATATATACATATATATATATATATTGAAACACTAAATTTTACTTAATTTAAAAATTTAATTATTTAGACCATTAAATCTCGCGGATAAGAAATAATCGCCTAAACTTCTAAAAATTAGGATTCGCTGCTCTGGGATATTTCGCTCCCGTGAACCAATGAGTGTCTTTGTCTTTAGATGATTTTATTAGTTTAAGACAGAAGTTCTCACGCGTGCCAGTCAATTTATTTTAATTACTTACAAATTTTAACTGCAACGATGACCCTTCGTCTTTGATTGACCCTTTGGCAGGTTGTAGATAGATAGTCGTAGTAAATAAATAGGTGAATAGTGGTAGTTTAGTAATAGTGTATAGCGGTGATAACAATAAACTTAACTTTATTTCACCAAATCAACACTTTAAACAAGACTTATAATATTTCGGTAACGAAATATTTATGAAACAGAACACTTGTATTTAAGATTATAACTAATTTAGTAATCATACTAGTGAGCGTGGTGAGTAATCACCTGATGCGAAAAATAATAATTTTAATAGAAAATAATACAGAATATTAAATTAAATAATAAACTTTTAGATTAATTGAGATTTTGGTGAGTAGTCACCTAATAGCAGTAATAGTGGTAATAGTAGTAAAAATGACTAAGAAATATTTTGCGTGGTGGTTGACACCGGGAGATAGATCGAAGTGTCGATCATCGCTCAAGTTTTTAGGTTCGTAGCTGATTTTTCCCTCCTCGTGTCGTCTTGTGACGTCACGGGGCTACACATTAATTGAGCTAGTGTCGGTAACGAAAATTTTGGGTGGTAGTTCGCCAGGCTGATAACATCGGGGCATTTTGTAGTGTCTCAATCCCCCCTGCCAAGCCAAGACTACCCCGTCAATTTTTGAACCGAGCTAGCTCTTTGCAAGAGTCGGTGAGTCGTCACCGGGTATGGGGATAGTAGGATGATAGGAGTTAGTGGTGAGTGATCACCTAAGCAGGATGACTTGATGAGATACTAGGAAGAAAAGTTGATGAAAGGTTTGGTGAGTAGTCACCTGATAGTAGTATGGTTTGGTGAGTAGTCACCTAATAGTAGTGTGTGTTGGTGAGTAGTCACCTATAGTGGTATGATTGTTTTGGTGAGTAGTCACCTGATAGTGGTAAATGAGGAATTGGATAAGTGGATTGGTGAGTAATCACCTGGGAATTAGATGTGTGGATGGATTGGTGAGTCATCACCTAAAAAGAAATTTTAAAATATAAAGATAAAATTCTTAGCTGTGAAGTTGGTGAGTGATCACCTGTAAATAAATAGTTAATTAAATAGAAAGTTCCCTTGAGCAAATGGTCGAAACTTCGTTCTAGACTTCGATCTATTTAAGTTGTGCTAAGAAAAAATAAAATTATTATAATTGTTGCTTATTTTTTTTTTTTTGATTGGTCTGCAGCTGTAATTAAAACAAATTAAACTGGCAGATATAATATTAGATGATATAAATGATTTAGTGAATATTATAGTTTTATGATGAAATAGTATGATAAATGCTTAATATAAATTTTATAGTAGTAATAATTGTGTCATAGAAAAGTAATAATAATAGTATAATGATACAGTGATATTTTAAATAATGATATGAACGATGATACAGTAATATAAATAAATAATTAAGTGAATGATTAAATAGGGGTTTATCTTCACAGAGAACGTTGGTACGTCTCTTGGAAGTCTTCGATGTCCTCTTCGTTGTTATTTATCTCGATTCCGTTTTTGTATCCAGGCCAACGTCGGTTACTAGCCTGGCATTCTGGATCAAAAAGTTGAATTGGTACTCCACATCTTTGGTAGTGTCCTTGGAAGTTGTCCTTTTCCTCGTTTTCAGGTGGACGAAAACTAAATTCAGCGTGCTTCCAAGCTTGGTTGGCTGTATCCTTTCGAGTACTTGAGACATCGTATATTGGTGTTGTTTGTGTCTGATAATGCGGTGAAACGGGGATCCACCGCTCTCTTGGTCGCCTCTTTATTTATTTAAGGCGCCACTGGATTTTTCCCACAGTATCCAGAAACTGGCCCAGAACATGGAGTGAACACTCAGGGTCGTAAGAGATTGTCAGGAAGGAAACAGAAATTATAACAAGAGATTCATTTTTACAATCCATTTTATTTAACCAACCCTTAATACACAATAAAACCCCTTACAAAATATTAAAACAACTTAATCCCGACGATATCCTCTTATGGAGCGTCCTATCACGGTTTCTATCATAGTGTCTATTCCCGAACGGTACCCTCATATGGAGCGTCTATACCGCGGTTTCTATCTTACTACCGTTGTACCCCAAATCCGGCGTCTATACAACGGCTTCTAAGTGCGCCCAGGAAGCAGAGGAGGATACCATGAATCCCTAACAGGCTACTACTGCAATAATGTTTCTATTCCACCCACTCCTACAATATTTATTTAAAATACTCATGCCTATTACCCCCGACCAGAGGCGTCTATGCAAAGGACTATAGAATGTGCCCAGGAAGCAGAGGAGGATACCATGAATCCCTAGGCAACACTACAATACTTAATACTCACCCCCACCCACACTATTAATTAAATTTCCAAACACACTAAATATTTCCCCGGACTTTACAGATTAAAATTCTATATATTTATTTTCCAATTTAACTGTAAAATTAATTTCCCAAAGAATTAAATGAAATCCGATTTAATACCTAGATCCATTTATTCCATTCATTAATTTGCTAAATCCAGGAGTTCCTAACTTTGTTTCATAAATCTAATCCAATTCCAAATTTTCAAATTAAAATCATTAACTAATTTATTGCCCGTGGTCTTAATAACAACAATAAATATTTAATTACAAGAGTCTTCGTATCTTGAATTAATAGATTAAAAATCTAATGACAGGAGTCTTAATAATCTGCCAACAGATGTTGTTTTAAATCCGAGATTACAGTACATTCTTATTGAACTACTTAACCCTTGTCGAGATGAAATTTTTCGACTGAGAGAATTTAATTTTTTCAAAAGTTGGTTTTTGAGCTAACTGACGATTTTTAAGTTCCAATTTTGTAAATAGTAGTGTCTTGTTTTCCCTTGAAAATCACTGGAAGTGAATCGGCTTCTGGTTTGGACTAGGCTCCTTGTCATTTATCTGGATATTTTCCCAGTTTATGCATTTTGGGTTCGATTGAGTTAAGTCGTCGTTTGACGGCAACGACATCTCGTTCTACTTCACGTACAGAACTTGCCAGGTTGGTGAGTTGGCAATTCTTTAATGAGGAATGGCTTTGTACGAGTCTTTTCATGCCATTCTGGAGTCCTTGGATGTCCTGTGTATTCTTCTGGATTTGGATATGGACTTTCTTCATTGCTTTACAGATATCTTCAACCCATTCAGGTCGTTTATAAGTGAACCTGAAGTTTGGTTGAGGTAATGAAGTCAACTGGCTTCTGTCATGCGGCATGAGCTTTTTAAGTTTGGCTGCCACATTGTTATCTGATGGATCTGATACAGCTGCTATAGTCGTTGGAGCTGTAGAAGTTATACCAGGCTGTACCATTGTTGGTCTAGGAATTCTGCCAATGTTGAGCTGGGTGATGGATGTTGAAGCTTCTTCAGTATTGGTCGTTGTCGTTGTAGGGGTCGGTATTAATGATTTAGATGGTAATGAAAATGACTGTTTCTTAGAATTACAAGTGATTATGGGATCAGAAGGTAAAGTTTCTGATTTAACGCTTGTTATCGACGACAACTTCGAAGTACTCTCAGTTCTAGTCTGAAATGATGGTTGTCGTTTATTTTGACTTGATATTTTAGAGTTGTTTGAGTCATGTGTGCTGAGACTGTGTATGAGCATAAGGTCATTAGGTTCACTACCGGATTTGATTTTTAATTTGGGTGTTGAGCTAAGCATTTCTGACTCAGAGTCTGACTCATAGTCCATATACTCGTAATCTAATTCGTTTTGGTTAATATCAGGGATTTCTGAACTATTTTCTTCGCAGTTGTTAGAAACCGACCTAATTGGGACACTAGTTAAAGAAATAGGTGCCGTAAGGGTTTGGATCGCGGATATTTGAGCCTTAGTTGGTGTATTGGAGATCACCGGAGTAACTACTTGGTTTTCGGGATCCGGGTTTTTTGTAAAGGGTCGTAAACCAGCTCTTTTCCGTATCTCGTCTGTAGTTCGTGAACAACAGACTGCAGCAATATGTCCACTGCGTCCACAACGGCCGCACACGGTCTGTGAAGATAATTGGTTAAGTGTCTTTTGTAAATTTTCGAACATATCCTGCATCGCGGCTTGGAAATTAGTTATTGCGGATACAAGTACGTACGAGTGGTCATTTTTTAGAATTCTGTTACCTGAGTTAACTGGGTTTGAACTCGACAATGCAAAAAGCGTGGTCTTTTGGTCATTTTCCGATTTAATCATATTAGAATTCGGTAACTCCGATTTAGTAATGGCATTTAATTTCATTTGAGTTTTTAGGTTATAATCGGAATCCGTGTTAGATTTCGCTTCTTTGTTATTATGTGAGCGTTGACATGAATCTACTACTGGTTGCCAAGAACTAACGCGTTTATATAGTATTGAATAAGTGTCAATATGTTCTTCCGCAAATTTAAATAAAAATTTTGAATTAAATTTTTGAATAATAATCCTAACTTGTCGGTGTTCAGGCATGGGCTCGTCTAATTGAGCAAACGCGCTTTGCATTCGATTAATAAACGCGACTCCGAGTTCGTCATCGGCTTGTCGATAAGAATAGATTTCTTGTAAAAGAGTTTCATCCGATTGATAGGTCTGCCATACTTTAAAGTAAGTTTTAAAAATTGACCAATTAACAAATAATTGTTCATTTTGATAATACCAATCTAAAATATTACCCGTTAATGTTGAAGCGACAACCGGTCTAAAATTCTCTAAAGGAATATCATTGCTGACCATACGTTGTTCTAAAGTTTTAATAAATTTTTTGGCATCTAATTTAATAGATGAATCGCGTGGGGGAAAAAATATATTCCATGATTTTGCAGTCCGGCAAATGTCATTTGTCCGTAAGGGTGCAACTATACTCTGGTACATATAGGAGGGAGAAGCGCTTGGGACTATGCCTGGAATAGTATGTGTGTATTGTTGTGTCTGTGACGCAGGCACATGAGAAGAGACTATCGGTGCTGTGTAAGTATGCGTCACGTGGGGTACGGTAGTGTGAGACTGAACGTGTGTAGCCGGTATATGCTGAGGTACCAGCGGTACGAGTGGTGGGGCAGGCAGCGGCGCGTACGGTAAACGCGCAGCCCCACTAAGAGTTGGGTTCTGTGCTGTAAAGGAAGGAGGAATACTCAGAGGAGGAAAGCAAGGCGCGGGCGGCAGGGAGTGATTTGCTGCTGAAAAATTTGAACTTGGGAATAATTCCCGCGGCTGAAATGCATATGTCTCGTTAACGTGATTATTATGGTTATTTACAGTGTCGGACATCGTTCGAGCTAGGGTACTGGCAAAGGGTGGCATCAATTGGTGATATGCTACTTTCCAGGCGTAATTTTCAGCTCTTAACTGTCTAACTACTTCCTCAACTGTTTGAGTCGCGCTAGCTGTATTTTTGGGGTTTGAAGACTTATTTGCGTGATTGTCATTTGAATTGGCTGGGTCTTGTACCCTGCCTGCATCGTTGCCGTTCGTATTTGCGGGGTCAACTAACTGTTGTACTCCACTTACGTTATCGCGGACTAATTGGATAGGGTCGGTGTTATTGTAACCGGTGCTATTGTGCAGATCGTTGTGTGAGTTGTCCAGTTCAAGTAAATCTTCTGGTAGTTGTGGATAGAGAATTGTACTAGGGGCTTGAGTCGGGTTAAAATTTAATAAATTGTGGCTAGATATCACTGGATTAGGGTTTTGTGAGATCTGATTCGCATTACTGCTGACGGGTACCGAAAATCGATGTACTGGCGTACGAGGAAGCATTTTGGATAATTCGAATATTAAATTTTATTTAATTGTTTTCCGGGTGTATTAAGTTTTGATGACACACCTGACAAAGAATTTTCCTAATGATTATCTTTCTCGGTGACGTACTTAGAATTAATTTTATGATTCCAAATTTATTTAATGAGTATTCGATACTCGGTGTTATTAATTTAATCCCTAAATTTTAACGTTAAGTATAATAATATTAATATTATTATTATCGAAATTCGAACTGGAAAGCTAAATAAAATAAATTATTTTAACGGCGATATCTAATTTTAATAATAAAATATTTTCTACTAAATGTTTATTTTGAAAATAAAATCAAATAAGAGATTTAGTTTCGATAGTGAAATACTTTCTAATATTTATTTTAGATGAAAGGTTTAGTTCCGGCTCAACTGAACAAAAGATATTTTATGAAGAAATAAAAGAATTTATTTTATTTCCGAGTTTCAATACGTAGTATACGACAACCGATTTTTCTAAGAATATACACGTGAAATGACCTTGAGTTGTGTTTTACTTGAGTTCGAGTATGCCCTGAATAAAAAAAAGTATTGAGACAAAGAAAAAAGTATTGAAAAGTATTGGATTGACTAGAAAACCAATACTTTTCAATACTTTGTCTCAACTACACAATCGAAGATGCAACAGTGTTGATGGCTTATGACCCGGCACACAAAGTGTATTAGACAATAACCTTGTAAAAGATTTGAATACTGATAGAATTTAATACTGAAAAATGCTTTTTGACAAATTTTACTGAGAGTACTTCTCAGCTATGACATCAGCATAATTATCTTTACAATAATAGGATTATAATTTTACAATTTATAGTACAATAGGAATATTTTCAATTTATGATGCTTAAACTAAATGAATTAATATGAGAACGTGAGAAATTTTGTCAATTTGGAAAACTAATTTTTATAAATTGCACGATTTCATATAATTTCAAAAATTCTCACCTATTTAGATGAATTTGGTAATTTTTTTTTTTTTTTTTTTTTTTTTTTTAACAAAAATTTTTTTTATTAAATTTTAAGTAAATAGGAGTACTTTACTGTAAAGTATTATATAGGATTAATGAATTTTTAATTCTATAAAAGATGAATTTGTAAATTTCTAACTCTACAGGGAATAGACGACATTTATTTGAGAGCAGCGTCCCTGTTCGAGCGCCATTGAAACACTAAATTTTACTGAATTTAAAACTTTAATTATTTAGACCATTAAATCTCGCGGATAAGAAATAATCGCCTAAACTTCTAAAAAGTTTAGGGATTCGCTGCTCTAAGGGATATTCCGCTCCCAGTGAACCAATGAGTGTCTTGTCTTTTAAATGATTTTTTATTAGTTTGGGTTTGGGACAGAAGTTCTCCCGCGTGCCAGTTAATTTGTTTTACTTTACTTAAGCAAATTTTAACTGCAACGATGACCCTTCGTCTTTGATTGACAGAGATTGGCCGAAACTAGTTGTGGACTTATTAAATAGATGTTTGGCATTCTCAATAATAAATCGTGATTGGCGACAAAGATTATAAAAAGAAAACTTAACTTTATTTCACCAAATAAACACTTAGAATAGGATTTATAATATTTCGGTAACGTAAGGTTGACTAAATATTTGTCAAAATCGAACAAAACAGTTTAACTGTAAAAATTGCGATAAGTCCACGTTCATAGAACTCATCTCAATAACATTTGCACTCATTTATGCGGTCTTCTTTCGTAGAGTACAGTTGCACGATTATGGGAAGGACTACCAGAGGACAGTGCAATTCAGCAAGCTTGGAGGGTTTTCAAAAATAAAGTACGATTGATTTATTTAATTTAGATGTTTGATCATAAACTGTTGGCAAATGCTTCTATCCATTATTTTTATTAATCTTCAAACTTCGTTAACCTTCTTTATATAGCTTCTCTTTTAGTTTGAAGTTTCCTACCTGTCTCTTTAGTAACATCAAAGATTCTTAAAATTGTTGAGTTAATTCTTTATAAGGTGAGAATTTTTATATTAATTT
>NC_058158.1:16282155-16347985 GCF_020080835.1 Cotesia glomerata | reverse complement strand
ATCTTTATTATTAAGCTTATTATTATTTTTATCTACTATTTTTGTTTAATATGGTTATATTCTCTAATCATGTTTATTGTGAATTTTGTGACTCTGAATTCTATGATTCTATAATTTCAGAGAAAAAATTCTGTTCTTTTATAGCAAAGAGAAATTCATTATTTTATATAAATTTTTATAATTTTAACGATTTATCAGAGAAATTTCGAAAATTTCTCTCTTTTCTGATAGAAAGAACACAAACAAACAACAAACAAAATTAATATTTTTACTGTTGCCACTGCATTGCTTACGCACGTTTTTAAATGCCCACATTGCTGAGGTTTGCAGGAATTCTTTCGTTAGTCCAACTAGCAGCAGCGTTACTTCCAGTTATACTGTGGTTCTCGTGCAATTTTTACGTTTACGTCTCCACGATGATAGTAACCCCCATTGACTCCATCTGGCATTGTGTCAAGGACTGAATTTCCTTCCCCCCCCCCTTCTTTTTTTTTCAAATTTTGTTAACAACTGATGGTGAATCGTATAACCGGGCCCTGGTTGAATACGTTCAAGGTTGTCGAATGAATTTTAACCCATTCGAGATCAGGTTGGTGACGGGAAGCGTATCTTCTTGTGTTTTAAAAACTTTCTGTTCCAAGAAGTTTCCTTTGGTGTAGTGGGTTAGGAACTCGTAAGCCCCATGGAAACTCAATAATCGCATGTCATTAAGGAGTTTTCTGTGGATACTATCAACGTTACTGGCAGAGGTACTGTTGATGTAGTTGCTCATATTATTGCTGCAGGAAGACTGATGGAAAGTTTGACCAGATGACACGAAGATTACTTATACTGTTGGTCGTGATACTTCGCAATGACATTTAAAAACAATTTTAATTTACTTTGAAATTTTGAAAATTACTCCGTAGTCGTTTCTCTAAACAAATATGCTAAATTTTAAAATAATGTAATTCATTTACTTATTTTCTTCCTAACAAAAATCGTATTAAATTAAATTTCAATGAATTTAGTTATGTCGATTGAATTTTTAACACTTTTCTAAAAAGTTTACAAGCTTATTTAATATAATAAAAGATAATTTATTATTTCGCTTTTTTTCTCATACTTTTATTTTTAATAAAAAAAAAAACAATTTTATTTACTCATCCCCCCCCCTTTTTTTTCAATTTTTTTTTTTTTTAACTTGCCTTCATTTTGAATTGAATTTTCGACGCAGAGAATCAAACAAATGCAAATAAACTCTCCTAATACTAGTCGGAACCTACACGGCTCCACGCTATTTAGGCTCACGGAAGTAGCCATGTCAATGGTGATTAACCTTATCTCATAAGTATTCTTACCTTATTAAAAGGCTTGAGAAAGATTAATAACCCTTGCTTGATTCTGTTAATTATAATAATTATGAAGCAGTATTGAAGATTTTAAGAGCGTTTATTCTGTACTGGAAGGAATTCTCATTCAAAATTTCAGTAGAAAATGGTTACATTTCTGGAATGAAGATTTTATCTTGGAAGTGAGTAAAGGGGAAGTGAGGAAAGGAAAGGAAAAATCCATCGAGAGGAGTGATTTTTAACAAAGAAGACATGTCAGGAGGTGTTTTAATTCGAACCTTCGGTGGTTTTGAAGGTGCTAACAGTAGAACGAAGATGTGAAATTTGAATTTAGTATTTTTGTTGACATCAGTTTTTCTTCGTAAGATGTAGAGTTTAAAATTTTTGGGCTTCTTCGAATAAAACAACTGTCGGATGTTTGGAACTCGGAGAGGGTCAATACCATAAGATTTAATTTCGTCAAAGGAGGATTGAATGGAACGTTTTTGAGAAATTTTTGGTTCAGGCACAAATTTCAAATCGGTTAAAAAGTCATTTGGGTTAATTGCTGGTTCGGAGCTTTCATAGATAATTTTGGGATTTAAAAGGATCTCAGGAGAATGGCAGGAATCCGAGAAGGGTATGCAGTTTCTTGACTCGAGTTTTTCAATGTCAAGTTCACTAACTGTGTCACAATATGGTTCCAAGCATATAACAGGAGTGAAGACGGTAACAATAGAAATTTCACAATTGTCCCAGAAATTTTCAAAAATGGGCTCCACTTCGGTTTGAGTTGCTTCTTGATTATTTATCAGTTCCTGACAATTTATTTCCTCAGCGTTCTCTTCAGGCTGTTCTTCTACTGATATCTGAGCAGCTTGAATTTTTTGTTCCTGTTGAATCGACGGTGGAGAAGTTGATGCCGAGGTTACCTGCTTAAATGCAAGGTAGGTTTCGTCCAAAGTTTTTGGATTAAATTTTGAAACTTGGCCCTGCAGATCCGGAGGGAAAAATGATAAAAAGTGTCGACCAAGATTCTGATGGAGTGTCCGTACTATTACTTCACGAGTTAAGGGAGATGCATATTCTCCAAGCTGTATAATTAGACCTCGTAAATAATAGTAAAAACTTTCTGGAGATTCTCCTGCATATGGTTCAGAATCGGCTAACTCTCTTCGGAGCTCTCCGAAGTAGAATTTTCGGTATTCTTCGTCATAGGACATTTTAATCAGTTAGCAAGTCGCAGTTGTTGTGGTACGTAGTCGAAAAATTGAGATGTTGTTAAGCATCGTCAATTTTAAATCGGTAGATCCACGATATTTCGAATGGATGCACGTCGATTATGACTTCTTCCGTGGATGAAGGTGAAGTGTTTATTTTCAATTCCAGTCGTCTATACGAGGTTTGCTCTCTCTGGGTTTTTAATAAATATTTTTAGATTTTCGGGTATTGTTTCGCTGCTAAGTACTTTAGGTATTCCCTTCTTAGCCTCTGGGATTGGAAAGGAAGCTTGGTTAGTAAAAGAGGGGTCTTCCCAATACCTAGTTTCGATCAGAGGTCTATGATAGATTTTTCCTTTAAGGGGATCTGCGTATAATTTTCGAAGTTGGAATTTATAACCGCAACGCCATGTTTTATTCACCATTAGACTTGGGGTAAGAAGAGGAGAAGATAGAAAACGGAGTAAAGAAGAAGAAAATTTAATTTTTATTCGAATTAAATCCGCGAAGTATGATAACTGTCAGTAGGTAAGTAGGTCACAGCTGGAGAGTGCAATCATTGTAGTAAAAGATTCGTTATCGTAGGTGTAAAGTTACAGGATATTAAGTACGGAAGAATTAACGTATAAGATAGAAGTTTGCATTTAAAACGTTCTTGAGTATACGGCACGATTCCAATATTTAATTGTTTAGTAACCTTTAATTATTCAAAATAACCTGGGGAGGTGAGAAAGGAAATTTTTATTTGAATGATTTAGGTAAAGTAGGAAGAAGATTATGAAGAAGAGTAAACGATTAAATAAAAATTGAGAGTCTTTGACTCCTGTGAGTACTATACGTTCGTCTGTTTAGAAACTCCTTATCAGCGGCAAGGTGCTAGGATTACAGCACACCAGGCTGGCAGTGAGCAATCTATGAAGATGTGCTTGCATACAGCACAATCTGAGTAGTCGAATTGATATAAATTCACATACAAAATAATCAATAATTATTTAATGAAAATCAGATTTAAAATCAAAGTAAAGTTGAAAACAGAAAGGAGAAAAAAAAATTAAAAATAATTTATTATTAGCAATTAAAAAGAAAAATAGAGAAAGAAAGAGATTTGAATAGAATCGAATATCCTAATCAAATAATAAAGATAGAAGAAAAAGAAATTTTTAATAATTGTCAGCAAATTTAGTTTAAATAAAATTAAGTTTTAATCGAAATAAAATAAGTTATTATTAGTCGGCATAAAAAAAAAAAAAAATAAAAGAAAAGAAAAGAAATATGAACGGTTTAGCTGATGGCTAATTTAAACGTCAGCAAAAAAATTTTTATTTTATTATTAAATTTATATAAAGTTTTAAAATAAAATTAGAGTTGAATTACGCCGGATGTATCAAGTGACGAATCGAAGTTAAATTTAACTTTTGGTTAGCTAGCGGAATGTAAAATAACGAAATAAAATATTAAAGTAATGAAAAAAAAAATTTTGAAATTCTGGGTGTGGTTATTGATTTGAAAAATTTTTGGGAATTTTGGAGGAGTTAAGAAGGAAATACCTCTTTTTCATTAAATTTCGAACCGGGGTGGTTTGTTGAATACGAGGGATCACCATTCGAATCCCACCGCTGCCACCAAAAATTCAGGTCTGTTATGTCCGAAAAATAAGATCTTAAACTGCGGTAGCTGGATTAACGGAGGTTCGGATAACAGATGAATTTCCCTAACGAAAGAATCGTTAAGTTTATATTTTATGGGTTCGTGAAGGTGAAAACCCCGGAGAGGGCCCCTTGAATATGACAATCGACCTCGGAAATAATAAAATATCCTCCACTTACTATTGCGAATCCTAATTCCAACGATGATTCGGCCTTTGATTGGACGTTGTACCTTTGAGTTCCGCTGCTTGGCTTCTCGCTTCCTCCTGCTGACTGGAGATTGAAGGTTGAAGGTTCTTAACTTAAGAATGATGATACACTTCGATTCGGGTTTTTAGTTTATATATTCTGTTTAACTGGCCCTATGGGCAAACACGTCTTAACTTACACTATTCACTTATTAACTAATAACAATATAAAAACAAAGGTTGAAAGTTAATATGAGTTCGTAACCGGAGTAACGACTCCGGCAAACAAAGTTCGCCGATTATAAATTTACAGAAGAAGAAAATAATAATTTGAGAGTGGGACCAGGTCACTGGAACTGTGGGAATCTCGATTATCGTCAAAACGAATCGTGGCTCGAAGAATCGCTATCACAGAACTCAGAAATACCGTTAAGGAAATCGAAATGAATAATTAGGGAAAAGATGACTAATTAATTTAATAATTAAAGTCTGCCTATACGTGTCGGGGTATAGGACTCACCCGGGCTCTAAGGCAGAACTGTTACCTTGTAAATGAGCTGTCGAATTATGGTGTTCGTGTCTTTTATCACCTCGGTTGCGATTCATTAAGTGGGGCTACTAATTAAACAATTGGTTCCTGCGATGAGGTGACAATGCGCGGTAATGTGTATTCTTCGGCCACGAGTAAGTTGTCGCGCAGTCCAGTCCCTAAATATGCAAGCGCTGCACTTTTCGGCAGGAATGGGAGGCCCTGTATTATAGACGGCACGCCGGATATAACAGAAGTAATGCTAACGCGGTCTCGATCCAGTCTTCCCCGTAACATCTATGAGGAACGAGAAAGGAGGACGTTTAGTCGGTATTGTTGTCAATAATATTGACTTCCGAGTCCGACATACTCAAGACAAACATCTCGTCCTGGTATACGTAAATGTATTTGACCTCCTCTATAAAAAAACACACATACATAGTAGGGTGTCCGTTATTTACCAAGTTGGCTTAATCCACTTGGGTATCGTCAAAATCATTTGTTTTCGACCCAAAAACAACTTTAAAAAAAGAAATAATTTTTTTCGATGCCATTTAACCCTGCCTAAATCACGATACTTTTTCCATTTAAATAACATGGGAATTTTTCTTTTTTTGGAAATTATTTTTTTACTCGCTCATTATACTCAATAATTCATTAAATATCGTTGATTCTGCTTCCGGTATGGTCACTTTAGATTAAAAAATTCTCAGATAGGGGTCAAAAATTTTTTTTAAACGTTTTTAGTAGGTCCAAAATTATTTTCATCATATTTTTCAATAATTTTGTTTAAGTTACTTACCATTCAATATTCAACGCTAAATTTGTTATCAGACGCTCTTATCATCAGTTTCATAAAACTTTTAAGCCATAAGTCATCAATAATTTTCATACTTTTACCATTTGTACTAGAAAAACTATTTGATATTCGATTAAAAATTTTTGAACTGTTCATTACTTTAGTTTAAGTAGGTAATAGAGAGATCATAAGTACCAATTGTAATATTTTTAGCATAAATTAAAACCCATCACATGATAATTACCAACATATGAGCTGCACTATATCGGTCACGTGGGCGCTCAACAAACTGTAGCTAATTAAAAATAAATAATGGTCTGAATTTTCACGTAGTATCTCTAGTTTAGTTATCGTGGTCATTTGAAAGAATGTTATAAAGTTACTTAAAATATGTTGTCATAATATCCGTGATAACAATTTGAAAATATAATATTTGGTAAATATTAAATTTGTAAATTTAATTTCCTTAATAAGGAAAAGTGAAAGTAATATATTTTAAGACTTTTTTTCTAATCTTAAAAATTTTGAGTTTTTGAATAAAAAAATTTTTGTCATGGATTTAAATTTACGAAAACCAATGTTTTTGCTAGATAATCTAACAAATGATATAAGTGGAAATAAATTACCCACTAACAAACAAGTTTTGAGGTTATTATTTCATTGCACTAAGAACATGAAAACAACAGTTTATGAAGGCTGTAAAATAACAATTGAAAAAGTGAAAAAATTTTGGGTGTTTGCTGGGATTTTTATACTAGATGACAAACGATGTATAAAAAAATTGGAAAGTTTGCACGAAGAGTACAGAATGGTACATAAAAATGCTGGCATACCATCAAATCATCAGAAAGAGCAAGAGTTTTTTCTTAAATTGGAACAACTTTTTGATATTGCTCATAGTCGAATTTTTGAAATGGTCAGCAATGAAATAAAAAATTTTTTGATTGATCAACGATCAGATAGAAATTTGCACCTGAATTTTTCGGCCAATCAGCAAAGTCGTCCAAACGAGTTGTCCGGTAAGTTAAAAAAATATTCATTTGATTCATAAATTTTTATAGAATAATTGAATAATTGACTTTATTTTTTCTGATTAAATTTTCAATCCATTCTTTATTTCAGAAAATCTACTTGTTAATGTTGATCACTTCAATGAGCCATCAACTTCAAAGATTCCACTTTCAGAAAATGATGATTCCTTTATAAAACTATCACCTTGTCAAGAAATTAAAACAATATCTCAGAGTATAGAACACGAGTCAGATAACGTTGAGTTAACGAGGAAAATTTCAAGTATTAAATTTATATTAATTTTTACTTTGAAATATTTGTTAACTGTAGAAACGAGAAATAAAATTTATTTTCTTTTTAGATAATTATTTGCCATCAAGTTCAATTAGTTCAGAAGGAATTATGTCCAGTGGGGAAATGATTAGTTCTTCATCACCACCCAGTCAAAGATCAGAATTTGAAGTAGGTGGACGATACTACAATCGGAAAAATGAGAGAGGAGTTATTAATATTATGACTGAAAATGTCGTAGCCACTTTGGATAATTGTAAAGTATCGTATAGAAATTCGGTCCGGATTATATCCGCAATATCTGAAGCGCTCCAATTTGACGTCAACAGTTTAATTTTAAACAAAACATCTTTTAATGAACAGCGCAAAAAAATTCGAGAACAGAAAGCTATAAAAATAAAAAATTTATTTGGTGACGTACAGCTTACTGCAGCGATTCTTCACTGGGACGGTAAACTCATACCAGATAGTATATCTTGTAAGCAAATGGATAGAGTACCTATATTAATCAGTAATAGTGGAATTGAAAAACTCTTAAGTGTACCTGCTTTACCTAACGGAAAGGGAATTACTCAAGCCGAGGAAATTTATAGTGTGCTCCATGATTGGAGTTTAACAGAATCAATCAAAGGATTGTGTTGTGATACAACCGCGTCTAATCTTGGCTGTAATAATGGAGCCGCTGTACTATTGGAACAAATGCTAGAAACCGATTTATTGTGGTTACCATGTCGACATCACATTTATGAACTTGTTCTGACAAGTGTTTTCACTCTAAAATTACCAGGTACTACTGGACCAAATGTCCCACTGTTCAAAAAATTTCAAAGTTGCTGGAGTACAAAAGACAAAAGTAAATTTAAAGACGGATTAGAGGGAAACAAGATTCATAAAAAATTGATTAGCCAAGTCGATGATACTGATTACACCATCAAAAATATACTAGGCACTGTTTTGCCTCGGGATGATTACAAAGAACTTCTTGAACTGTCTCGAATTTTTCTTGGTACCGTTGAACATCAAAAAGTAAATTTTTATAAGCCAGGTGCTTTCCACCACGCTCGTTGGATGGCGAAAGCGATTTACTCATTGAAAATTTACATTTTTCGTGATGTTTTTGAGCTAACGAAAGAAGAAGAAAAAAGTTTATTAGACGTTTGTTTATTCGTGGTGTTCGTATATGTGCGATTTTGGTTTACAGCACCTCTGGCTGTAGCCGCTCCAAACCAGGATTTACAATTTGTGAAAACTGTTTATGCTTATAGAACTGTCGATAAAGGTGTGTCTGAAGCAGTTTTAAAAAAAATAACGAATCATTTCTGGTACTTGAGCCCAGAAGTTGTTGCGTTTGCGTTTTTTGATGAGAATATATCAGTACATATTAAACGCAAAATGATCAGAGCTTTGAAATTGGATACCACCTATGAATTTGGATGTCCAAAGAAATATTTCATTAACAATGACAATGATATTAAGAATTTACAAACTAAAGAAATTGATTATTTTGTCAATTGTCATACTTTAGGTTTTTTTAAAAGATTTGGTATCAGCGAAGACTTTTTGGAAACAGAAGTAGAAACCTGGTATGAAAATGACAATTACCTAAAAGGATTGGAAATTGTTAAAAATATTAAAGTAGTTAACGATATAGCCGAACGAGCTGTACAATTGACTCAGGACTACGTCAATGTTCTTGCTAAGGATGAGAGTCAAAAGCAGTATCTTCTCCACGTAATAAAGGAGTACAAAAATGAATTTCCGAACGCAACGAAAGAATGCCTGACAAAAAAAATGAAAACTTAATGATTATTTTAATTATATTTGCTTTATATAAAAATATATAATATATTATATATAAAATATATATTATAATATTATAATTAGAACTATTTAAACAGAATGATGATTTAAGTATAAGTCAAAGGAACACTATGAATTATTTGATTATTTATAAAAAAAAGCCATCAAACTATTTTTACTTATTTGATAATTAAAACTGTTACTACTTGAAATAAATGATTATTTGTGTTTTATCATTTTCATGAGACCTCAAAAAAATTGCTGTGAATGCTTGACAACCAATTTAGCGTTAAATATGGAATGGTAAGTAACTTAAACAAAATTATTGAAAAATATGATGAAAATAATTTTGGACCTACTTAAAACGTTTAAAAAAAATTTTTGACCCCTATCTGAGAATTTTTTAATCTAAAGTGACCATACCGGAAGCAGAATCAACGATATTTAATGAATTATTGAGTATAATGAGCGAGTAAAAAAATAATTTCCAAAAAAAGAAAAATTCCCATGTTATTTAAATGGAAAAAGTATCGTGATTTAGGCAGGGTTAAATGGCATCGAAAAAAATTATTTCTTTTTTTAAAGTTGTTTTTGGGTCGAAAACAAATGATTTTGACGATACCCAAGTGGATTAAGCCAACTTGGTAAATAACGGACACCCTAATACATACATACATACATACATACAAACATAGTGACACCCTCGCGGGAATAGCCAGGGAAGCTTCCTGTGACCTTTAAACGTCGAGATCTGATGAAAACTTGATTTTTGCAAAACGGGATAAAAACAATAACATCACGATTTTTGAAAATCTTCGATTTTCTTAGCGGGAAGTTAAAAATTTTTAAATTATTTTAAATCGCCTAAACTGTCGATTTTCGTCATTTTTTTCGGTTTTTCAAAGTTTTTTCGAAAATTTGACGGTGTACGGGTCAATCTGACCTTAAATTCGGATTCAGCGGGTCGAAGACATAAAAATATACGGGTCCCGTCAAAAGAACTGACAACTTTTTTTTTGCGTGCCGGTGTAATTCTCATGATATTTCGTTTATTAATATCCGATTGCAGTGATATTGTATCTGATGATATTTTGTCACGGAGATATTTTGTTCGGGGATATTTTGTCCGGGAATATTTTGTCGCGGGGATATTTTGTCCGGGGATATTAATGCACGTAACCGTGAAATCACCTTTTCAACGTCAAAATTGTTTTATCTATTTTTGATTTATTTATCAATAGTCTTAATTTTTACGTAGAAGAAAATTGAATATTAATAGATGAAGTCCACGAATTATTAATTCTAGAATTATTAGTAGGGATTCATGTCGGCTACTAGAATAATTACCGTAACTCCTATTCCTTCTCACTTCACAGCATTATTTATATTTGTAAAAATGCTTATCGTAAGATGAACGGTGTGGCTTAATCTATATAGAATCCAAACAAAAACAGTTTCACTGTGAAAAAATCGCGCCAAGTCACACGTTCATAAGACTATTAGGAAAAAAAAATTTTTTTTTCTTTACAAAAAGATACAAAATTAAAAAATTAAAAAATCCAAGTAACCGATATGATTGTTTATGATTTTTGGAAATTAAAAAAAATCTTATTGTAAATTTAAAAATTAAAAAAAAAATTTTAGAACGTACTTGGTGTGCGTCACAGTGTGCTTCAATTTTTTTAAATTTCCGAAAATCATAAACAATCATATCGGTTACTTGGATTTTTTAATTTTTTTATTTTGTATCTTTTTATAAAGAAAAAAAAAAATTTTTTTTCCTAATAGTCTTTTGAACGTGGACTTGGCGAGATTTTTTTACAGTGGAACTGTTTTTGTTCGGATTTTAGTATTTTTTGTAATTATAATGAAAATTTACAATTGGTACCAACTTAATTCTCGCGTTGGCAGCATTTTTTACTGCCAACTATCCCCTTGAAGCTACAGTTTATGTAGATATAATTCCAGTGCACCCTGGTGGCCGTAAATGTAAGCTGTGAATTACTTTTTTTAACTGTAGTTGCGTATCTATAGGAGGATTACTACACATTTTTAATTTATCTAGTCTGTGGCGCTGACCTTTCTCCATCAAAAAAAAGTCAGGATCGAAATTTGTGAGCGAGCTATAGTATGTGCTGATAAAATTTAATAATTTCAAGTAAATAAATTGTTATAAGTGAATATAATTAATTAATACGGTGAAATAAATTATGAATTACTGTTATGATAAACAAATTGGGTAAAAAAAGTACCGTAGAATTAAATAAAATTTCGCAACCACAAAAAAACCGTTCTGCTTACAGTAAACATAGTCGGTAGTCTGGCGCTCCGTTTACAACGGATTTGAACGGAACTTGGCGCCAGATTCTACCGAATCTGTGGATAAGCGAAAGGAAATTTAGTATAGACCGGATAGCTCGAATGGTAGAGTAGCCGACATATCTTCGGAAGGTTCTGGGTTCGAATCTCAGTCCGAGCTATCTAATAATTTTTTCTCGCATATTCTATAAACTCACATTAAGATGATCCTCTCCACATTCCTTTCTCAATCCTTTCCTACCAATATCCTGTTACGTGAATGTGGAACTCTTCACGTAATAATTACCGTAACTCCTATTCTTTCCCGCTTCACAGCATTATTTATATTAGTAATAGCTGAACAATTTAAGAAACATAAAAATCTTTAATTTTCAAACTTACTACCATATCCAAGTTAGTTTTTGAAGGTTCAAGCAAAGCTGACTTATGTTTCTCGGTGATATTTGATCCTAATGATTGTATAGATTTTTTTGTCCCAATCAAATTTACTGATGATGAACAGGACCAATCGTTCTCAGAGACACCACTGCTTTCATTATTTTCACGGTATAATGATTCACCATCACCAATAATCACAGTAGATGCTTCAGATATTCCATCTGCACGCACAGAATATTCAAGATCTGGAAAAAATACACAAAAAACACGTTAACAAAACTTTTATACAGCTATAATTCACTATATTGGCCCAACTACTTGACTTTTTTCGTTCTTAAAGATATAAATATTATTCGGGGTGGTAAAAAAAAATGTTGTCAATATTTAACTCTTCAACATTGTATAAAGAAATCCATCATCGCAATTTTTTAAGTGTTTTTTAAACGGATTTTCTTTTGATAACTTTGTAACGAGGTGGTTCCCGTATTCTTGGTCACCGCTAGGCGATGTATAAATTCAATTAAGGGTGTCACTGAAATTCTTGTCTCGGTCTCTAGAACCGAAAAATGCTGATAAAATATCCGTGTAGCTTTTCGAATAAGAATCTTTTTGTTATTTTGATTATTGGAAGAAAATTATTTTCAATTCAATTTTTTACATGCTTCCGTTCAGTATACTGAAAAAAAAAATTAGGACAACGGTTGACCCTACAGGCCGTCCCTGCAACTTCCCGCCCATTTTGTACTTAAGCGCTCAAAATCACACATTACGTTTTTGAGCTCTTCGAGCTCAAAAATATGATTTTTGTGTCTTCTTGAGCTCTTCGAGCTTAAAATTCTAATAGCAGTTTAATAAACTATAATTTTTTGAATTTTCAAACTGCAATAACTTTTACATGAATCAACCGATTTTCAAGCCGTTGGCGGCATTCGACGCAATTTTCAAAGCCCTACTAAGAATTTTCAAGTTTTAATCGATCGAGCCAGGAATTTTGAAGTAATTCGAAAAAAACACTTTTTTCGGTTTTCTTTCGACAACGATAACTCAAGAATGAATCAACCGATTTTGACCGGGTTTGCAGTGGTCGACGTGGTTTTTTGATCTTGAGAGCTGATTAGATTTTGGAATTGATCGGTGAAGTCATTTAAAAGGAATTCCAAAAAAACACATTTCAAAAAATTTTTTTTGGTAATTTTTTTGCGATTTCTCAAAACCTACTGGTTCGAATCGGTCCAAATTGTATTCAAAATCTAAGTTTGGTCAAGCTCTTTTGAATGGCGTCAACCGCCATGAAATTGGTCAAGACAGTTAAAAGTTATAAGAGGGTCATATACATTCATACTAGGGTATCCGTTATTTCCCAAGTTGATTTTTTTCTCACTGCTGCCCCCTGGATTTTTAGTTCTTGATCTAAAAAAAATATCTTACATAAATAAGCTCTTAATTACCAAATTAAACCGTGCCCGAATCGAGTTACATTTCCCATTTAAATAACATGGGAATTTGGAATTTTTTGGAATTAATTTTTTTCTTAAAAAAAAAAAAATACCACTACGACTATGATCGATGCATATTCTAATGGAGAATTGAATGCTTTACAAAAAATTTTTCTTATAATTTTTCGATAAAATTAATTATTTAAAAGTTATTTGTAGTTTAAGTTGTGTATATAGTTATTATCATAGTTTTTGAGTTTTGCTATGAAGTTTCATGTGTTATAGTCATTTATTTCATCTATAAATGTTTCAAAAATTTTATCAAAAAGATTAACAAGTACAGTAAGGTTAAAAATGTGATGTATCGAATACATTCTTAATAATATTGCCGCTAATATGTATTTTTTCTGTCTTTATTCACATTTATTTGTTAAGCAATTTTTAGTCGCATTTTTAGTGCCGATGAAATCAAATTTTACAAACCAGGTGTATTGTACCATGCACGATAGATGTCAAAAGCAATTTATTCGCTGAAAATATATATTTTTCGAGACATTTTCAAGTTAGATCTTGAAACGCAACAAAATCTTTTGGAGATTCGTTCATTCATACGCGGATAAAAAATTTAACTTGACTCAAGATCAAGAATCTTGAACCAAGAACACCATTTTGAAAAAAATTATACTCTTGAGTCAAGAAGAAAAATTCTTAAATCAAGAAAATTTTCTTGAATTAAGAATTATATCTTAACTCGAGAATTTCTCTCCTTGACTTAAGAAATTCTTTTTCTTCAAAATGGTGTTCTTGGTTCAAAATTATTGCTCTTGAGTCAAGTTAAATTTTTTATCAGTTTAGTATTTATTTATGTGTAATTTCTATTTGTGGCACCTCTTGCAGCATAAGTTACATACCACGATTTAAATTATATCAAGACTGTGTATTAATACAAGACGACTGATAAAAAAGTTTCTGAGGCAGTATTGCACAAATTCAAAAACCATTTGTGGTAATTAACTGGTAAAAAAACTGCTTTGGGTTTTTTTGATCCAAATATATCACTTCACGGAAAACGAAAAATGATTAAGGTAGTTGGGTCCTGCAAGGCATATTTCAAGAAAGTTATGAAATTTTTATTTGAAAGATAAATATCTTAATAATTCACAACCAAAATTTCAAATCAATTCATCACACCGTTTTTTAATAATTAACTAGAAATGTTCATTGGCGCGCCAAGGCGCGCCCTTTAAATTAGTTTTAAACGTCAATTTTCATATTTTTTTGAAATGAATTCCACAATTTTACACGCTTTTATTAGTTTCGCCCGTATGTTTGTATGTTTTTATATTTGCAACCGACTTCTTTGAAGTTGATTTTGACCCACTTTAAACGTCAGATTTCATGTAAATTTCGTAGAATTGTCGAGGACTGATGACGATACATTAATTTGATAAGATTATTCCATTATTCGATTTGTGGAAAACGAGATTTGTTAGTTCATATAACTTTCATGTATGAACGATAAGGCAGGATTTGATGTTAATTATAATAATAATTATGACTATAATAATAATAAATAATGATAATACGGGCATTTAACGAGATGAATTTTTCTTAATACTCGAAAACAAATGTAACATCAGTAAATTTTTCAGATAAGAAAGTGTTGTTAATTGTGGTCACAATCATGGCATTACTCGTTTTCCGGGTTTAACATGGCTAAAATGTGTTGAATTCGTTAGATATCAAGCGTTTTTTCCCTGTACAATTACTGCTAATGTTTTCCTAAATTGTGAAATGAAAATTATTAAAAATAAAATTTATTGATGTGTACTTTGTAATTCAGTTGTTGATTAACGTTTACCTTTAATTGCATGTGTTTCTGTCAACAGTATTATGCATAAAACTTTAATGTTTCTAATTCTAATATAAGAGACATTTAAGTTCTTAAAATTAATAATAATGATAGTACGTGCATTGAACGTGATGAATTTTACTTAATACTCGAAAACAAATGAAACATCAGTAAATTTTTCAGATAAGAAAGTGTTGTTAATTGTGGTCACAATCATGGCATTACTCGTTTTCCGGGTTTAACATGGCTAAAATGTGTTGAATTCGTTAGATATCAAACGTTTTTTTCCACGTACGATTACTGCAAATGTTTTCATAAATTAATAATGCAAATTTCATAATGAAAATGTTATGTCACATTAACAATTCTTAGTTCCAGGATTAAAGTAAATCGAAGTGTAGGATAAAATATACATTTCATAAAAATTTCCTATGAATAAAGTTCTGTAAATACATAATTTTTTACCAAATCATTAGACCTATCATTGTTCAAGTAAATTTTCAATGAATCCCAAGATTTTACTCTAGACATAGCAACGTACAATTGTCCATGGTTGAAGACGTCTTTTTGTAGGTCTATCCCTATTTTGTTGAACGTTTGACCTTGAGCTTTATTTATAGTCATTGCAAATGCTAATTTTACAGGGAATTGTCTTCGTTTGAATGTAAACGCACCCGCATGGTCATAGTAGAGGGTTATTCGATTTATAAAAACAATATCTCCAACTTTATCGCCTGTAAGAATTTTACATTTTAATAAAGTTGTTCCTAGTTCAATAACCATTAATCTAGTACCATTACATAAACCTTCGTTTATGCTCAAATTCCTTACAAGCATAATGACACTGTATAATCTTAATTTCAAGTTATGAGGCGGAAAATTAGGAGGGTTTATAGAATTTAAATATTCTACTAAAATTGATTCATTGATAACGCCGTTGTCACAATTTTCCGTGCTATCAACACTGTTGTAAATCTTTTCTGATTCTGCGTCCAATAAATTTACGACTCTATCATTTATTAAATCTACATCTATATTACGAGGAGAAAGAATAGCCAGCATAGTAAAATTATCATACTGTCTATTACTTATTGCGTCAGCGTAAACATCTGCAACGATATCGGCATCTTTCGAGGCAACACATTTTTGCGGAAGAGTTACGTAATCATCTTCATTATTAATGCTCCCGTTTCCAATAGACAATACAAATTCAGCAAATTCGACTTCTTCCGGTAACGTTCGCATGTTTTGTGTAAGAGAAGATATTTTAAAATGTTTCCACAATTTACTAAATTTTATCGATAAGTTTATAGTTTCAGTGCGAGTGGCGTTTAATTTAATTGGAAGTAATTGTCTGAAATCTCCACCGAGAACTATAATTTTACCTCCGAATGGACGATTATCGTTGCAAATGTCGCACAATGTACGATTCACCAATTCCAACGCATATCTCGGTGCCATCGGAGCTTCGTCCCAGATTATAATATCGATATTTTTTAAGTAATGATATTCGTTAGAATTATTTTGATATTAGAAGTTGAATCTTCATAAAGAGGAACAGGCATACCAAATACTTTGTGAACTGTTCTGCCGTGCGGAAGGAGAGTTGCTGCAATTCCTGTAAAGGCCATCGTGCATACATTTCGTTGTTTACTTACAAGTAAGTGAAATAATGTTGTGTAAATAAATGTTTTTCCTGAGCCACCGGGTCCATCGATATAAAAACAATTAGAATTATGAATATTGATACCATCATCTCCTGTAATTGTCGAATTCATTATGGTGTCTACAATATTCTTTTGTTTTTCGTTCAACTTCACATATTGTTCTTCTCCGATTCTTTGATGATCTATTAGTGACATGTTGTCATTTTCAGGTATGTTAAAATCTATCAACTGTTCCATAGTTGGGAATTTATTAAGCGCTGATCCTTCTGATATTAACATGTCATTTAGTAAAAAGTAAGTTTTTTTATAAGCTAAGGTAGTATCTAGCTCCAATAGAAAATCTTCCGACATTGAATGTTTAAATTTTTCCCACAATCTTTCAGGATATGCAGGGTGACAATATAATAAAATTCGGACGAACAATTTACGTAATTGTACTGGCATCATCCATAGTTGAGCTTCGGATAACGTTCGTTCCCATTCAGTATCGTCTTCTACAAGTCCTAGAGCCAAACACGTTGCAGCAAACGTTTCATATAACGTTCCATTTACAGTCTTGAGGCCAATAAAGCTTACTGCTCCTTTAACATTGAGTAATAAAAGACGTAAATGAAACAATTCGGTTTGCGCAGGACTAATTGAATACATCCTTCCCAAAGCATTGAACTGTGTTTGTCGCCTTTCCCAAGTTAATTTGCTTGAATTCTTATCTTTTTTTTTAAATACATAATGTGATGGAATTTCTGAATAAAATAAATTTCTGGCTTCCGGATCTCGTGCATTTAAAGCAAAGTAATCAATGAGCATAGTTTCTTTTTCTAGGGCATTTTGAATATTTTCAGTATTTTCAGGATCTATGGTAATTGTATGTTGGTTCGGTAAATGAACTGGCAATCTAATTACCGTATGGCTTTTGTTATGTAATTCTTTATTTAAAATTCGCCAGCAAGCTTCAACGGGACCAACGTATCGTCCTTCAAGAAAATCTTTAATTTCATCATGATTGACAATTCGATTTTGATCTGAATTTGTAACATCAAAGGCAGAGGCATCATGACCTTTGTATACGTACTTAAATAAATATTTGACTGATTCAACACTTGCAACAATTTCTACATTTATATGACAATTCAACAATAACAATAATTTTCTGTTGTGCGGGACTACATGTTTGTTGTCTACTTCATAATTATTTCCTTTTAGATAAGAAATATTTGTATTTCTTCGCCTGTATTGAGGATAGCCATTTTCGTTCATCGTCGTTTCTGATACATGAGGCTTGGGATATTTCTTTGAACAGGTGTTATTAACTAAACACCAATCCCCGCAAGGTCCATGTATCATATTTTTCATTACAATACCATGTAATCTTGGATTTGTAAGTGGATCTGGTATTTCGGCTGAAACATACCTGTTTACTTCTTCAGGAGTAGTAATCTTAGAATTATCGTTAAGAGTTACCAATAAATGAACGTGAGGAAGACCGCGTTTTTGGTATTCAATTACATAGACAAAAGCTTTAACTTCACCAAGATGATTCTGTTTAACTATGATGTCCATCAATTGTTTAACTTTTAAATAAAATACTCTAGCAACAATATCCGGCCTATCTGCAGCAGTTTGGCCTGGCAATAAATTTTCAACTATTTCACGCCATTGCGGATTACACGTCATCGTAATGAACAAATCAGGGGTTCCAAATACTCTTACGAGACACATCGCATCTTGGTAATGTTGAACCATATTTCTAGGAGAACTTACAAATGTAGAGGGTAGTATTATTATTTTACCGATTTGACTGTTTGTATCGGTTGCTCTGTTATGTAAATGATCAATTAATCCCTGATATGACTCTGCCCTTAATTTTTTTCGATTGTTTCTGCAAAAAGAAATTCTGTCTTTTTCTATTTTTACGTAACTATCTACTACCCATTGTTGAAATAATCTTCTGCCCATCAAGAATGCATTAAAACTATTACGTATTGCCATGCGGAATTTAATGTAAGCATTTCGAGTTACATGTTTATTTCTGCGTACGCAGGGTAAATCTTTATGCCAACCTTTACTCCCGTGAGGATAAAATAACGGATAAATCCATGGTTCAACGTTAGAATCCATGGTACTAATAGATTTTAATTGTTTTGTAGTTTTATTCCTGATAGTCACGTACGATTCAGGAATGTCTCCATCTGCCGTAGTTGCAAAAACTGCAGCCACCTCATTAACTCTTTGGAAATTATATCGGCCTCGGTCCATGCCCTTTTTCAATGTAAACAGTAACTGTAATTCAGGTTCTATGTTATCATTCGCTGTCTTGGCGCTATCCAGTTCATCTTTTCATCATTTGATACGAATGTACAAATATATTGTGTTCTCTTATCACCGTTTCGATGGTACTGACAACATCTAAATCTAATTTATTATTTTGAGTGCATCTAAATTGCGAAGCTTCGTTGGCGTCTATTATGAATAATTGTCCATTCGTAGGGTTTTCGTTGACCTCAGGATACAAAGATTCATTAATTTGGTAGTAAACCTGACCTTGCAATTTAAAACAGAACGGGCCTGTGCGACTATTGCGAAATTGGACTAAATTAGCATTGAAAGATGCAAAGGAAAATGAACTATTATAATAACGTATTCGTTCAAAAAAATGATGTGATTTTTCATCGGTCCCATCAAAAGATGTTTTAACGGAACTGGCATGTCTGGTAAATCATCAAGAGCAACTTCACCATGACTGCAACAATCGTTAAATGAATGTTTCTTGTTAGCGACTTGTTCTGCGGAAAAGTGTTTCGCGGTGCAGTGAGAACATGTTAATGACATCGGACCTAAGTAATTTTCACCAATATTAATTTCATCTACATGTAGTTCTGAATTTCCATCAGAATCGTAACCACGGACGTTTCTGATAAGACTTTCATCACGAATACTTGATTCTACTGGTGGAGGTCTAGATGTTGACGGATGATCTATAATGTCTGATTTATTAAGTAGTATAGTATCGTGTTTATCAAGGTCATGTATACGAGTAGTTTTAACAATTTTTGGATGGAGGTTATTTTTTTTCGAATTACTCCTGGTCAATCGTTTATCAGCATTTCTTTTATCTTGTCTTTGTCTTTTAATTAACTCTTTTTCAATTGGATCACGCTCGATTTTTCTTCGTGGCATGATGACAAGAGGAAGCAAAAATCGAACGATATAGAAAATAAGAATGAATCAAATATCAATAGTTAGCTATGTTACTGCTGTAACATCATAAGTTGATACGAAAATAAGAGCTGTAACGAAAATGATAATTAATATATTGAACTATAATAAATTACAATAGTAGTGATGATATCAAATGAACCGTCTATTTAAGTTATCTGCTTCTATAATTAATAATTTAAAAAAATTAAGAATCCAATAAACTCGTTGGGCTTAGAAAGCAAATTTATTTGGCTGTCATTGAACAGCGTATTTCATTATCTTATATTTTATTTCTATTCGTCACATATATATCTAAAGTCTTTTATCTAATTCCTATATATAAATATGTATTTAATTATTTAACGTTATATTTCGTTAAAATGTATAATATGATTGTTAAATGATAATTTAAATGAAGTAATATTTGTTATAATCGGAATAAATAGATTCCTTTACTTATATTCTTAATTTCTCTTAGACTATTGACCAAGTTCAATTTACATAACGTTCTATATATTTTTTATTCAATTCATCAATTACATTCAAATAATGTCATTTATACAGTTTTAAAATCTATAATCCTAGATCTGGTTCTATTTCTGAAATTTTATGTCCACCTCGTAAACCAAGTTACAACTTTCATAGATCCTGGGTTGAACCGTCTTCCAGTATTATTAAACGGATGTCTCGACCTTCCGTCAGCACGCAAAATTATTGGTTCCTAAAAACAACAAATCAAAAAATTTTTACTATGTGCATTGGCTAATATCAATTAACGAAAAGAAAAATTATTATCTCGTTATTCCAACCAGAAGCGAAATTTCAATACATACTTACCCTTACATGGGACGAAAAATGTCAATTTTTTTTTGCCAATATCTGTTTTCAGAGTAAACCGAATTAGATCATAAGACAGAAAATTCAAAGTCAAAAGTCAGATACAATGAAAAAAATACACATCATAAGGAGTGTCAATAATGCACCTAGGTTATGAATTTAAACAAAAACCATATTAATAGTACAACGCACAATTCAATAGACGTAGATATATAAATAATAATATTACAAAATAACTGAACGCACAAGGAAATCTAATCAGCAATTAAATTTTTGCAGTACTGTATTAATTAAAATATTCTTCATTCGTCGTATACTTAAGATACATAAATCACGTTCGATTCAATGTTATGAAAATATTTCCATTTTAGGTTATGTTCACATTACAAAATATGCGCTTGCGCAGACTATATCCCATAAGTCAGGCTCATGTGTACAAAAAAAAACCCGTAATACACGTGATTGAAATTAACGTTGAACGATTTTATAACTTATTTATAATGATTAATTAAATATAATACGTACAATGTATTCATTTCATTGTAAAAAATACATGAGATGACAATTGATTCATTTCATCATAAAGAATAATTAATAATTAAAGAAAAATCGGATTAAATGTTCAAGGAAAATGAGTAAATTTACACACACGAAAATAATATTTATTGATGATTCAACGTACCATAATGTTATTTAACAAAACTTAATAAAAAAGTAAACTGCAGTGGAACAATCGGTTGAATACCGTAATAATAATACATTTAACTTTATGTATCAATAATAAGTACTACGTTCAAACATGTCGTTACTTTAATTATAAAATAAAAATATAAAAGCGAAAAACATTCATGTCAGTGCATAATTAAAGTCAGACTTTTACACCACTAAAAATAAAAACATAAGTTAATATTTTAATCTTACTATTACTTATTACAAATACTAATTTGTTATCTTAATCAGTCACAATTATAATAAATAATTATAAAAATAAACTCAACCTTACAATTATTTAATCAACATATCAATCATTTGTCTTATTTAATGATTTGATTATAATCAAATCATAATTTTTCAATTAAGTAGCAGTAACAATAAGTTTTACGATGAATCAACTCAAAGAGCCAATAGTTACAATTATATTGCATCGTCTGCCCTTCTTATCTTAATAAGCGTTTCATTTACTTTAATTGAAATAAAAGTATTTATCATGAGAATAACATATTAAATTATGCCTTAGCTTATAACACAGTGAATGAAAAAATTAAAACATCATTCCATACGTTTTAAAAATATTTAAAAAAAATATCAATCAATACTGCTCGATCATAACCAAAACAATAGACGCATGCAAATTCACTCGCGAACTACTTTTAGAACTTTACGTTTCAAATACTCTTAGCGCTAATGAAATACATTAATTTATTTATTGGTCATAGTGCGTTTTTTTTTTAATTAAATATATCTTATTAAATTTAAATAAAAATTAAATAAAAAAAAAATAAATATCTATCCAAATTATATCAAAATAAACAGCTGGCAAGTATCTAATATGTTATAGTACACAGTAAAAAATTTTGCGACATTGCGTCAAAAAATTTGGTGTTAAAAGTTTTATGTTAAATATTTAACGCTGTTTTGTGTTTAACATAATAAATGTTAAATTTACGTATAAAAGTGTTAAATATTTAACACAAAAATTTTTAATATTAAATTTTTTGACGTAATAACGCAAAATTTTTTTACTGTATATTATATACGAGAAATTAGATTTCTACGCACTTGTTCTTATCAAACACTAAATTAAATACAATCCTTTAATGTAATGATTTTTAAAAATAGCTCGAGAACATTTTCCTTAAAAACCAAATTAAATACGGCCGATACGAATGAAAAAAATAATAACGTACATTAATTGAAATTGTCAATTTGCAAAACTTGTCTTAATAAGCTGATCATTACTTTAAAAAAAAAAAGAAAATAATAAAAACATAAAACTGAATAAAAAAGCCAAAATAAGTTAAACATTGATAGCAAGAAGTTACTGATCATCCATTTTTGATCCAACAGTTTTTAGTGGTTCCTGTAGTGCGTTAGATATTTCAGCCAATGGAGATTTAGGCTCTTCAGAACGCCTTCGTTTGGCGGATTGAGCATCAGGAGTTTTAAATCCAGCTTTGATCGCATTAGTTGACATTACTTCGTCATCCACGACTTTTACATCGTTGAAAGAGTTACACTGGATGTAAGGAAGTCCGTCTACAAGAACAATACACAATTAAACATAAAATTAATCCGTCAATAAGTAACGTAAATTATCACCTTTGAGTACTTACGCAATCTTTCTCGATTTACTTGACCTTGAACTTGAACGTGGACCCCGGGTGTTAATTTATCCGCCATAACTTTGACATAAGAACGTACTTGTACTTTTACTTTATACTCACCGTCGGTGATAGAACCAGAAGAGTAAGAGTTATTATTATAGGATACTTCCTCGAATTCATCTTTCACATAACCTGTCAGAGAAACCATTCCGAATTCCTCCGATATCTCGGAAATTGTTACAACTTTCTTTTTCAAAGGCATAGTTGATGGCGCAGGCCATGTGACTGTTGTATTAGACTGAACAGTCAATTCTTGTGAAACGACATTTTCCGCTGCTTGTGCGTAAAGCGGGTCAGCTGGTAAGCATTTCAATCGAGAAAACTTAAGGACCTGCAATCAACAAATTAATAAAGTAAATGATGAATAACGACACAATTCAATAGATAATTTTATAATCAATTTAAAAATAAATTTAAATATTTAAATAATAAACAATTCTTACCATATTTGGTTCCACTTTTTGCTGATAAAGAGAGCCCTGTTTGTCCCAGACCAGAATTCGAATTTGTCTACCGGCGTTATTTGTCATGACAAAACGAAACAATTTTTTTCCACTTTTTACGAACTTAACTCCGTCAACCCACGCCACTTTTCCTTTAAACGACCTATAATAACACCAAAGATAGTAAATTGAATGAAAATTAAATTAGCCGACATCTAAAAATTTTTTAAATTTTTTTACTGAAAAAATTATTACAAAAAAATAAAAAAAAAAATCATTTGTAAAAAACTTGAAAAACTTTAAGTATTATTAAAAAAAATTTTTTTTATTTTTAATTTAAAAAATGAAAAAAAAATATCAACAAATTAAAATCGTCGGCTAGCTTTATTATTATGTAAATGTAAATTGAAACTGAATAATCAACTATAATGCACTGATCACTATTGTTTAAAGATTTATTGAAAAAGTACTTACACCATTGTGTCGCCATTGGCAAAAGCGTCTATTTCATCATTTGTTGTAAAATCGGAAACATCACCAGAAGTTGGATCACCGTTAGCCATGATTAAAATATTTTTATTATAATCTTAAAAGTGATTATAATTTAGCTGATCTAGGTAATAAATCTTTTATTTAAGAACGAATAGTAATAACACTAATAACGGTAAAATAAAACGTAATTGATTGTTAGACACAATCTAAAGGCACTGCTAAAGTGAACGCGAGGCTGCACGTGTCGTAGCTCGAACGGAAAGAAATATTTCTTTTGTCCTTCACGAGATCACCCGTAACCGGAAATGGCGCATTAATATTTAGTATAAAAATTATACATGCGTATACAACGCAATTTTGTGTTAGAGAAAGCTAAAAGCATTCGATACGCCACCTAAATAATAATTTTAATTTTTTACCACCTTATTTTGTAGACTTGAAAGGTAATAACGACTTTTACAAGAAGATGGCACTCTACGGCAATTGGTTTGGTTTACAAAGCAATTATTATGTATTTAATTTATTTATATTAATTAAATATAAATATATAAATATAATTAAATTATAAGATCTTAAACATGCATGGTGATATTATTATATTCATTTTATAATTAATAATTATTTCTTATCTATTTTTATTTTTTATGTTTAAAAAGAATTTTGTTCTATATATATTTATACTTGAAAATGTTTCGATAATATATGTCGATACATTAATATGTTCACGTATTAGTAACTGACCAATGGTAGAATTAAGCGGGTAAATGTTCAGCCAATAATGAATCGTGGGCCATTTTTTGCGAGTATCGACTAATGACTAACTTCAAGACTCCATGTATTTTATAGTAAAGGATTTTTGAAATTGCACAATTTACACGCAGAGGTATAGAGATATGGTAAAGTTAGTATGAAATCTTCCGTACCACTCGAGTGATGCAAATAATTTTATACCAACTTCACTATCTCTCTATACCTCTGCGTGTAAATAATGCAATTTCGAAATTGATTACTCAAAAACGGTGTGGTGAATTGATCTTAAATTTTGGTGGTGAATTATTAATATATTTATCTTTAGATAAAAAAATTTGATAATATTATTGAAATATGCCTTGCAGAATCCAACTATATTGAAGCGTTAAAATGTGATGAAAATTTCGATTTTAATTTCGCCTAAACGCGATATAGTAAATTAAGATAATAAAATTATCAATTTAAAAAAAAAAGATATTGATTTTCTTATTGAATAAATTAATTTTCATCAATTGAAATTCGATTAAATTTTTTGTTCGATTCAACATAAATAAAAATTTCCTAAAGATTAACTTTGAGATATGGGCTAACAATAACGATTGTTTGGAAAGATTAGACATCGTTACTAATTTCCAATTGTAACGATGTAGCTGAAAGAGCGCTTCGATTAATTCAAGATACATCAACATTTTAACTCATGAAAAAAAAACAAAAACAACATTTAGTGCAAATTATTTATAAAAAAAAAAATACTTATCATAATGCGACTAAAAATTGCTTAACAAATAAATGTGAATAGAGACAGAAAAAATACATATTAGCGGAAATACTCTTAAGAATGTATTCGATACATCACATTTTTAACGTTACTGTATCTGTTAATCTTTTTGATGAAATTTTTGAAACATTTATAGATGAAATAAATGACTATAACACATGAAACTTCATAGCAAAACTGAAAAACTATGATAATAATTAAATACACAACTAAAACCACAAATAACTTTTAAAGAATTGATTTTATCGAAAAATTATAAGAGAACTTTTTTGTAAAGCATTCAATTTCCCATCAGATTATGCATTGATCATAGTCCTAGTGGCATTTTTTTTTAAGAAAAAAAATTAATTCCAAAAAGTTCCAAATTCCTATGTTATTTAAATGGGAAATGTAACTCGATTCGGGCACGGTTTAATTTGGTAATTAAGAGCTTATTTATGTAAGACATTTTTTTTTAGGTCAAGAACTAAAAATCCATGGGGCGGCAGCGAAAAAAAAATCAACTTGGTAAATAACGGACACCCTAATACACACACACACACACACACACACACACACACACACTTGGGGCAGAGGAGAAACTGCTACCAGGCGCGTCTCCCCGTAGCGGATGGGAGAACGCTCGCTGTACCTGGTACAGAGGGTAGGAGCCAAATAAAATACGTTCCCGTGGACAAAACTCCCCTTTAATGGGTTGGTCACACTAACTGACCTAACAAGACGATCGTTCCCTGCTGTGACCCACTGGGAGTGACCGGAACCTCGTGTCGTAGTTTCCGACGATGCAGGCCACGGCTGATGTGAGCTTGCTCTGCCGAGGTGTAAGTTGCAGCAGTGGATCAGGAGCCAGCCACTTCGGGCCTTGATCAGGAAGTACGCAGTGAGTGTTAGAGATCGGAATCTTCACCGCTCCGAGCGAGTCTAGTCCGTCCGTGTATTCCGGGACTGGCTAAGTGTCGGCTAGGCCTCAGGGAACTGGGGTTGGAGTACTATCTCCGAGGGTACACTCGTTCCTAATTATGACAACCCGCTCCACTCCGTACGATGCGCTGGTGAATTTAAAAGTATGAGTAAAATTCAGGAAAACAACAATAGTGAAAATGGGCCTCATGCCCAACAAGCAGCGATTGAGGCAAGCGCTGAAATGAAGCGGTCACAAGCGTTTGAACGCCTTGAAAAGCTGACCAGTGAGCTAAATGATTTCATCCAATCTAAGGTCAATATCCACAAGGAGATTAAGACCAAGACGACCAGCGTAGCCAATGCCCTCCAGAGATTCAAGAAACTTGATGAAGAATGGTGTTTAACAGTACGACGCACTTCTCTTACTACACCGGAGAGAAGCATTCAAGCAACTGTCGTGAATGAAGAAGCAATGGACACTGGAGCCGAAGGTGACGGTGAATCAGTCGCGGAAGACAGAATCAGAACTAGCAGCAAGTCAACTAAGAGAAAAGATCGATCTTCTCCCGACCCAACGATCTGCCAAGTTGTGAAGAAAAAGGACCTGAAACCAAGCCCTCCGAAAAACACGGCAGTGCAAAACGCCGGAAAAAAAGAGGTGACTGAATGGCAGAAGGTCCAATCCAAGAAGGAGAAGAAGGAGCAAGCGAGAGAGCGGTTACCAAAACAACCGGTGAACAAATCTCGGCCGGAGCCTAAGCGGGAAAAACCGCGAAAATTCACCAAACCAGATACCTTAATTATTCGACCCGTTGAGAAGGCAAAATATGCCGAGATACTGCGTCGGATTAAAAAAGATGTCCCACCAGATCAGACCCGTGACGTCGTTGACAAGGTTTAAAAGACGAATGGTGGGAATATGCTCATTACGCTTTCCAGAAAGACCGCAGACAAAGGATAAGCTTTGCTGAAGACCATCAAGAGCATCCTTAAAGAAGAAGCGCAAGTCATCTGTAAAGGCCCAGAGGAACAGCTTGAAATCCGGGACATTGACGACGAAACAACTAAAGACGATGTCCGGAAGGCCTTACAAGAGGCAGCTGGAAATGACTACGAAATACCTGAAGATGTCATTAAAATTCGTCCGGTCTACAGAGGTACTCAAACTGCTTCGGTACGATTGCCAGCAGCAATAGTGCAGAAGATACTCGGAAAGACAGGCAAAATAAGGATTGGCTGGGTAAATTGCCGTGTCAGAGCAATTAAGACAGCACTACGATGCTATAAGTGCTGGCACTTTGGGCACACTACTGCTCAATGTAAAAGCGAAGTCGACCGATCTGGGCTTTGCATCAAATGTGGGCAAACAGGTCATCAAGCTGCTCAATGCCCAAATAAAGTGAAATGTGCGTTATGTGCGGAAAAACCTGGCTCTCAGGACACTGCTCACCGGTCTGGTTCTGGCCGATGTCCAGTCTTCCAAGAAGCACTCCAGAAGCTGACAAATAAACGAACATGAGGATACTGCAGCTTAACATCAATCACTGCGAAGCTGCGCATGACCTGCTTATGCAGACAGTACGGGAATTGAAGCTCGACGTTGTGCTTTTATCGGAGCCATATAAACATTTAGCTGGACAACCTTGGGAGACGGATATCACCACGAAAGCTGTGATCTGGGCTTGTGGTAAGCTCCCTTTCCAGAGTGTAGCTACCAATGGCAGCGCTGGCTTTGTAGCAGCATCAGTAGATGGCATCCGTTTTTACAGCTGCTACGCACCACCTAGCCTCTCAATTGCTGAGTTTACTGACTTCTTGGATCGACTGACCGAGGATGCGAAGCAACATCATCCAGTGGCGATAGCCGGGGACTTTAACGCCTGGGCAGTGGACTGGTGCAGTAAGCAGACTAATGCACGAGGAAGAGAGCTGCTAGAAGCTCTTTCTACACTAGATGTAGTCTTGCTCAACAGTGGTGACACGCCGACCTACACCAAAGGTGACGCAAGCTCGATTGTAGACGTCACTTTTGTCAGTACCAGCCTTGCTAAAGGTAACACTAACTGGAAGGTGCTGGACATCTACACTGCCAGTGACCATCATGCGATACTCTGGGAAACGTCAAACGACCAGAACCTCTGGGGGCCTATCAAGCAATTTAACACCGTCGGTTGGAAGGTGAAATCTCTTGACCCAGAAGTATTGCTAACAGCCCTCGATAGTGATCCGATAGAGACTGGATGTGCAGAAGAACATACTAAGGCCCTGATGATGCGAGTAACACAAGCTTGTGATGCCAGTATGCCTCGTAAACGTGTTATGAATTCAAGACCTGCGGTACACTAGTGGAATGGTCATATCAGCAACCTCCGTAAAGAGTGTCATCGAAAGAGAAGAATATCACAGCGTGGCTATCAACGACCTAACTCTGCAGTGCTGATCGCAGAGTACAAAAAAGCTCGTCGTGAACTTAATAAGGCCATAAAAGAGAGCAAAGGAAGATGCTGGAAAGAGCTCATATACGAGGTCGACAAAGACGTGTGGGGTCGGCCGTCTAAGGTGGTCATAACGCACCTGAAGAAACAACAAATGCCGTCACCTACGTGTCCCCAACTCCTTCAGAAAATCGTCACTGCGCTGTTTCCACAGCCACACAGTCTCAATTATCAGTCAACGCCAGATGAACTGGACGACATTCCACCTGTCACTGAAGAAGAATTGTTGGAGGCCTGTAATCGGGTAGGAAATAATAAAGCGCCGGGATTGGACGGAATCCCTAATATAGTCTTGAAAACCATCATAAAGGCAGCACCAACATTATTTCTAGACGCTTACAACGCATGCCTCAAGGAGGGGACTTTTCCTCGTAAGTGGAAACAGCAACGGTTAGTATTTTTACCTAAAGGAAAGAAACCGCCAGAAGAACCGTCATCTTACCGACCACTTTGCATGCTAGACACGGCGGGTAAGATATTTGAGCGTATCATCCATCAGCGAATAGATGCAGTAGTCGACCCACTCTTGGCAGACAACCAGTATGGATTCCGGAAAGGACGATCAACCCTGGACGCGATCAACCTGGTTGTTAATACGGCCAAAGAGGCAATCGCAGGAACTAGATGGAAGGGTGGAACGAAGAAGTAATGCCTGGTGGCTGCCTTGGACATCAAAAATGCTTTCAATTCCGCTAATTGGGACTGCATCATGCAAGCTCTCGACGAGAAGAACGTGCCAACATATCTTCGCAGACTAGTGATTAGCTATTTTACAGATAGAGTGCTGAAATACGATACAAAGAATGGTCCGAAAGAGTATGATATAACCGGTGATGTGCCACAGAGCTCTGTTCTTGGTCCACTTCTGTGGAATATCATGTATGACGGGCTCCTGAGACTGAAGCTTCCAAGATGTGTCAAACTGGTAGCGTATGCGGATGATGTTGCCGCAGTGATCGTCGCCAAACACCTCGACGAGATTCAACATCTGTTTGACATCACTTTTGAGAAGATCAACCAGTGGATGGATACAGTGAACCTACAACTGGCCAAGCAGAAGACCGAAGCAGTGCTTATTACCAGCCGAAAAGAAGTTGAAACAATTAAGATAAAAGTCGGTGACCGAGAAATCACATTACAACCTCATATACGATATCTGGGCGTGATGCTTGATGCCCGACTCAACTTCAAGCAGCAAGTGGAACACGTCTGTACGAAAGCGTCAGTAGTGAGAGCTAGTCTCGCACGATTGATGCCGAACGTCGGAGGCCCAAAGCAGAGCAGGAGGCTACTATTGTCATCAGTAGTCACATCGGTGCTCACCTACGGAATATCAATTTGGGCTGACGCACTAGAGGTGCAAGATTCATGGAGAAAAGCTGGACCAATATATCGTATGAGTGCCCTACGAGTTGCAAGCGCCTTTCGAACAATATCAGAGGAAGCAGTGTGTGTCATTTCCGGAACTTTACCGCTCAGAGATCTAGCTGAGGAAAGACGGAACCTTTACCAACGAAAGAGGACAACCACACAAAGTGCTGAGGAACTCAGAGCTGAAGAACGGCAGAACAGCATCGCACAATGGCAATCGCAGTGGGACGCCGTGACAACAGGGAGATGGACACACCGTCTCATACCGAAGATCGACGTTTGGCTAAACCGAAGTCATGGCGAGGTCAATTACTATCTGACGCAGTTGTTGTCAGGACATGGATGTTTTCGGACGTATCTTTACCGCTTCAAGCATGATGATTCACCGGAGTGCCCGTCCTGCCCAGGAATCAATGAAGACGCGGAGCACGTTTTCTTTGAGTGCCCACGATTTTACCCACAGCGAGATGAGCTGGAGATGATCCTTAAGAAGAAAATCCAACCAGAGACAATAGTAGAAGCAATGTTGTCATCAAGAGCCTCCTGGAACGCCATCAGCACATTTGCAACAGAAGTCCTTATAGACTTGCGTTCCATCGAAAGAAGAAGAACAAATGACAACAACTAGAAGAAAGGTAAAATAACACCTTAGCTATCAGAAGCAAGAGCAGTAGCTAGATCCTCCTCTCACGAAGTAATGCCTAACGGCGATTTCCATGAGGGATTAGGGGAAAGAGGAAAAGGGGTTTAGGGTTTAGTGGGTAGGGGTGCTAGCGTCGAGTTTTAGTATGACACTGCGTGGAGTCGCCACATATCCAGGCCAAACAACTATGCCTAGAATCCGTAAAAAGGATTCCCCCCCCCCTTAAAACAAAAACACACACACATACAGACATATGGACATACGGACATCATCGCGAAAACATTCAGGGAAGCTTCCTAGAACCTCAAAACGTAAAGATCTGATGAGAACTCGATTTTCGAAAAATAGGGTAAAACAATAACTTCCCGATTTTTGAAAATTTTCAATTTTCTTAGCGGGAAGTTAAATTTTATTTTTTTAATTCATCATTCTAACGTATCTTTGTCTTTCTAAAAACTCATGAATTAGAAAAAAATAATGAATCAATGATTTACTTATAATTACACAAACATATAAATAGAAAACATGATACACATGTATATAATTAGAACTGAATTTTATAGTTTAAATTCAATGAATTTTCTGTGGTAAACGATTTTTAACTTCCCGCTAAGAAAATTGAAAATTTTAAAAAATCGGAAATTTATTGTTTTCACCCCGTTTTTCGAAAATCGAGTTTTCATCAGATCTCGAAGTTTTGAGGTCCTAGGAAACTTCCCTGACTATTCCCGCGATGGTGTCTGTATGTATGGGTGTGTGTGTGTGTGTATATATGTAAACCTCTCATAATTTTTGAACGGCTTGACTGATTCGATCGCGGTTGGTGCCATTCGAAAGGGTTCGACTAAACTTAGATTTTGAATATAAGTTGCACCGATTCGGACCGATAGATTATGAGAAATCTTAAAAAAAATTCGAAAAAAAAAATTCCAAAATGTGATTTTTTTCTAATAACTTTCAAACGGCTTGACCGATCAATTCCAAAAACTAATCAGCTCTTGAAATTAAAAAAACCACGTCAATCGCTACCAATTTGGTCAAAATCGGTTGATTCGTTCGTGAGTTATCGTTGACGAAAGAAATCGAAAACGTGTTTTTTTTCGAATTACCCCGAAACTACCGGTCTTATCAATTTGTGTTCAAAAATGTTTTATAGTATTTTAAAAACTGCGTCGAATTCCGCCAACTGCGTGGAAATCGGTTCATTCATTCAAAAATTATTGCGGATTGAAAATTCATAAAATAGTGTTTTATTAAACTCCTATCAGACTTTTGAGCTCGGAGAGCTCAATACATCACGAAAATTATATTTTTGAGTTCTTCGAGCTCAAAAACGTAATAAGTGAAATTTTGAGCGCTTAATTATGAAAGTAGCAGGAAGTTGCAGGGATGGCCTTCAGAGTCAACCGTTTTCCTAATTTTTTTTGGTAATTTATTTCTCATGAAGAATACATAAGTTGGACTTGAGGTTATTTAAAAAACCAAGAACCACTGCTAGAACTTCACCAAAATCCTGTGGAAAGATCTCATTGACTCCGTAAATACTCCCATACAACTTCGCTGGAAAAACTCCATGAGAACATCGACAAAACTTTGGACAAACCTCGTGATAACAGCGAAGAAACTCCATAAAGATACCGCTTAAATGCCGATGATACTCCATGGATAGACCAACAATACTCAGTGAATACTCCGCAAAGACTTCGTGAGAGGACCGGCAATACTAAATGCATACTCAGTAAGACCACCGACAATACTCCCCCAAGTAACATGATTGAACGCTTCACGATTTTGCGTGTCCACATTTTTACGAATATAAATAATGCTGTGAAGCGGGAAAGAATAGGAGTTACGGTAATTATTACGTGAAGCGTTCCACATTCATGTAACAGGATATTGGTAGGAAAGGATTGAGAAAGGAATGTGGAGAGGATCATCTTAATGTGAGTTTATAGAATATGCGAGAAAAAATTATTAGATAGCTCGGACTGGGATTCGAACCCAGAACCTTCCGAAGACATGTCGGCTACTCTACCATTTGAGCTATCCGGTCTATACTAAATTTCCTTTCGCTTATTCTATATACATTAAGCCAATTATTAGTTAATAATATAAAACCTGACATTATTATCCTTGTGGAAACCTGGTTAAAACCTACACTAGATGATGAAATTTTTTCACTGGATGATTATTGTATAATTCGTAGAGACCAAATCCTGAAGCATATAAATACTGATCGTGAAATTCAAAGTGGTGGTGTGGCTTGTCTTATTCATTAATCTCTAAAAACCAAAGTACTCCATATTTCAACTTTATATCATATAAATCAACCGGAGTATCTCATTGTCGTCGTAACTTTAACTACAGGATATCACCTTTTGCTATCTTGCATCTATCAAAGACCAAAAGGACTTTTTCTCAATGAGTTTTTTGATATTTATTCCAGATTTGCATCAAATTATAACAACACTATTATAGCTGGTGATTTAAATTGCAACTTGTTGGAGGATAGCTATACTTCGAATCATCTAGAAAATTTCTTAACTGAATCGTCACTTTATTGTGTTCCCTATGGTGCTACTTTTCACAAAAACAACTGTGATTCTTGGTTAGATGTTATTTTACTGGATAGTGAAACTAAGTTATCCTCGTATACGAAATCTGAGTCTCCATTTATCGATGGTCATGATTTACAATTTTTACAGTATTTTTATTTCTAAAGACTAGTTTGTATTTTTATATATATTTTTTTACAATTGTAAATTGACTATGTTTACAATTGTTATAGGCTATCTAGTCTATTGCACAATTTTTCTCTAATTATTTATAATTTTTTGTTAGCTTGTATTCCCTCCAGGCATAAACAATTTTTTCATTCTTATTTTTATTTAAATTTGTTTATTTATTTTTCAATAAATTTATTTTTTAAATAAAATTTAAATTTGTCATAAGAGATAAATTCAACTGAAAAAATAATTCGGACGGCCCAGACTAGGAATCGAACCTGGATCTTTTGGTATCGCGCTAACTGCTCTTCCTTTAAGCTATCCGAGACACTGTCCAGAATTACCATTCAGTTACCTCTTAATGACAAACTCAATTCTGAATATAGTATGATTAAAAATAAGAATGAAAAAATTGTTTATGCCTGGAGGGAATACAGGCTAACAAAAAATTATAAATAATTAGAGAAAAATTGTGCAATAGACTCGATAGCCTATAACAATTGTAAACATATTCAATTTACAATTGTAAAAAATATATATAAAAATACAAACTAGTCTTTAGAAATAAAAATACTGTAAAAATTGTATACTAGTACTGTTTGATTTGAGCAAGGCTTTTGATTATGTTGATCCCAAAAATATATTGATTGCATTATTTGAACTTGGTTTTTCAATAGAGACAATAAACTGGTTCTTTTCTTATTTAACAGGTCGATCTCAATCAATATTAAGCGACCTTGACACTCCAATTCAACTAATCAAAACGTCATCTGGTGTTCCTCAGGGATCTATTTTGGGTCCAATTATTTTTCTAATAGTCATGAATTCTGTGGCTCAATGGTTGGTACACTGCAAGCATGGATTGTTTGCCGATGACACATATATTTACTATCACTTCTTTCTCTATCAACTGCATGATGCTGTTTGGAGGGTCAACAAAGATGCACAATCGGTCGCTGATTGGGCAAAAGACCATGGGTTGGAAATCAACCTATCTAAAACAAAGGCTATGATCTTGGGTTCAAATAGGAAACTGAAAAAGCTTGAGGATTTGGATCTGCCACCAATAGTAGTAAATGGTGCCATTTTACCTTACGTTAACTGTACTAAGTATTTAGGTATTCAAATAGGTAAAATCTTTCATGGAATTATCATGTCACTCAAATAGTTAGTAAAGTAAACTCATCTCTGCATTGTCTCAAAGTTAGGAAAAACATCTTCTCAACTCCTTTAAGAAAATTGTTAGTATCAGCAACCATCCTACCACATGTTGACTATTGTTTCGTTGTGTTGGTAGACTCAACTTCTGTTTACAATCTAAAACTACAGCGTGCGATTAACTGCTCTATCAGATTTATTTTTAATCTCAAAAAAGATGAGCACATTACACCTTTCAGACGTGAGCTGGGATGGTTGTCTGTGAAGTATCGCCGAATGTACTACATGAGCTGTTATTTTTACAAGTTACTTCAAGTTGAAAAACCCAAGTACTTAAGAGATCAATTCACAGAAGATACTGATGTTAGACGCTTTAATAGGATAGCAGCTAAAAAACATTCTACCTTCAAATTACCTTATTTTGCTACTACCTACATGGAGCATTCATTTATGGTAACTGTGATACGCCTGTGGGAAGAACTACCTGATGAAATTGTGAATTCGAGTAGCATTGAAGTGTTTAAAAATAAAGTCTTTGATTATTTGTTGAATTTGGACAATTAATAAATTGAAATTAATTGTTTAAGAACCTATAGGTTAAGTTAAAAGTTATTAAGAGTTAATATGTAGAGATTTAGTTGAGTCAGTTTAAATCTTGTCTAAAATATTGTTCAAATGAAATATTAATTTAGTAATTAAATTTAAATATAGTATTATGTACTTACATGTGCATTTATTAGCATATAAGTTGTAAATATTTGTTGTATCTAAAATTGCCATTTGGCCAGTGCCTTGGCATGAATAAATTGTTAATCAATCAATCAATCAATCTCTCTCTTATAGAAAGCAAGCCAGTTCCCTAATAGACACACTTACTATCAAAATACTTGTAGTATAGGAAGTTTAGTCAAAGTTAACGTTAAGTTTACTCCAAGACTTGTACAGTAAAACTTATATACAATTTGTGTTGAAATTGTATAGTAATTTAACGTTAATCTACTGCCGCAATTTGAATCTAAGTTTTAACCAACTTTTAATCTATAAAAAAGTTATTGTTAAGTTGGAAGATTTTTTAATAAAAAATTACTGTAATTTTTACTGTAAAATTTATAGAAAAATTAATGTTACTTCAAGTTATATTTATGTGGACCTTCAAGTTTAGAAAACCATGATTTAAAAAAGTTTTTTGCAAGTTAATTGTCAATCACTTGTAACGTAGATTTTTCTTACACGGTAAATCTTCACGGTAGCCCATAATTCACTACGTTACACTTCGTCCATCTCAGCCATTTCTCGATCCTCCAGGAACCCCGACAGGTGCCAGCCGACTTTTGTTTTACTGGTATCGGCAACCGGGATGCGATAACTTAATTTTTATGTCCCCAGAAGATCAAGAGCAGCCTCGACGGTAACGGAATACCTCGGTGTCGATCAGTTATGCTGGTTATGGAGAGAGGGTCGTGATTCGGTCTTTCAGAGGAAGTAATTTCCTTACAAAACGGGACTAAACGATATCTAGTACACTAATCGGTACTCTCAAACTAAATTCAACCTTATTAATCGGAAAAGTAAACTAAATCGATATCTAAAATATCGCGGAAGCGGTCCCAAACGAACACAAAACAAAGACAATGGCTCGGGCCATTGTCTACGATAATAGCAAACGTGAGGCACGCCAGCTTCGATACGAGAGACTCACTCCACTCTCAAACACGATGCTCACTCTACGAGAACTCGCAACTGACTCTTTTTTACGGTACACATCTAACGCTGCCTAGCAGCGACGGCACGTCCATCCTCTACATGGATCTTCACAAAACTCCTTTTTAATCTGATCCCAAGCTGGACTTCCACAAAAAAAAACAAACCTTACTCTTTCACTACTCCAGCCAGACTGCCTCTCACCGTACCCCCACTACATTCATGCCACCAGCTACATGCGCTCAACTCACTTCCACGCTACTCCCAGACATACAAACTCCACACTCATTCCCCACTTACACAACTAGTGTCCCAGACCTACTAGTGATCCCGCTCCCTTGGAAACCTTGACAGCACTCGCGACTACCCTCGAGCATCCAGCAATCGAGGCCTGTCAACCGCAAGCTACCGCATGAGCCTGCCAAACTCCCGTACTTCGGGGCGATGACATTTCAGTCGCTCCTCCGCGGTAATCACCTCGCTCCAAGAAGCTAAACCTAAGTTCAGTCGTCGGTAACTGACCGGGAGACACGTTGCATCGGTCACTTTTCCGCGATACAGCTCAACATCCTCGAGACAACTAACTTACACACACTTATTCACGATAGTCCTCAATACTACGACATTAACGTACTCACACAACATAAACTCACAACATTACTCAAATATACTACTACTGTAATGCTACATAAAATGTAACGTTACACACTTCTTATAAAAAATTAATGAAAAATAAAAGGACGATAAATAAAAATTTTAATGCTTTGTAAATAATTTTTTAAAAGGTTTCAGAGTATTTTTATATTTAAGAAAATTAAACATCATATAATTTCAGATATTTATTTTTATTAATAAATTATTAAAACATTTTTTTACATTTTTAAAGCTAAAAATGAAAATTTATCTAACTGACATCTAATAATTTTAAGAATTTTTTTTAACAAGTAAATTATAGTAAAAAATAATTAGAAAAAAAAATTGACATGTAGAAATTTACGAAAATTAATAATGCAATTTTTTATAAATAATTTTTTGGAAAAAATTTATTTGTTAGAAAAAATTAAAAAATAGTCAAGTGACTGCTTACGTTAATGTCATAGCTAGAAACAAAAAATTTTCAAATTAAATTAACTCACTCACTTTATATTTATAACTGCAAATATAATTTTACATTTTATACATTATAGAAATAATATGTCAGAAATAAGTGACTAAAATCGCATTCGCGCCAAGCGTCTTGGATAGCTCATCTGGTAGAGAGCTTGCCTAGTAACCAATCTACTCGGGTCTAACTATAAAATATTGATTTTTTTGTTATGAACGTAGTGAAAAATTTTTACTGTGCTTCGTTCTTTTGCCAATAAATTACCTACCGATATAAAAAAGAGACAAATTCTGATAATCTGCCATATTAATAAGTGTTTTGTCCAACTTCACTAAAATCTAATATTAAGACTTGTACTACAAGATATTGAAAAAAGTTCAAGTGAATTTCCGGCACTAGATTGTACATAAGTTGGATTGCAGTTTAACGTTAACTTTTACGATTGGATAGCTATCAAGGTTATTTTCGTTTCGTCTTTCTAAATAAAATAAAAATTTATTACAATTCCTTCTCTAATTAATTGAAAGGAACTTCTTTCTATCCGGGTGTCCCTCAACACCTCTAAAGTTTTTTTTTTTTAAATACGAGTGTCAGCTTCTTGAATTCGTCATGAAATTCGACAAGACATTTTTAACTTCCCGCTCAGAAAATCGGGAAGTTATTGTTTTCACCCCGTTTTGCAAAAATCAAGTTTTCATCAGATCTCGACGTTTGAAGGTCACAGGAAGCTTCCCTGACTATCCCCGCAAGGTTGTCACTATATCTGTGTGTGTGTGTGTGTGTGTGTGTGTGTGTGTGTGTGTGAGTGTGTGTGTGTGTGTGTGTGTGTGTGTGTGTGTGTGTGTGTGTGTGTGTGAAAGTATGTAAACCGCTTATAACTTTTGAACGGCTTGACCGATTTCATCGCGGTTGGTGCCATTCGAAAGGGCTTGACCAAACTCAGATTTTGAAAACTATTTGGACCGATTCAGATCGATAGAATTTGAGAAATCTTCAAAAAACGAAAAAAAAAATTTTTTCAAATTTCGTTTTTTTGAAATAACTTTTAAACGGCTTGATGGTTCAACTCCAAAAACTAATCAGCTATTAACCTTAAAAAACCACATTGATCGTCACCAGTCCGGTCAAAATCGGTTGATTCGTTCGAGAGATATCGTGAACGAAAGAAAACCGAAAAAAGTGTTTTTTCGGAATAACTCCGAAATTCCTAGCGCGATCAATTTAAACTTTAAGATTCTTTGTGAGTATTAGAAAACTGTGTCGAATGTTGCTAACAGCGTGGAAATCGGTTTATTCATTCAAAAGTTATTAGGGTTTAAAAATTCAAAAAATAGTGTTTTATCAAATCTCTATCAGAGTTTTGAGCTTAAAGAGCTCAAAAGCATAGAAAAGTTATCTTTTTGAGCTCCGAGAGCTTAAAAGAACAGAAATTGTATTTTTGAGCTCAAAGAGCTCAAAAACGTCATTGGTGAAATTCTAAGCGCTTAAGTATGGAATTAGCAGGAAATTGCAGGAATGGCCTTCAAGGTCAACCGTTTTCCGAATTTTTTTTACCAATAAAAATAACAATTTTTATAGGTCAAAATCAAATAGAAAAATCAAGAGACTCAAAAATTAAACAAAAATTAACAAAGGAAGCGTAAAATTAAAAAACGATTATTATAGAAGGAGCAATTTTTTTTATAAAATTTCCAGAATTCTGTTCCCATTTTTTATAATTTTAATTTATTGTTGAAAATAGGACTTTGCATAGCCGTTTCGGCTCGGACATTTCGAATGGCACCAACCGCAATTAAATCGGTCAAGCCGTTCAAAAGTTATGAGAGGTTTACATACATCCATACACATACACACTCACACTCACTCACACACACACACACACACACACACACACACACACACACACACACACACACACACACACACACACACACACACACACACACACACACACACACACACACACACACACACACACACACACACACACACACACACACACACACACACTGTAACGTCACAAGACGACACGAGGAGGGGAAAATCAGCTACGAGCCTCAAGACCTGAGTATTGATCGATACTTCGATCTATCCCCCGGTGTCAACCACCACGTTAGATATTTCTTAGTCAATTTACTGCTATACCTCTATTACCTCTATTAGGTGATTACTCATCAATATTTATAAAACTTACCACTAATTAATCTAATATTCCTTTTATACTACTATTAGGTGACTATTCACCATAATTTACCACTAATTTGCTACAATATTTCTAATATTAAATAATATTCATCCTATTATTACAAGTATCCTATTTCATTGTTAAGTTGCGTTACCGAAATATCACAAGTTTATATTAAAAGTGTTGATTTTGTGTAATAAAGTTAAGTTTATTGTTATCACCGCTATATACTATTACTAAACTACCACTATTCACCTATCTATTTACTAGGACTATCTATATTCAACCAGCCAAAGGGTCAATCAAGGACGAAGGGTCATCGTTGCAGTTAAAAATTTGTAAGTAAGTAAGACAAGTTAACTGGCACGCGTGAAAACTTCTGTCTAAATAAATAAAATCATCTAAAGACAAAGACTTTCATTGGTTCACGGGAGCGGAATATCTCAGAGCAGCGAATCCTACTTTTTAGAAGTTTAGACGATTATTTTCTTATCCGCGAGGTCTAATGGTCTAAATAATTAAATTTTTAAATTAAAGAAAAATTTAGTGTTTCAACACACACACACATACACACACACACACACACACACACACACACACACACACACACACACACACACACACGCACAATTATACATACACATACAAATATACACACACACACACATACAAATATGCATACCGACGTACGGACATCATCGTGAAAATAGTCAGGGATGCTTCTTAGGGCTTCAAAACGTCCAGACCTGTTGCAACCTCGATTTTCGCAAAACGGGGCGAAAACATTAACTTCTTGATTTTTCGAAAATCTTCAATTTTCTTAGCGGAAAGTTAAAAATATCAACTCTACTTGAAGGTTAAAAATATGTGACTTTACCCATAGTTGTTGTGACATTTAATATGTTAATCGACAAACTTGAACAACACATTGTAATTTTGGACAAAAAAAACGAGCAGAAGTAGAAGATATTTCAACTGTCGCACTTAAAACTGGACGAGATAAAATGCTGAAGCAATATTATAAATGTAATTGGGTATATTGTGCAGTATTAATATTGGATTCTCGTCATGAATTAATAGTTATTCATGCTACATGTGGGAAAAGTTCGTGTAGTTTTGAGCTCTCCGAGCTCAAAAGTCTGATTGAAAGTTTATGACCCAAATTTTACTTTTTGTATTTGAGTATTTTAGTTTATTTTTTTATTAATTACTTAAAAATTAATAGAAACAATTATTGTTATTAGTGCGGCGATTATTATTTAATTATTGTATTTATTTAGTTAATAATTTTATATTATTGTTACTGAAGGTATGATTAAAATTAAGAAATTAAGCGTGTGAGAAATTATTACGAAGCCGAGCGAATTAATTGTAAAAGAAATTAAAAGACTGGGAAAATTATTCTAAGTTCCGAACAAGATTTAGTATGGGAAAGCGATGAATGGATATAAAATGAAAGAAATGACGATTATTATTTTGTAAGAAATAATTTAGGTAAGCGAAGATTTTATAAGTCCCGAGGACAATTTAGCATGGAAAATTAACGAATGGATATATAATGAAAGAAATTGCGATTAAAATAATAAAGAATTGTGAATTTGACGAAACGAATGGATAGAGAATGAAGGAAATTACGATTAAAATAATAAAGAATTGAGTTTCGAAAATAAAAACTTAGAATTTGGCGAGACGAATGGATAGAAAATAAAGGAAATTACGATTAAAATAATAAATAATTATTTTTGAATGCTAGTTCGAGGGCACCGGACAGGTGTCTAAAACGACCCTTCCGGTTCGTTACAAGAGAGTAGGGGGAAAAATGATAAACGCCAAAATTTGGCTCGATAAAGCAAGCAGTTCTTTCTCGGGAGAATTACTCGGGCGAATACTCTTTACCAAGTAATTCCAGAGGATGATACTCTACCTGGAGTCTGACCAAGGCCCAGGTAAGTATCATGAACCGACCGGATGAAAGTGCTTCTCCCCGTGCCGAAGCCTTCAGCTGAGGTACGGTAGGTGATCATAAGCCGTGTAGGTGGGGGCGAAGAGGACACTCTCCATTCGCTCTCGGGGTAGAGGTTTAGGCCCAGGGGTGACGGCTAGTCTCCTGGGGAAGCGGGGAACCAGCTCTTGAAGTTTAGTTCGCGATTTTGAACCGCGAATATGTGTGAAAAGAGTGTTCTAATATATTGTTTATATTGTTTAATTTGTTTATATTGTTTATATCGTTTATTAACATGATCAGGCCAATAAAGAGGTTTCCCTTTTTCTTTGATTTATTTAAAATGAAGTGTTATGTTTATATTTTGTTATTGATAATGTAATCCCCGTTTATGACCCTGGACTCCGGCGAGCAAATTTCGAGCCGAGAACAAATAAATTAGTTATAGATATTTTTATAATTTTTGAAAACGTGGACGTTACAAGTTTAATAAAACAAGTATAATAAAACATAGTTACAAGTATAATAAAACATTATATTTTGGATTTTCAAACCGCAATAACTTTTGAATGAACGTACTGATTTTCACGTGGTTGGCACCATTCGACGCAGTTTTTCAAATTCTATGATATATTTCAAAACGCAAATTGATCAGACCGGAAATTTCGGTGTAGTTCGAAAAAAACACTTTTTTTCGATTTCGTTCGTCAACGATAAGTCACGAACGAATTAACCGATTTTTACCGGCTTGGTGGCGATCGACGTGGTTTTTCGATGTTTAGAGCTGATTAGTTTTTGGAATTGATCGGTCAAGCCGTTTGAAAGTTATTAGAAAAAAACCACATTTGAAAAAATTTTATTTCGCAGTTTTTTTAAGATTTCTCAAAATCTATCAGTCCGAATCGGTCCAACTTGTATTTAAAATCTAAGTTTAGTTGAACCCTTTCGAATGGCGCCAACCGCGATCAAATCGGTCAAGCCGTTCAAAAGTTATGAGAGGTTTACATACATACACACACACACACACACACACATACATACAGACACCATCGCAGGAATAGTCAGGGAAGCTCCCTAGGACCTCAAAACGTCGAGATCTGATGAAAACTCGATTTTCGAAAAACGGGGTAAAAACGATAACTTCCCGATTTTTGAAAATTTTCAATTTTCTTCGCTGGAAGTTAAAAATATTGCCTTAAAATGACACACCCTAATACATATATATATATATATATATATATATATATATATATATATATATATATATATATATATATATTTATATATTTATATATATACATATTAGAGTGTGCCAAAATGTAACTCCCGTGGAGAACCTTTTAAAATTGGAATTTTGAGTTCCGCTTTTAACAGGGGCTGCGTTTGGGCATTTTCTGAGATATTTTGGAGTGAGACGATGTATTTGATTTTCATAGAATTTTTTAACAGAAGCTTAGTTTGGGCATTCCCGGTGAAAATTCAAAACTTGGCTGGAAGTGCCCAAACTAAGCTTCTGTTAAAAAATTCTAAGAAAATCAAATACATCGTCTCACTCCAAAATATCTCAGGAAATGCCCAACTGCAGCCCCTGATAAAAGCGGAACTCAAAATTCCAATTTTAAAAGGTTCTCCACGGGAGTTACATTTTGGCACACCCTAATAAATATATATATACATATGTGTATATTAGACTTCGTCAGAATAAAAAAACTTTTTTTTTTAGTAAATACATCTAAAAAGTTTCTTTGTTAAACCAAAGAAAAGCTCCTAAAAGATGAGCTTGATATCTTGAAAATTGAGCTGGCGCATAGGGAGGGTCCCCTTCCCTATTTAAAATACATTGAAAAAAAAATTTTTTCCGTATTTTCATTGTAAATCGTCGAAAAATTTTTTTTTCCAAATTTCATTTTTCGTCATCTTGTAGGAAATTAAATTCTCTACAAAAAAGGTCTCTCATTTTTTCGCTAAAAACGAAAATTATAAAAAGTTAAAAATAACTTTTTTTATTGTTTTTCGACAACAAATTATTTTATTTCGTAAAATACTTTACTTAATTCATCTATATTTAAACTGTCAATTATATCTGAATTTGATCTATGTATAGAAGAAAAAAAAATATATTTATTTATATTATATTTTTATATTATACATGGGGCATTTCATGCCAAATCGGCCACTTTTGAACCGCCCATAGAGGAAAGTACCACGGGGCCTAGCTTGGCCCAGCCTTGGCTCAACTATGTAAAACTCTGGGCCAAGCTTGTAAACCAGGCTTGGCCCAGTCCTGGTTGAAGTCTGGGATGATAACGATGGGCCAAGCCTGGTTACCAGGGCTGAGCCATAGTTAATTTTCAAGTCTGGCCCATGCCATTTGATAAAAAATGATAAAAAAGAATTATTGGAATGTTATTTTTTTATTTTATTTTGTAAGTAAAGTAAATTCAAACCTAACTGTTGCTAATTATAAAAAATAAAAAGTGAAAATCGTATCCGTTCTTCTAATCGAGATTCGAACCCGAGCCGCGCGCTTGCCAGACCGATAACTAACCCCTACACCGTACGACCGATAAATTGATGCACATCTTATTATTCTGATAAGCTAAATCTATATAGTAACGAAGTGTGATGGTTTATTATTTATATAATTTATGTTATTTAATATTGTTTTTCGATGAAAATTAACTATTTTTTACAAATGTTTATTATAGTTAAAAAAAAATGAAAGAGTCATGTTGTTATATTACTTTAAACTTTGTACATCGTTCTGTATATTTTTAATATCTTATGATAAATTTTTATGTTTAAAATTATCAATATTAAAAATTCAACTGTAAATTATTATATTTTAATTTTTTTAAGACTACATCAATTTTGACGATATGCAATTGTCTTGGTTAAATAATAAATTTTAAATTTTAGAATTTTTTAGCAAATATTCGTTAAACAATAAATGTTTACTGTTTAAAATTCTATTACTTAATGATTTATTAAGTTTGAATTTCTCATTGAATGGCTAAGGCTAGGTTACCCAATTCTGGCTCAAGTCTTGGTTGCCATTCAACGCCCATGGCTACAAAGAAAAAAAAATTTACTTAAATCAAGTAAATAATTTTTAAGAATTTCATCTTCTTGATTTGAGTAGAAAAATTCTTAAATTAAGAAATTTTTCTCGATTTAAGTAAATTTTATTTAATTAAAGAATTTTTCGTTTTGATTGAAGACAATTAAACTCTTCAAAGTTATTTTCTTGGTTCAAGAATTTTTCTCTTGAATTAAGTTAATTTTTTTTTTTCAGTGTAGGTTTCCCAATCTTGGCTAACCCTTGGGTAATCATTGTGGCCGTGACTGGGTGACCCAGTTCTGACCCAGGCTCGGGTAATAATTGGGCCGACCAAGGCGTGGTTGCCCAGTCTTGGCCCAAGCTTGGATCACCGATGAATGGCCAAGGCTGAGTTAGCCAGTCTTGGCACAAGCTTGGATAATTATTGGCATGGCCGAAGCTGGGTTAACCAGTTTTGGCCCACGCTTGGGCCAATACAGGTACGCCGAAGCTAGGTTTCCCAGTACTGGCCCAAGCCTGGCCCCTTTGTCAACTCTGGGGGTTTCCTGCATGGGCGGACCCTTTTCGATTTTTCTGAAATTTTGGTATCTTTCTCTACCCTATTGAAAACAATAGAATTTTGTGAAATTTTTTTACCCAACGAAAATAAGTTACGAGTTATTTAAAGAAGACAGCTTTTTTTGAAGTGAAACTTCTTTAGAATCGTTGTGATTTCAAACCGGATGCAACGAAAAAACGACAGGTAAGAGACACAAATACAAAAATGTGTAGGATGAAGCCAGGGGAAAGAATGAGACAGAAATATACATACAATTTGTATATTATCGGTCTCTCCTCTTTCTGCCATACTTCGTAGCGTCCCCACTCCCGTCTTCTAAGCATAGTCGCCTGTAATTTGTGAGCCAGAGCGAGAGAGCAGATGTCAGTGTGTATGTATATTGCACACTGTTTAATACGTGCTTGTATTTGAGCATTTAACGTGTGTAGTGCATGTGAAAACTACGTGAGCTTACTGTACACTGTATGCGGCTGCGTATTACAGCGTTTTAGTAAGATAGCGTGGTGTGTTATTATTTAACTGTTTGTGAGTATTTTTATATCTTGTACTAAATAATAAATTTTATAAAATGCCGAAAACTAATGCCGAAATGTGTCGTCAATATCGACGCAAAAAAAATGAAATTAAAATGAAAAAAAATTCAGCAAAAAGTTCAACAGAACGTAGTCGCGAGTTTCGTGCACGTAAAAAACAATTATTGAACAATCAAAATAGATGTTCAGATATAAGTGTCAATGTGACTGATGTAATAAATGGTAAGTGTAAATATTTTTTAATCCTGTTTTAAGTATAAACTAATATATCAATGTTTTTCAATCAATAAATTTGATTTTTATTTTAAACTGATCATGGATTATATATATATATATATATATATATATATATATATATATATATATATATATATATATATATATATATATATATATATAACCTCAATACATCATGTGTCTAACCTTATTTATTTTTTCTGTTTTAGACCACTCTCAGCAACAAAATAGTGTTCCAACGGGATATAATTTAGTAAATAATGATTGTAAGTACTAATAATTAATACTAACTTTCATCATTTAATGTTAAATAATTTAAAGAAATTTTTCAATTTAATAATAATTTTAATGAAAAACTTAAAAACTTAAAAATTTAATTTAAAAACATGTACCTAATTTACAATTCATGATTTAAAATATTAAAAAATTTAATTTAATTTAAACTTATATTCAATAATTCAATAATTCTTAAATTAACAAAATGATTTAATATTTAGATTTATAGGAAAAAAAACAATTTTAAGACGGATGAATATTTTTGAATGGTAAAATAAATTGTAAAAAATTCAAAATTAAAATGATATTAAAAAATAATTTAATTTTAAACTAAAGAGTGGATAATTTTTAAATGGTACATATAATTTAATAACCATATTTGAAAATAATCATTATCTTAAAATGAGTTTTTAAAATTAATTTTATATACATTTTTCGAATTTATGATGTAAAAATTTTAGTTTTAAGGAATTGATTCTCAATACACAGTCGATAGATACCCCGTTCCACACTTTGAATTGTTTTTTTCAGATAACCCTCCAGTAGATGTACAGCCAGAAATTCCATACTCACGGTTTCGTCGAAATAAGTTTGCTCATAAAGAATTTAACGACAAGTTTTTAAACAATATGTTTGGTCATAAGTGCTCCGTTTGTGATCGATTGTGGTTTAAGTTAGATTTAAAATCACCACGTGCTGAAGATGAACAATTATTAAGGGTAATAGTTGAAAATTACAATACAGTTGAAGATATTTTACTGTGCAACACGTGTTACCAAGCAATTGGGAGGAAAGTGATTCCTATAATGTCTACTTATAACGGTTTTAAATATGAAGAAAGACCTGAGGTTTTACCACCGCTTGACTTAATTTCGGAAAGACTTGTCTCACCACGAGTTCCATTTATGCAAATTCGACGGTTACGACATGTTCATGGGCAATATGGAATTTATGGACAAATCATTAATGTACCAGTCGAGGTAAACAATATGGTAAAACTCTTACCCCGTAATGTCGATGATGATTACTGTATTAACGTACACATTAAAAGAAAAATAATACATAGATCAAGCTATTTAATGGGACTAGTTAATAAAAGGACAATTCGTGCATGGCTTCAGTATTTGCTTCAAACTCCACTTTATTTATTTTACGATATTAAAATTGATGAAAGCTTCTTCAACAATAATAGTAATAATGAAATCGATCTAGAAGAAATGAGTGAAGATATACCGGTCGAAGAGAGTCTAACAGCACAACAGAAAACTCTACTTTGGAATGAAGATATGTATTTACGGATCGCTCCTGGAGAATATAATATTCCCAAAAGTATAATTTTTGATGAACATGCCGAAGAACTTTCTTTCCCATCGATTTATTTGGGTCATTTCCGAAAATTCAGAGAGGGAGTAAATGCAACACCGTTCGCAATAGCAACTAGCGAATTACGAAGATCAGATCGGCGTGGAGTTACTCCACATCATTTATTATATCTAGCAATGAAAATTATGAGGTTAAGAGTTTGTGACTCGCTTACGATTGCATTTAAACATGTGGGAAAAAATACTAATATTACACGGCAGCAAGTTGAGTCAGCTGACTACATTAATAATTGTATCGAAAGTAATTTAGCTTTTCTGCGCTCAATACCAAATTCAGTATGGTATTGGAGCGATCGAAAAAGAGATCTTTTGCGATGATTCGGCAACTAGGAAAACCTACGATGTTTCTTACTTTGAGTGCCAATGAAATCGGATGGACCAATTTAATACAATTATTGTACAAATTAAAAAATAACGGTACTGAAATTTCAGCTGAACAAGCTGCGTCACTGGATTACATATCTAAGACTACACTAGTGAATGAAGATGCTGTGACCTGTGCTATCTATTTTAATAAAATAGTCAATATATTGATAACTATTCTCCAATCAAAGAAGAACAGCCCATTTGGAAATTATTATGTTGTCGACTATTTTAAACGAATTGAATTTCAGCATCGTGGTAGTCCTCATGCACATATTTTATTGTGGCTGAATGACGCTCCATCAGATCCTCTTGGTACAAACTATCAAGATACTGTAATGATGATTGATCAATTGATATCAATTTCTTCATCAGAAGCTTCTGGACATATTCGCTTGCAAAGTCACAAACATACCTTTTACCTGTTATAAAAAGTACATGCCAATCAACCTCAGAAATGCCGATTTGATGCTCCATTTATGCCATGTAAATCCACTACAATATTAAAACCAATGCAGAAAGATCATCCAGGATATGCTGATTACGCTAAGCGGTATAAACAAATACAAATTAATCTTGAGAACAATGATTACGAGAATATTGAAATGTTTTATGCACAAAATCATATAACTTCTGATAATGATTATTTTCATATTCTTGAAGCTGGAATTACCAGACCTAAAGTATTTTTGAAGCGACAACCTAAAGAAAAATGGCACAACCCTTTCAATCCTTTTTATTCTCAATGTCTTACAATCAAATACAGATATGCAATTTATTATCGAAGAATACTCATGTGCAGCGTATGTTGTTGAATATGTCAATAAAACTAATAGGGGTATAAGTAATTTACAAAGACAAATTCATGAAATCATGGATGAAAACCCTGAGTTTGATATAGTAGAAATAACTAGAAAAATGAGTGTTAATATGCTCAACACCGTTGAATTAACAAGCCAGGAAGCAGCGTGGTACCTTCTTCGTGAACCTATGTCTAGAAGTTCAGTCTCCATAGTTTATATTCCCACCGTTTGGCCTATTGAACGACAGCGTATTAGACGAACACAAAAAGAATTAGATGAATTAAATATCGATGAAGATTCAACAAGTATTTGGAAGGAAAACTGGTTTGATAAATACGAGAAGCGGCCACAAGAAATGGAAGAATTATCACTTGCACAATTCGTTGCTAATTTTACTAAAAATTCGCAAGGTGATTATATTCGTCGAAAGCAACAACGCATCATTCGTTATAGGAATTATGACATAGCCTCAGATATAAATGAGTATAAAAGAGAAATGGTGACTTTGCATATCCCATTTCGGAATGAAGAATTCGAGATTCTTGAAGAGATGAAATTTATTAGGATTTACGACGAAAATGAAAATCAAATTCTGGAGCGACGTAAAGAGTTTGAATCTGACTTAGACATTAATAAAACTATAGAGCTATGCCGAAAACTATGTCGCGAAAATGAAGAAGCAGACGATGACGATGAGATTCATGATATTGCCACTAGATTTCCAGAAATTAATCCATTCCAAACGCTATATGACAATCCGAATTCGGATGTAAACAGTGATTTACGTCTCGCAACCCTAAATAAACTTGGTGCCATTGCAAAACGGAAAGAAAATTTAATGCCTAACGACCAATATTATGAGCTGATGAAAATGGCAAACCAAAAACAAAAGGAACTTTTGATGCACGTCATTTACAATCTTCAGTTGGAAGATCCTCCTCCGCTGCAAATATTTTTTACAGGACCAGCTGGATGTAGTAAAACATTTGTTATTAAATTATTAATGGAAATTTATAATCGATATTCTGAAAGTGATGGGTTTTGTAATGCTTATATCGCTTGTGCTTCTACTGGTAAAGCTGCTGTGGCTATCAATGGGACAACAGTACACACTGCACTGAAGATAAGTCTTTCAAAGTTGCTTCCTTTATCAATTGAAGTAGCCCAACAATATAGATCACTTTTTAAATATGTTCGTGTATTGATTATCGATGAAATTAGTATGATTGGAGCCGAGTTGTTGTCCCAAATAGATTCAAGGTTAAAGCAAATCACCGGTAATTTTGAAGTCCATTTTGGTGGATTAGATATAATTTTGATTGGTGATCTACGTCAACTACCGCCAGTTCGTGCTACCCCAATTTACAAACAAATAAAACGACAAATAGCAGGTTCAACACTATGGCGAGGGTTGAAATTTTTCGAACTAAACGAAGTTATGCGACAAGCTAATCAAAGTTTTGCAACAATATTAACAAAAATTGGTAATGGACAGTTGTTAGATCAGGAAGAGCTAGATTTAATTGAGTCACGGATTTACTCTGAAGAAGAAGCTGAGAGACTTTGTCCAGACGGTATACGATTGTTTTTAATAATCATTCAGTTGCTGAATACAACAATAAAATTTTGAATTCTATAGAAGAAAAAGTGAATTCAGAGGCAACTGATATATATATTGGATGTAGAAATGTTGAACAGCAAACTTCTATGCGTCAAAAATTACATAAAATGTCAACTATTGATACAGGAGGTTTGCCATATCAAATTACATTGGTTTTGAACAAACCATACATGATAACAACTAACATCGATGTATCAGATGGATTAGCAAATGGTGCGACGGGAAAATTAATTTTCATTGAATATAATGACAAAGGAGAGATAGGTCGTTTATGGCTAGAATTTCCAGAATCTCCAAAAATCGGAGAAAAATTGAGAAGAAAGGCAGCGGCATCAATTCAAAAAAATAATCTTCATCCACTGGCAGTACCAATAGATCGCAGAACATCATCTATACCACTAGTACCTAATAAAACCGTTATTGTAAAACGTAATCATTTCCCATTAGTCTCTGCATGTGCAATGACGATTCACAAGTCCCAGGGAGCTACTTTTGGTGAGATTGTATATGAATATGATAAATCACACGTTCAACAACTCCTGTACGTCGCATTATCACGAGTTACATCAATAAACGGCTTATATCTCGTTTCAAAAAAAAATGATAAAAAATTTTACCATGGCCGAAGAGCGTCAGTATCTACAATTGATCTACAACATGAATTTCGAAGGCTGAACTTGAATCGACTTGAGACAATTACAAATGTTTTATATGATTTCTTAAATAAAAGAAAAGGGATGTCACTGTTTACCTTTAACTGTCAAAGCTATGACCCAGATTTTACTTTTTGTAATTGAGTATTTTAGTTTATTCGTTGTTAATTACTTAAAAATTAATAGAAACAATTATTGTTATTAGTGCGGCGATTATTATTTAATTATTGTATTTATTTAGCTAATAATTTTATGTTATTGTTACCGAAGGTATGATTAAATTAAGAAAATAAGCGTGTGAGAAATTATTACGAAGCCGAGCGAATTAATTCTAAAAGAAATTAAAAGACTGGGAAAATTATTCTAAGTTCCGAACAAGATTTAGTATGGGAAAGTGATGAATGGATATAAAATGAAAGAAATTACGATTATTATTTTGTAAGAAATAAATTAGGTAAGCGAAAATTTTATAAGTCCCGAAGACAATTTAGTATGGAAAAATCAACGAATGGATATATAATGAAGGAAATTGCGATTAAAATAATAAAGACTTGAGTTTCGAAAATAAAAACTTAGAATTTGGCGAGACGAATGGATGGAAAATGAAGAAAATTACGATTAAAATAATAAATAATTATTCTTGAATGCTAGTACGAGAACACCGGATAGGTGTCTAAAACGACTCTTCCTTTTCGTTACAAGAGAGTTAGGCAAAAAATGATAAACGCCAAAATTTGGCTCGATAAAGCAAGCAGTTCTTTCTCGGGAGAATTACTCGGGCGAATACTCTTCACCAAGTAATTCCAGAGGATGATACTCTACCTGGTGTCTGACCAAGGCCCAGGTAAGTATCGTGAACCGACCGGATGAAAGTGCTTCTCCCCGTGCCGAAGCCTTCAGCTGAGGTACGGTAGGTGATCATAGTCGTGTAGGTGGGATCGAGCTGGAGACTATCCTCTCGATCCTTGGGGACGGCGATTAGGAGGTCGAGGAAGTCGGCTAGATACCTCGACTTCGGGGACCTGGGTGGCAGCACCGCGGGAGAAGGGAGTTGGAGACTATCCTCTCGTTTCTCCGGGGGAATCCCGAGTAGGAAATTGACCCACTAGCGCCGCGAACTGGAGAACGTGATTTTTTTTTTTTTTTGAGTTTGAACCGCGAATACCGTCGTGTATGTTTGGATAGAAAGTTTCTATCGTATTAGTGTATATTGCTTATATTGTTTCTTGATTTTGAACCGCGTTAATGATTTTGAACCGCCAATATGTGTGAAAGAGTGTTCTAATGTATTGTTTATATTGTTTAATTTGCTTATATTGTTTATATCGTTTATTAATATGATCAGGCCAATAAAGAGGTTTTTCTTTTTTTCTTTGATTGATTTAAAATAAAGTGTTTTGTTTATTATTTTGTTATTGATAATGTAATCCCCGTTTATGACCCTGGACTCCGGCGAGCAAATTTCGAGCCGGGGACAATTAAATAAATTATTTTATTTCTATAATTTTTTGGAAAACGTGGACGTTACAAAGCTTACGAGCTCATGTACAAGATCTGCAACATGACAATATAGTGTCATCGTCAAATTTTTAATTCTTTCGGAGACATGGATGAATAATGAAGATATTGTAGACATTCCAAATTTTAATATTGTTGTTAATTACAAAAGACCACGTACGAGGGCAGGCGGAGTAGCAATTTATCACAACGTAAATGATGGAGCCCGTGTTGTTACGCCACAAATGGATCTCAATGCACAACAGCTAGAATCATTGTCTGTTCAGCTTTCGAAAGTTGGAGAAATATGTGCCTGTGAGAGCAGAAATGACCAAGGAGATTTAATTTTGATCGTAGCAATTTACATCTTTCCCAACCAATCAATAAAATCAGTTATTGAATTTATACATGAAAATTTGATCAAATATACCCCAGAGGTATCGCGAATTCTCAAAAAGAATTATGATAAAATTCCGATGATTTTAAGTGGGGATTTTAACATAAATTTTGCATCAGATACAGCGCTTCCTTTGATTGAGTTTCTCGATACAACATTTTATTTAAAAATGTGTAACAATCGCACTCAATCAACTACAAGATCAAAAACGGTAATAGATGCAGTGTTCCAAAGATATATCAACCAAATTGAAACTAAAATATTTGTATCGTATTTTAGTTATCATAAGCCTCTTGTATCATTTGTTGAAACTGAAAATATGGAACTTGAGTAATAGATTATGTAACATATGTTAAATAAAATATAAAATATCTTTTAAAATTAATCAAAATACTTTCATTTTTGAACAATTAAACTTTGTAATTATCCTACCCTTGTTATAAATATTCATCTCATTCTTTTGTCGATTCACTGAAGTTTCACTTCTATCGTGTGTGAATCGCACACACACCTTTTTTTTGTTAAATAACAAAAACTTTTTAAAATTAACTTATTGGGATGATTTTTTTATTGAAATTTTTGTTTTTAAATGTACTTTTTAGAAAAAAAAATAAAAATAATAATTCGCATTTATATTCAGCATTTTTTTTTGAAAATTTTCGAAAAAAACAAAAATTTCGGGATGATTGACATTTTTGATGTTGGATTTTTTTTTTTTCATAAAAAACTTCAGTATTTTCTGCGAGTTTCCTGAAATTTTCAAAGTGGTATTTTCTTCTTTCTATTTTTTTTTAGAAATGAAAAAAAAAATTTATACCACTCGGAAAATTTTTTAGCAGTTTTTGCAAACTTTAAAATCTAAGAAAAAAAAATAAAAACAAAAATTAAAAGTCACAATCATCGATAACATTTGATTAATTTCTAATAAAGTTAAATAAAAAATTAAAAAAAACATTGAATTATTTTTTCGTTTTTTATTATTTTCGTATCTAAAAATTCTATAAACAATAAAAGATTCTATAAATAATAAAAAATTCTATTGTTTTCAATAGGGTAGAGAAAGATACCAAAATTTCAGAAAAATCGAAGGGTCGGGTTCAAAAGTGGTCGATTTGGCATGAAATGCACCATGTATAATATAAAAATATAATATAAATAAATATATTTTTTTTTCTTCTATACACAGATCAAATTAAGATATAATTGACAGACTGAATATAGATGAATTAAGTAAAGAATTTTACGAAATAAAATAATTTGTTGTCGACAAACAAAAGAAAAAGTTATTTTTGACTTTTTATAATTTTCGTTTTTTGAAGCCCTGTAATTTTTTTCCTATGCATTTGATCGAGAAAATGAAAGAAACCTCTTTTGTAAAGAATTTAATTTCCTACAAAATAACGAAAAAAGAAATTTGAAAAAAAAATTTTTTTGACGATTTACAATGAAAATAGAGAAAAAAGTTTTTTTTCAATGATATTCTCATTCTCAATTTTCAAGATATCAAGCTCATCTTTTAGGAGGTTTTTTTTTGGTCTTACAAAGAAACTTTTTAAATGTATTTACTTAAAAAAAAAAAGTTTTTTTATTCTGACGCAGTCTAATATATATACATACTAGCTGTTACCCGCCCGCTCCGCTGGGCACTTTATAGAATTGTATTTTGAGATCTAGACTTGAAATTCAATTGGAGTATTGTTCTGACTTGCACAGATTCAAAATTCTATCGAATTGGCCTGTACCTTTTATCCATGTCATAATTCTAACGAATATCCATTGTAACTTTCAATGTGCAATCACTATAACATTCCCGTGGCTTTCTCCAAAAATGAATAATCATTTTTGGATTTACGATTTTAATTTTTGATTTTACGAAATCTCTTAAAATGAATAGCCAAATTTCTTTTCCACATCTCAAGTGTTTAGAAAATGTTTTCATTTTAATCTTTTACATTCCCGCGATCCCGTAATAAGAACAATTCATTGGTTATGTGATCAGCAAAAATAAAATGTATGCAAAATACTTAGTCCGTTGACTATATAGCTACATGTAAAGTTAAATTTTAGAAACCTTACAATGACTTTTTCGCCGCTGCCAAGGAGACGATTGTAGTAAGAAAATATAATTATTAAAAAAGGAAAATATTTTAATCCATTGACCTTGGAGGCCATCCCTGTAATTACCTGTTTCTCTTAAGATTCTATCAAATTTTATATCTCTAGGAAATATATTTGAAGAATATGAATTTTTTGACAACTATCACTCCCGCACTCTTATGTTAGAGAGAAATTTCGTAAGATCCTATTCGAGATGATTTTTACATTAAAAATAAAATATTCCAAGAAAACTTCGAGTCCATAGAAACTTGTTTTAAAAAGAAAGATTTTCATTGTTAACGCCTCCGCAGTCCCTTTGGGATTGGAATTTGATAAAATTCATTCTTAGCTGAACTTGACATGATACATGAAGACTCCCACCAAATTTGAAGTCTGTCGAAGTTACAGTTTGGAAATTAAAATTTTAGATTTTAACACCCACCCCCGCAATTCCTATCGGAAGTAAAATTTATTGAAATCCATTTTGAGATGATGTCTACAGGAAAAATAAAAGATTTCTACCAAATTTAGAGTTTTCAGAAGCTATATTATGGAAATGAACATTTTTTATTGTCAACACCCACTCCCGCGATCCTTATTGGAGGTGATTCGTTGTAAAATCCGTTCTTAGATCATTTCTATATCACATATAGAAGACTCTATTAAATTTGAAGTCTATAGGAGCTATAGCTTTGAAATTAAAAATTTTAATTGTAAATACCCACCCCCGCAAACCCCTGTGGGGTGAGCTATCGTAAAATTCGTTCCTATATTATTTCTACATCTCTAACAGAAAATTCCTATCCAGTTTGGAGTCTATTGGAGCTATAGTTTGAAAACGGGAATTTTTTATTGTTAACGCCCCCGCAATCCTCTTTGGGGTAGGATATCGTAAAATTCGTTCATAAATTATTTTTACATCATGTACAGAAATTTCCTATAAAATTTGGAATCTGTAGGAGCTATAGCTTGAAAATTACAAATTTTCATTGTTAATACCCACCCTCGCAACCCTCTGTGGGGTGGGATATCATAAAATTCGTTCATAAATTATTTCTACATTACTTATAAAAAATTCCTACCAAATTTGGAGTCTGTAGGAGCTATAGCTTGAAAATTAAAAATTTTCATTATTAATACGCACCCCCGCAACCCTCTGTGGGGTGTAATATCGTAAAGTTCGTTCATAGATTATTTCTAGATCTCTTACCGAAGATTCTTACTAAATTTGGAGTCGATAGGAGCTATAGTTTAAAAATGGGAATTTTTTATTGTTAACGCCCCCGCAACCGCCTTTGTGGGTGGAATTTCGTTAAATCCGTTCTTAGCTGACTTCTACTCGGTAAAAAGAATATTCCTACCAAATTTCAAGTCTCTAGGTCTTATGGTTCTAGAGATATCGTGATGAGTGACTATATACGTGGAAATCTCATATATACATAGATGTGGGTGAGTGCATGGATGGATGCGTGGGTGGATGTGTGAGATTGCGTGGGTGGATGCGTGGGAGTACGTGGGTGGATGCGTGGAAGTGGGGGGGGGTGGATGCGTGGGATGGTGTGGATGGAGAAGCATTGAAAGCGTAGAGTTGATGTTATACATTTTTCCGACTTCTTTATAAGCTAGAAAAAAAAAAAGAATGACGAAAAAACGATCTCCTTTTGTTTTATTGATGGAAACAAAAAACAAATGACTACACACATAAATTAATAAAAAAAATGGGAATTTTCTATTGTTAACTCCCCCGCAAGACCCCTTGTGGGTGAAATTTCGTAAAATCCGTTCTTAGCTGACCTCTACTCGGCAAAAGGAATATTCCTACCAAATTTCAAGTCAATCGACCTAATAGTTTCTGAGATTTCGTGATGAGTGAGTTCAAAAATGGGATCTCCTATATATATAGATTTATTGGCACCAGATGTACAGCTTGTCTAACAAACTCTGATACATCTTTCGCTTAAATCTACTTTTCTTACACTAATTTTATAATTTATTATTTTTTTTGAGTATTCCAACTTGATAGTTAATCTATATTTCAATCTATAACGCTAGTAAATACTTTCTTCGACTTTGGGTCGTTTCCTTAGTTTCAGTTTATCGCATATAGCAGATTCTTTTCAAATTTGGAGCTTATAGGAGCTACAGCTCGAAAATTTAAAATTTTAATTGTTAAAACCCACCCCCGCACCCCCCTGTGGGGAGGGATATCGTAAAATTCGTTCATAAATTATTTTTACATTACTTACAGAAAATTCATACAAAATTATGAGTCTGTCGGAGCTGGTGCTCAGAAATTTAAAATTTTCATTGTTAATGCCCACCCCCGCAATCCACATTGGGGGTAGGCTGTCATTAAATCCGCTCTTGAATCATTTCTACATCCCATAGAACAGATTCTTACCAAATTTGGAGCCTATAGGAGCTACAGCTCGGAAATTTAAAATTTTCATTGTTAAGACCCACCCCCGCACTCCTCTGTGGAGTGGGATATCGTAAAATTCGTTCATAAATTATTTTCACATCACTTACACAAAATTCATACAAAATTAGGAGTCTGTAGGAGCTAGAAGTCGGAAATTTTTAATTTTCATTTTTAACGTCCACCCCCGCAATCCATATTGGGAGTAGATTGTCGTAAAATCCGCTCTTAGATCATTTCTACATCACATATAGGAGATTCCTACCAAATTTGAAGTCGATAGGAGCTATAGTTTAAAAATGGGAATTTTTGATTGTTAACGCCCCCGCAACCGCCTTTGTGGGTGGAATTTCGTTAAATCCGTTCTTAGCTGACCTCTACTCGGCGAAAGGAATATTCCTACCAAATTTCACGTCGCTACGCCTTATGGTTCCAGAGATATCGTGATGAGTGACTATCTATATCTATAGAAAGTCTCCTATATATATATATATATATATATAGATATATATATATATATATATATATATATATATATATATATATTAGAGTGTATCAAAAAAATCGAATATTTTTTTTTTTTCAATGAACATTGAGAAATCGTCAGAGTATTTCTAGAAAAAGACCTTCTGAAAATATGGGCTCTTAATATTAATATTTAGAGGTGGCGTCAAGTAATTTCTATTTCCCATTTAAATAACATAGAAAAATATTCTTTTAAAGTTTCGAATTTTGTAACGTTACAACGAGCTACTTTATAGGTAAAACTAAACCTTTTTCTTATGGGCAATTTAATGCTCTACAAAAAAGGCCTGATTAAAATTTTGCGTAAGTCAAGCCGTTTCAAAGATATCGAGCCTCAAACTTCAGACTGTTATAAATTACGGTTTGTTTTTGTCTTAAACACAAGAAAATCCATATATATGTATTAAAAACCCACTATTATTAACTTAAGAATAATAATATGCATATATTTAATAGAATGCTTGTCCAAAATTCTTAACAATTTGACAAATGCTAATTTTTATTAATTATAAGCGAAAAATATTTACTTATGGGTTATTCCATGTCAAATCAAACAATAATTGAAAACAAACCCTTTCGATTTAGACAAATTTTGATCAGAAGTTTTCTTTTATCATATAACGAAGTTCTGTGAAAGGAAAAAAAAAAATTTTTTTTTTCAAAAGATATGCAAATTCAAAATTTTCCAATTTCTCCAGTTTTTCAATTTTGATTTTGTAATATTTCGAATGATATTATAGATACAGGAATAGACTTTCGTTTGTTTGATCGGAGTCACTTGGGGCTATTAAAAAAAAAAAAAAAAAAAGAAGTTTAAACCAATTTATTATTTAATAATTCCAGATCGTGTATTTAATTTTTTAATGCTCAAAATCACAATACTATGTATTCGCATACCTGAACCTCATTTAGAAATAGCAAAAAACAAAAAAAAAATTTATTTTTAATCCAACAATTCACATTTAAAAAAAAAAAAAGTTATAAAAATTTCAGGATCTTTTATGACTGTTACAATGTATTATAAAAAAAAAAAAATTGAGCCAAAATTTTGATGTCGATTGTCATTTTCGACGATGGTGAAAAATTCAAAATTTGGCATTTTTCAAAATTTTTTTCCAAAATTTTTTTTTTCAATAGCCCCAAGTGTCCCCTATCAAACAAACGAAAGTCTATTCCTGTATCTATAATAGCGTTCGAGATATTACGAAATCAAAATTGAAAAACTGGAAAAATTGGGAAATTTTGAATTCTCATATCGTTTGAAAAGAAAAATTTTTTTTTTCTTTCGCAGAACTTCGTTATATGATAAAAGAAAACTTCTGACCAAAATTTGTCCAAATCGAAAGGTTTTGTTTTCAACTATTGTTTGATTTGACATGGAATGACCCATAAGTAAATGTTTTTCGTTAATAATTAATAAAAATTAGCTTTTGTCAAGTTATTAAGAATTTTGAACAAGCATTCTATTGAATATATGCATATTATTATTCTAAAGCTAATAATAATTGGTTTTTAATGCATATAAATTGATTTGCTTGTGTTTAAAACAAACCGTAATTTTTAATAGTCTGAAGTTTGAGGCTCGATATCTTTGAAACAGCTTGACTTACACAAAATTTCAATCAGACCTATTTTGTAGAGCATTTAATTGCCCATAAGAAAAAGGTTTAGTTTTACCTATGAAGAAGCTCGTTGTAACGTTACGAAATTCCAAACTTTAACAGAATATTTTTCTATGTTATTTAAATGGGAAATAGAAATTACTTCACACCACCTCTAAATATTAATATTAAGAGCTCATATTTTCAGAGGATGTTTTTCTAGAGATACTCTGACGATTTCTCAATGTTCATTGGAAAAAAAAATATTCGATTTTTTTGATACACTCTAATATATATACTTTTACGTTCCCAAATTTTGGGTAAATTAATTTTTTTTTTTTTTTTTTTTTATTTTAACCCCGCTTTTCAGACTTCTGCCTCGATGGGGGTCCGGCCGAGACCGGAAGGGGACTCCAGGCTGATCGGTACATTAAGTTTGGCAGAATAAGTTTGGCGGTATTACATACTTTTTCAGCCTGGAGAGTAATGCGGCGATGGGCCGACTTTGGGGAAACTGCACGCATTTGCCTGTGCCCCACCGGTAGCACAGGGCTTGGGGAAACCATCGAAAAACCCAAAGCTGTACAGCCCGGCGTGAGTTACGAGCACCGATGTTCACTGAAAATTAAATTTCAGCTCACACCGGGATTCGAACCCACGCCTCACCAGTCCCAAACAAGCATAACAAGCATTATACCGCTTAGCCAGTTACTTCACGAATTCACCATGACATCCTGGTCACAGCACCACTGTTACGTTCACAAATTTTTGGTAAATTAATTTAAAAATTATTTAAGTCCAGATTTTGACCTCGTTAGGATGTGGATAGACTCCAGGTGGGTCGTGTCACTGGTTTACTCCGCGAAGTCACTTTTAAAATTTAAGTTCATAAAATTTTATGTAACTTTCAATCAACCTGCCTCAGGTAGGTGATTTTGGAGTGACTAAACGCTGGCTAGCGCTTCGGCGATTTCATCAGGGTGGAAAACAGCTAATAAAAGCGCTTACACTCTGGGGGATAAGGTTTTAATAAAAATCCATATTAATCGATTGACAATTAATAAGATTTATTTAAAAATGATTAGGCAGGTTCAGCCTCGGACCAGCAGAGATTGCTCCTCTGCTAAGTCCAAGGACTGACTGCTCCAGATAAAGTCTGAAGACAGAATGCATGAAAAATAATAATTACGTTGCGTTTTTATAATGATTTTTAGCGACGTTGCATCTCAGGTTACCCTATGTGAACATCAACGCAGTCCAAATACCACAACGTAGACTGTTTAGTCTACTGGGCTGCGTTGACGTTTCAGAAATCTGTTATCTCGAGGTATTTCCGTTACGAGATACCTTAAATAACGATTAATTTATTATTTTAAATCAAATTTTATTTTAAATATTAATTAATAACATTTTTAATAAATTTAATATTTGCCAAAACGTAACACCTCCCGACTTCAGTGAGTCGCAGCGCTACGCAAAGCGGTACGACTCCAAAAAAGAGAAATGACTCGATACTTGATGACTGGATGAAAAAGAATGGTAAATTTTAAATTAACAAATTACTTATCCTAAACCTGAGATGTAACGCTAACATAGAATTCATTTAAAATTAATATAAAATGAGAAGTCATTTACAATGCCTCTGAAGATAAAACATCTTTTGGTTTGGAATTTAGCGCCCTCTCGACTTATGTCGATTAGATTATAAAATTTTTAAATTATAAAATCAAATGATTTTAATTAATAATGTTCTACTGGCTGATTCTGGTGTTATTTCGTGGGTAAACGATTTATATCGTTACCGCAATTAAATAATAAAAATGAGCATACAGTGAGACACTACAAAATGTCCTGATTTTATCAGCCTGGCGAACTACCACCCGAAATTTCCGTTACCGACGCTAGTTAAATTGATGTGTAGCCCCGTGACGTCACAAAACGACACGAGGAGGGGAAAATCAGCTACGAGCCTCAAAACCTGAGCATTGATCGACACTTCGATCTATCCCTCGGTGTCAACCACCACGTTTGATATTTCTTAGTCAATTTACTACTATACCGCTATTACCACTATTAGGTGATAACTCACCAAAATCTATAAAACTTACTACTAAAACCTACTAAAATTCTATCAACAGTTTAATACGAAATATCAGAAATATTTTTTATTACTTCTATTAATTTTATTACTTGCATTAGGTGATTATTCACCACGTTTATTACTATTGTTCAATTATTTATAACACTAAGTTTAATTATTCTATCCCTATAAATATTTCGTTAAATTACGTAACCGAAATACCACAAGTTTATATTAAAAGTGCTTATTTTGTGTAATAAAGTTAAGTTTATTGTTATCACCGCTATACACTATAACTAAACTACCACTATTCACTTATCTATTTACTACGACTATCTATATTCAACCAGCCAAAGGGTCAATCAAGGACGAAGGGTTATCGTTGCAGTTAAAATTTGTAAGTAACTAAGACAAGTTAACTGGCACGCGTGAGAACTACTGTCTAAATTAATAAAATCATTTAAAGACAAAGACCTTATTGGTTCACGGGAGCGGAATATCCCAGAGCAGCGAATTCCACTTTTTAGAAGTTTAGGCGATTATTTCCTTATCCGCGAGGTCTAACGGGTTAAATAATTAAATTTTTGAATTAAGCAAAAATTTAGTGTTTTAACAGATAATGCAAAACCGATTTAGGTAGCTGATGAAATGAATGCATAAAGACTTTCCATTTCGACCGTGATAATTTCTTATAATTTTCCCATTACTGCTGTCTCCTAAAAGCGGATATATGCAGATGGTGGTCAAGTCCTACCTCAAATATGGGCACTGTAGCCTTTCACTGAAGTTGATCTTCTAACCATTTTTCTCAATAGCTGGAATCTTCCTCAAATTATAAGAGACGTACAACTATCTGAGACATACGAGTAGCCGATGAATTGGATGCAATACGACTTTCCATTTCAACCGTGAAAATATTACATAATTTTCGCATTACTGCTGTCCACTAATATCGTGGATATATGCAGATGGTGGCCCGGACCTACCGTACTCGATGTTGTAGCCCAAAAATTTGAGGTTGATGTCACAACCATCTCGAAAAATGGCAAAATTCGTCCTCAAAAATTTAATATATAAGTTCTGCAGGATGAGTAATTTTAATAATTACTCACCTGAGAAAAATGATTGCAAATACAATAAAATTGCAAAGATTAAATTATAAAACAACCAGATTAAGCCAGTAATGCGAAACATTCAAAATTTATCAAAGAAATCTTGACAGTTATGATTATTTATCCTATTTTAATTTAAATTAATAATTATGTAACTTGATTTTTATTAGATCGAGAACAAATTTGAACTATTTAACTAATTGTTAGTTAAAACGGACGCCAAATTTCAAAATTGAACCTTATACCTTTGAGATCTGATAAATCATATTTATCAGAAGGTAAATTTAATTTTTAACTTGACAATTTCCTTGTCCAAATTCATTAAAACATTTTTATGTCATGTTTTTAAATCGGTAAATATTCAACGTGCATAGTAAAATAATTTCCATTAAATGGAATATGCAGAATTGATTAATAAAAGTTGATTTGGCTCACAAATGATACCAAATCAAATTCCGTAATTTAGACAACGTAATAATGTCATTAACAAATTATAGTTAAATTATATGAAATTTATAAATTAATTCTGAGAAAATAGAAATACATGAAGTTCTAAACTAAAATGTAGTGCAATTTCTTTGCTGTGTTTGCTTTTAATTACATTTTAACTCATGTAAATTTGTCAATTAAAATCAATAATTAATTAGTTGTATAATAAAATATTTACTACAGTAAAATTTATAATTTTTACTGGCTTAATAAAATGATTAATAATTAAAAAATTAAAATTAAACTTTTATTAATAAGATATGATTGAATTAATCCATTGCAATAGTTTTTCTTTTATCTATTTACAATTAATTTAAGTAATTTATCCTGATCATTAATAATAAAAATGATTCTTCTAGGATAATTGAATTGGATATTTGAAAATTAGTTTTAATTTTATAAAATAATAGTATTTCATTGCTGATTTAAACGCAATGAGAAAACAATTCATAAAATATATTTTTCTTTATGTTAAATTATAATTTAACTAGTCAATTAAGAAACAAAAATTTAATTAATTCAAATTATTGGTTATTAATTAATGAAATAGATTTCAAATTTTTCTGTCGCAGTAAAATTCATACAAGAATTTACTGTTGAAATAAGTTAGGAAAAATCTGATTAAAATAATTATTTTGAAGCGATTTAAACTGTTAAAAATACTAGTAATTAATATTTAATAAAATGAAAATTATCAATACCGTGAATTTTATACAATTCATTGGTATTATTGAATAAAATTCAGGCGAAATAATATCATACTAAATATTACGATCCGCCTGATAATTAACGCTTTTTAAAATTATTCATAATGAAATATTACTTAATTTCATAAAACTATAGAGTAATTCAAATATTTATAAAGATGTAGAAAATTATAACTCTAATGTCACATAAAATCAAAAATTTGTGCGCAAAATCGTTCAATGCCAGAATTAATCTTCGAAAGTGGACCTCCATCTTCTGACGGCGAGTTGATCATTTACGTGAAAATTTAATTTTCTATTAAATTAGAATAATCTTACTTAGATTTGTGTCCAGTGATTTTTTTTGCTCCTTGTGGTGATCTGCACATAGATTCGATGCAAAATGATTTATTATAAAAATGATCACAAAATTAATTAAAAATATTTGATTAACGGCACTGAATCACGCATCAAAAAAAACTTGATTTATTTAAAATCATTTGTCCGTAGCAACGTATCATCACTGATGTATAAAATTGCCATTACTTTCTAATTAACTTCACAACTTAACTGCATCGTAAAAATAACAGTTTAAGTATATAAAATAATAAAATAGTGCAACTTTCGCCTGCATTATTTTAACTTAATAATTCAAAATAACTTATAAGTTAAGAGTTAAAATGTTTTAAATTGTATCATCATTGTTTTAATTATATTAAGTTGCAATCAACTTCACTTACATTGATGACATCATTGAATCACGATATTACGCGACACAATTTAATTTTATAAAATAATTGTCCGTAGCAACTTTCTGTTAAAATTATTTTAATTCAAAAATCATTAATAACTTATTATTAATTAAAGATTAATGAATCAGAATATTTTTTTAAACTGTATCATCACTGCTTAATATGTTGAGATTAACTTCACAAAAATCGATGAAGTCATTTATTAACTGAATCAATTTCAATTTAATAATTCACAGTAACTTATTATTAGTTGAAGATTAAAATATTTTTAAATTGTTTCATCACTATCTGATTATATTAAGTTAAGAATAACTTCACAAACATCCATGAAATAAATTGTTAACTGAATAACAAAATCACGTGACACAGTTTGATAAAAGAATGGCCGTAGCAACACTAATAATAAAAATAATTTTTTTTCCTCTAAGAAATTAAAGTTAATTTTAAAAATTTAATAAATTTATATTGAAAGTCAATTTTTAAACAGTTACTTCACGAATTCACCATGACATCCTGGTCACAGCACCACTGTTATGTTCACAAATTTTTGGTAAATTAATTTAAAAATTATTTAAGTCCAGATTTTGACCTCGTTAGGATGTCAATAGACTCCAGGTGGGTCGTGTCACTGGTTTACTCCGCGAAGTCACTTTTAAAATTTAAGTTTATAAAATTTTATGTTACTTTCAATTAACCTGCCTCAGGTAGGTGATTTTAGAGTGCCTGAACGATGGCTAGCGCTTCGGCGATTTCACCAGGGTGGAAAACAGCTAATAAAAGCGCTTACACCCTGGGGGATAAGGTTTTAATAATAATCCATATTAATCGATTGACAATTAATAAGATTTATTTAAAAAAGATTAGGCAGGTTCAGCCTCGGACCAGCAGAGATTGCTCCTCTGCTAAGTCCAAGGACTGACAATGTAACAATACTTTTCCCCTAAATTTAACTAAATTCGACCGATGGCGGAGATATCGGCTGGGTAGGGTATTTTACGCTCGCCCTTTTAAATATATAATAAATTAACCCGGAAACCCCTCAGGCTGGGTTAGTGCACATTTGGACGCCAGGTAATTTTTATGAAAAATCACCAAAAAATAATAACAATTCCAGGGACCGCGCCGGACGA
>NC_058158.1:16003138-16274555 GCF_020080835.1 Cotesia glomerata | reverse complement strand
CAGTTATCTTTATTTATTTTTATATTTTCAGATGGCCAATCTTTTATATTGTCTCGATCATATTTATCCCCATAAACCAACTTTTCATTAAATTTCACGTCTCTACTCTCATAGAATTTACCTTCCTCGGGTTTTAGGAGTTGACATCCAGTAGGTGTATAACCAACTAGAATTACGCGTCTTCCCTCGAATCGGAATTTAGGTCCCGTTTTCCGTTGTACTTTAATGTATGCTAAACAGCCAAATCGTTTTAGTTGACTAAGATCATAATGGTGATGAGGCGCAAACTTACTCATAGGTGTTATCATATCGTTAGATTTGTGGGGACTTCTATTATAAGCATAGACGGCTGCGTTTACAGCCAAATCCCACATGTTTTCAGGAAATTTCGCGTCGTACATATATGCTCTTACCTTTTTCTGAATTGTTTGATTAAATCGTTCAGCCACACCATTATGTTCCGGAGTGCCAGGGCTAGAGAACTGTTGTTCTGCACCAAGTTTGTTTAGAACCGTAATCGTGTAACCCCCCGTATATTCTGTACCTTGGTCTGAACGCAGATAACAGATCTTGGCATCACGTCCTAATAAGTTTCGCGCGCTTCGTACAAAAACTTCAAAACAGTACCCTGTATCACTTTTGTTTTTCATGGGATAGGCCATGGCAAGTCGTGAAAAATCATCGATAAATACCGAGATAAATCTATACCCTTTCGGATGGGTGGGAGGATTTATAGGCCCCATTGTATCTGAGTGAATTATCTGCAAAGGTTCAGTTGCTCGTCTACGCGTCGTTTTAAATGGTAACTTATTAATCTTTGATATCATACAGACTTCGCAGTCTAGAATGGCATCATCAAAAATTGCATTTAATATTTATTTATTTATTTATTTATTTATTAAATTTATTAAATTTACGTACAATTTTTAGGAAGGTAATCCTTGATGTACGGTACAATTATGATTAGGTGTCATATGTAATTAAAGTGATATTTATATTTATACATTTAAGCGATCTAAGGTTGGGTTAGATATTCAGAGGGGAAGTATTGTTGTTCCTGAGGGAGACTGCTGCGCATAAATAGGAAAAACGTGCCTTAGTTGATGCTAGAGATTCTGAGTCAAGTATTGAACTGGGGTCATCCGTTGGCATCCATTGTTGCAAATGTTGACGTCGGAGGTGCTTATAGGCAGGGAATTCGACCAGAATGTGTGCTGCAGTTTCTTCGCTAAAAAGATGACATTGAATACATATCTGGTCAGGTTTAAATCTATGTGTTATGCCGTTAAGCGTTAAGTTGAATGCCAGAGCACAAGCTAGTTTGAGCTGAATCTTAGTTTTTACCAAGTGGTGTAGATTAATTAGCAATAAACGAGCTGGAGTTAAGTGATTAGCAAGGATAAATTGTAGCATGTTCGACTGGTTGTATCTATTGTTGTCTAGATTCTTTTTGTAATCGCGATATTTTCGTAGGATCGTATCTCGACGACTCAGCCATATGGGAAGAGATAGATTATCAAGCATTCCATCTTCGTTGATCGGCTTAAGGAGAGTGTTAAAGCGTAAAATCCAATTAAATTTTTCCTGATCGTGTATTTGTGTTTGTACAAGTCTAAGAAGGCACTTTTTTGGTAGGCGAGAGTCCGGCATCTTAAGGATTCGGATTACCCAGTCTATTGCTTTCTTGACAACCTCCGTGGAGATATGATTTATACCAATTTGCAGCCTCAGTGCATAGTTGGGAGTACACCTTGGGAGCGAAAAAAGTTTCTTGAAGAAATATAAATGCGCTGATTCAAGTTTTTCCAAGATGTTTGGATCCAAAGCCCATATCTGTGCTTGGTAAAGGAGTGTGGCTTTAACCAAACTGCTAAATAACTTCAATTTGCTTGGCCAGGTGTCAGATTTGAGGCGAGCTAGAATTGCCAAGACTGCACCTATAGCAATTTTTGCTTTTTTAGTCGCCGCTTCAGCTGCTAGGCACCCTGAAGTGGAAGAGGAAAACGGAATGCCCAGGTAGACGTACGATTTAACGATTTCAATGCTCAGGCCTTTGTAAAGAAAAGTGCACAGCTTGCGGCTGGGCCTTCCAGAGGCTTTACAAACTAGAATTTTTGTTTTTTTAATATTTACAACAAGATTGTTCATATCGCAGTATTTTTCAAGAACCTTCAAGATTTTAGCAAGATTGTAGGCTGAATATGTAACTGTCGTTGTATCGTCAGCGAATCCAAGGAGCATGATTTCAGTAACTCCGTTTAAGTTTAGACCTTTGCATTCACGGCTTTCAAAAAAAGACACCATGTCACTGATGTAAAAGAGGAAGAGAAGCGGGCTCAGAATTTCCCCTTGTAGTACTCCTTCAGTGACTTCAATCGGTTGCGAGAGGATGTTGTTAGATTTGACAAACAACTTGATGGCGGCATAGAATTTTATGAGAATATTAATAAGCGTAGGGCAAATACCAATAGCTGCAAGCTGACTCCAAAGTTTGTCATGGGGAACGGTGTCAAAGGCCCGTTTAAAGTCGATTAACAGGACCAGAGCGAGAGCACCCTTGTGTCTGAGAGATAGTTGAAGAATTGATTGGAGAGTGAAGATGTTGTCATCGCAGCTCCTGGATTTACAAAAACCGGCTTGTTCATCGGGAAGTATGCCATTATCTTCAGCCCAAGACCTCAGCCGTTCATTGATGATGTTGGTAAAAATTTTTACTATACAATTTACCAAAGCGATACCCCGGTAGTTGTATAGGTCTCCTGGGTCGCCTTTTTTGTACAACATAAAAATGCATACCTTGGACCAGTCTTGAGGTACATCCCCGGTATCCAGAATCTTATTAAAGAGTGCGAGTAAATAGAGCTTCCAGTTAACTGGAAGAGCCTTCAAGAAGTCGTTAGAAATGTCATTAATACCAGGTGCTTTGCCACTTTTAGCCTTGCCTAGACTACGCTGGAGCTCCTTATAAGAAATAGATCTTGAGACAGAATTTGTGGGATATGACACATGAAAAAGGGCGCAGGCAGGATTGCGGGGTGGTTAAATGTTCTTATAGAAATCCACCCAGTCTGATGGTGAGATGGTGGAACTGGTATTGGTGCGCGGCTTAGTTAATTTGACTGCACGCCAAAAATCTAAGGGATTCCTTGTATTTGCAAAGAGTCTAGAGATCGAATTCTGATATATGATTTCTTGCGCCTTATTAGTGCGAAATAGACTCTCTTAGCTGCGTAAAAATAGTTCCATAAAAGCGAAGTGGGGCCTTCTTTTTTACAAAAGTGTAGATACCTGGAGATCAGACGTTTGTGATTTTTACATTCGTTATCATACCACATGGCCCTGGACAGCCTAGAGCCTGGTTTAGGGACATGAAACATTTCTAGTGCTTGAGCTGATTCAAAAATTACATTTTCTAGAGTTTTGTATAGATCTCTGACAGAAGTAGAAACAAAGTCCTGGCCCACTGAAGGGTTCCATTGCATCATCGTACGGAAAGAGTAAAGTTGGCTTGGGTTCCATCTGAGCTGAGGTAAGGAAGACTCCGGTATAGAAAAAGGCACTATGGCGGACGGTAGTTTAAGAGAGAGAGTCACCGGGAAATGGTCTGATTGTGTAATAATATGGTTGACGGTAAGGTTGCTGATGTAGTCTAAGCCTGTGAAATGGATCCATACCAGGTCGATAGTACTTTTACCCAATGCGTTGCCGAAGGTGACATTGGCTGGTATGTCCCCGGGTGTTCTGCCGTTTAATAAAATAAAACCATTTTCTTCCATCAACTCGTTCAGAAGTAGACCTTTTTCATTGGTGAAGACATGGGCATTAAAATCCCCTCCAATAAGTAAAATATCAAAATTGGCTGAGTCTAGAATATCATTCAAGGTTGTTTGGAGAGAGTTACAGGCATTTTTAAAATTAATTGAAGGTTTCCAGTAGATAGAGCCTATAATGACTGTGAGATTATTTATGGAGTGCTTAGAGAAGATGCACCATTCGGACATGTAATAAGTGTCGAGATAGAATTTACTATCGGAAGCAGCGAGAAGACCACCGCTTGCTCGGCCCTGTGGCTTGTCTTTGATGACTTTACTCCAAAATAATTTCCAAGATGTAAAATATCCCATCAGGGAAGTATTGTTTGAGGATCTCCATGTTTCACTGATGCAAATAATGTTTGGCTTAAGGGGAGAGATATCTTGGAGGTTTGTTATGTTGCGGCATTTCCAGAAGACTATGTTTAGGGCGTTAGGCTGTAGCAGGGCTTCTCTCTTGTTAGTGTTAGGAGCACTGTTTAGTGTTCGGGCTTGTGGTATTAGAGGAATGACCCACAGCCTTAGGCTTTGATTGAACTATGGAATTTAGATGGGGGTCAAATGTATAGCTAATGTTGTCCACCGTAATCTTTTGGTAGCCAACCTTGACCAACTTATTTGAAAGCTTTAATCTGCGGGCTTTGTTTCTCAATTTTTTAGCGATGAGGCTTTCCTGGGGGGTTACGTCATGGTTTATATATACCGGTGGTTTTAAATGAGATTTCTTGGCCATAATTGTTTTTTTTTGCTGAGCTGTCGCTTAACGTTGCTTTAATAGTATCATTGTTTTTACCAATTAGTGTCGCGTTGACGACAGAGTTAGAGACACCAAGATTCGACTGTAGGAAGTTGTTTAAAATGTCACGTTGGTTGCCAGGTGCCATCTTCAAGCCTTTAATAATAATGTTGTTCTTTCTCAAGTGTTTTTCAACAGCATTGATTGAGGCAGAGGTGATCTCATTGTGCAGAGCTTGAGGATTTCTGTTGCAGATTTCTGAGGAGGCAGACGAGGATGATTCGAGAGCATTAACATGGGCTTCTAAAGATCCGATGGATTCTTTTAGCTGGGAGTTTTCTTGGGTAAGGTTATTTAACATCGTTTGAAATTGCCTTACAGTATCGGCTCGAGATGCCTCGATTTTGTCTAACAAGTCTTCTCTTAGCGAGCTAAACTGCGTTGATGATTCGCTTCTCATCTCGTCCAGTTTGATCAGAACAGCCTCTATGTTTTTCGTCTCCCCTGTATCAACTGGAATAAGATTTGAGCCTGAATAAACTCTAGAAAGTCTTTTTTGAGGCTGCGCTATAGGTGAGGATACGAATGAATCGTCTTCTCTGAGTCTTTTAAGGTTAGAATTAGAAGAACCCAGGTAATTCAGGATAGAGTTTGTCGAAGTAGAACGTTCTTTGCCCAGTGATTCTGCGTTTTAAGGTCTACCTCGCGGTTTAGCTCGAGATGGAGTACAAAGTTCTGTGAAAGTCACCTGGTGCTCTGATGATGGCTCATTGAGAGCGGATGGCTTCAGTTCAAGATTCACAGTACATACGTTAAGAGGCTTCGAAGGGCAATTAAGTTTGTTAGATGGAGAATCCGTTTCTGTATCAGAGGAGTCACTAAGTTCTGACGAATTGGTGCATCTGTAGTTCATAGTACATCTTGGGCCACCTCTAAAAGGTGGATTCTATCCTGAGACACCACGTGTCAATGGTATATTTAACCACAAATAGTACACGTCTAGATTGAGACCTAACCTCAAAAACCACGTGTTTACAGTTATATGTTTAAAAACTCCACCAGAACAAATAAACAAACAAATATAAAAAATTAGAATTTCAGCCAAAATAATAAAAACCACTACTATAAAAACACATAAAATACTCGTAAAAAGGCAGAATGTATAAACTAGCGATGCGCACAGTACGAGTGCTAACACCCCTATTATTATTATTATTATTATTATTATTATTATTATTATGTTATTAAATGCTCAGGGGGGTTGTCCCCGAAGTCCGACTCTCCGAGGGCCCAGCCTGAGCTCCATCCATTACTGCTGGACCACTCCGCACAACAAGGCGGTTAGCGGCCACAGCAGGCCAAAGTCATTTCCCTAAGTAGACGGAGGGAACCTAATATTACAGCCTTCTGCATCCTGACAGCCAAGAACTCAGATTTTGACGTGCAAGCTGGAACTTTGGCAAGTGAGGATACAAAAGACTGTTTCATCCCTCCAAGGACGCCAACGATTAGGACGACTAGTTTGACACGGTAACCTGGGTAAAGTTTGCCAATTTCAAATAGGAGATCCTGATATATTTTTCTTTTGTGCTCTTCTTTGGCTGAGATGTTGTGTTCAGCCGGGGCCGAGAACTCAATGACATAAATGTCACGAGTGGCCTTGTCGAAGAGCACAATATCAGGTTTGTTGTGATCGATCCGCCGGGTTGTTGCAAATGGCATGTTCCAGTAAATTTTGCAACTGTCATTCTCAACAACCTGGGGAATATCTCCTGGTAGATAAGGCAGCATTGGTGTCATATCAATACCGTAGTAATGACGAAGATAGTAGTACAGTACTCTCAGGGCAGCGTTGTGACGCTGGATACATGCACCTCTCGCCAGCACAGGACACGCCGACAAAAGGTGCATGAGCGTCTCCGGGTGTTGTTTACATATCCTACATGACGTGTCCAGAAGCTGCACCTGGAGCACCTTGCTACGGTATTCTAGAGTGTTAATGACACCATCTTGGCAAGCAAATATGAACCCTTCAGTCTCGGACATCAGGCCAGCTGACTTTAAGAAGGAAAAGGTCAGCTGGGTGGACAAGCCATGATCACGCACGTGTTTGAAGTACACGCTGTGCATGGACTTGTCCATCAGTTCGCCTAGGAGTTGTTTTTCCTCGGCGTTCCTGATGACGCTCTTAAATTCTTCCTTTCGGAGTTCCATAAGAGCGTTTATCTCTCCAAGACCAAGGGTTCTTGCTGCATATATAGCTGCCTTATACAAGAGCGACCCCTTATGCGCATTTTCATGTTTATGTACGATTTGCATAAGGAAGTCATCCTCGTCTGCAGTGAAATTGACAACCTCGAATGTTAAGCCCAGGACCAAACGATCATGCAGCCGCTCCAAACTCTGCAGACCTCTCCCACCGATGGACCGGGAGAGGTATAATCTGGCGACTGATGAATTGGTGTGCATGCTCCGATTCATATTGATAACCTTACGGGTTTTGATGTCGAGATCTCGTAAATCCTTTCGGGCCTATTTCAGGACACCGAAAGAGTATAGTAAGACTGGGACAGCGAGCATGTTAGTGGCGGAGACTTTATTTTTGCCGGAAAGTTCGGAGGACCAAATTTTCCGAAGTCTCCTAACATACTCACTACGGAGAGTTGCTCGGACTTCAGAGACCGCATGCATGCGGTGCTCTTCCATTCCTAGGTATCTATACAACTCTCCGGCGCCTAATTGTCTTAAGATGCTCCCATCTACTAACTCGACATCATCACCCGTATCAGAGCACTTACCCCTCGCCAGATGTATGACCGCACACTTGTCCAACCCAAAAGACATTCCGACATCTCGTGTGTACTCTGCTACGATGTTCAGGGCTGCCTGTATATGATCTTCATTAGCACTATATAGCTTCAGATCATCTATGTAAAGCAGATGGGTGATCGAGTATTTTCGATCACCCGGAGGCCCCACAGAGTACCCATGGGTTTTACGGAGAGCAACAGATATAGGCAGCAGTGAGATGCAAAACAGCAGAGGGCTCAAGGAATCGCCTTGGAAGACCCCTCGTTTCTACTCTACAACTCCGGTTACGTGCAGTGCGTTTCCATTTCCTATATGGAAACGCGTTCGCCAGAGCTGCATTGTACGCCGAATGCATTCCACCGTTTCGGGATTGACCCCCAGGCATTTGAGGAGGTATAAAATCAACTCATGAGGAGTTGAGTCAAATGCCTTGCGATAGTCAATCCAGGCCATTGACAGGTTGCGTTGATAGTAGATCGCATCTTGTATGACACATCGATCAACTATCAGGTTCTCTTTGCAACCTGACAGGCCTTTTTGTTGCCACGCTGTTCATATATCTGTTGCCATATAGGTCCTATCTCCTGCAAGATACGGTTATTCAAAATTTTTGTAAAAATTTTATAAACCGCATTCAGGCAGGTGATAGGCCTGTAATTTTTTGGGTCAGACAAGTCACCTTTTTTGGGTATCAGTACGGTTCGCCTTTCTACGAGCCAGTCTGGAATCGGTTCGTCAGCTCTGATGTAGGATGTAAATATACGGGCCAAATGGAGGTGGGTAGAAGTAAACTTCTTCCACCAGAAGACATTAATGCCATCTGGTCCCGGGGCAGCCCAATTTCTGCTGCCATCTAGAGCTAAACGAACTTCATTTACACTGACTGCAGGGCTCTCTTCATCAGCATTCTGTCGACGGTGTTTCCGACAAAATGCTTTGAAGTCATGCAGAGCTGGAGTGTTGGCGTTTACGTTTGGTTGATCTCCATAAAACTCAGTCCAAAAGGCTTCCACCCGCTCAGGTGCTGGATAATTCCCGGTAACAACAGTCTTTGGTGTCAGAAAGCGTGAAGGGCTAGATCGAAACAACGAATTGTCGACCAGCCGTTTCAGCCTTTTCTCTAGTGACTTTTTGGCAGTCACTAGAGCTCGCAATTTATTAAGCGACTCTTCTTTGATGACAAGAAGAGTACTTTTGTTCAATGTGTGATGACGCCACCGAAGTTCAGCAGCAATGCGACGTACTCGGGGCGTGTATGCTCGTTGGGTTGTTTCGAACTCAATCACACATTGGATGCGAGAGACATGTTTCCGGGATCTGTCAATTTTGTCGCCAAGTTGTGCGATGCGCTGTCTCAACCTTGCCTCGATTGAGAGACGATGTCTCTCTCTCGGAAAAGCCGAAACTGCTGCACCATACACAACCTGGTTCACAGCGAGCAGAGTGGAATCCTCCTGGATCTGTGTAAGGAGATCTTCATTGACCTTGTCAAGTTGTTGTTGGGAGTAAGTTATCTTTTTAGATATACTTACTTGCCGTCCTATAAAGGGATTGTTGTTATCCAAGGAGGAACGGCGTCGCTCTTGGTGTAATTGCGCCGGAAAGGAAAGTCTATTAGACTGCCTTCTATCCGGCACAAGCGATCGTCTGTTACGCCGGAGATGAGCGGCATAGTTACGCAGATGTTTCGGCGTAAAATGTGCTAGCTCTGGATGCATGTCACTCCAAAGAGTGTGCATCCGGGCTATGTAACCGATCATCCCCGGATCGCTGCGCTGGTAACACGCCAAGAGATCGACTCGCAGTTCCTCCGTCCACTTAAAGTTAGTCCTTAAAGCGCCAGTGTCATCATCATTTATCGGGTCCGGTGTGCTCCTCCCACCTGATAAATGGTCCTCATCCGAAAAGGACCGGTTGTGGGGAGCACTTCTGAGATTATGTCTCGTTGTAACTCAGAGTTTCAATGCACTGGGTAGTTGGCCCACTGCACCTGTTACGTCGTTTGCCTACAGACCTGGTGTTCTGGTCTGCGTTTCCCGCGGTGCGCCACTTGGAGGCCACGTAACAAGCCCGCTGGTAGGTCTTATTAGGTGACGGAATGGTAGTTACGGACAATGTCTCGGATAGCTTAACTGGTAGAGCCTTTGGCGCGTAACCAAATGATCCGGGTTCGAGTCCCGGTCTGGGCTGTCTGAATTATTTTTTCGGTTACCGAAAAATTCCTACTGAGTAAGGTCCCTCCTCCCCCCTTTATCCTTTATTTCCCCAGTTCCCAAATTTGTCTTTAATGACAAATTTATCTATAAATTATGGCTATAAATTATTATTATTATTATTATTATTATTATTATTATTATCATTTTTTTTAGTCCAGACCGGGATTCGAACTTGGATCATTTAGTTACGCGCCGAAGGCTCTACCAGTTGAGCTATCCCTGGCGGATTCGTGGTCACGGTAAAATGATCGTGAAGCGACGGTGAATGTACCGTGAATTCTCAGTGTCGACAAATGATCGTCGAATGACCGTCACTTGACTATCGAACGGCCGTTATTTGACAGTGAACGACGAGTATCATTGTGAAAGTTTTTCACTGTTACTTTATGATTTTTATTCTGTATAGTTATCATACTTCACTCTTCGAAAAACCAAATTTTTACTTGACTTCTCCGATTTTTTACCTAAGTAAAAATCGTAGATCATCGATCGATCGTCGGTCATTTGACAGTCATTTGAAAACATGTAAATTGTCAAAAAACCGTAACTCGGTGGTAGATGCACAGTAGTCTGTGAGTGAAACGACCGTGAAACGAGCGTAAATTTTCAGTAAATAATCACGATGAAAAATTATAAAAAATATTAAATTATTGTAATTTTGTTTATTTCAAAGTAAAATCATAAAAAATTAATCAGACTACAGTTAATCAACAGAGATCTATCATTTCAATACTTTTCAGAAGAGTTTATGGCTTACAAGTGTTGAATTTTTTTCATAGTCTTAAATGAGAAACCATAATACTTTTTGATTATGAAAAATAATAATACTTAATAATGTTTTTTTTTTTTTTTTTTTTTTTTTTATAGAGACGAAAACTTTAATTTCAAAATTACGGAAAAATTGTTTGTTATCAAGAAAAATTATTATGAGATATTTTTTTTTTTTAATTCAATTTTTAGCAATTTCTTTTCCAGATTTTTTTTTATACAGTTAATAATTTCACCGTAATTTCGAAATCAATAATTTCGTAATCAAAAATTTGAATCATTTATTACGATTATTATTTTGAAGTCATGGAAAAAATATAACTTTATTTAAGCTATTTTTATCTGTACAGTGAAAAAAAAATGACTTGGTTTTGACACCTTATGATGTGACTGAATCAACCGTTTTGTGCAGTGTCTTAGATAGACTAGCTGGTAGAGTCTTGGGCGCGTGACCAGATGAATCGGGTTTGAGTCTCGGTCTAGATTGTCCGAAGTATTTTTTTTTATTTTATTGTCCGTGACAGTAGCGTAAAATCACCGTATTTCGACAGTATATTGAGCGTACAGTATCGGTCATAACGTCGTAGATTCACTTGCGTATGCACCGTAAATATTCAATAAATTTATTGTAGACATCGTTCACAACGGTATCCGATGCTGACTGACAGATCGCTCGGTAAGAACAAACTTTATACGGTGAAACGACCGTCTTTCGACCGTGCTTTCACCGTGTCGCCGAAACCTCCAGGGATCAGAGACACTATCCACAACTATTTACTCAGTCACCTAATAACACTCACCGAGTAATAAACACAACCGTCGATCTTACGGTAGAAATCATTATATCTTTAATTATATCAATATAAATGCGGCAAAATTGCAGTATATCTTTGGTATTTTTAACGTAGAAATACGATTTTATTATTGTAAAATTATAGTAATATTATAGTTAATACATAGATTTTTTACGGTAAAAGTTCTAGAGTTTTACGGTAATTTTATCGAATTATTTCTGAACTTTGCAGCAAAAGTACGGTAGAAATGCTGTATAACTATAGTAAAAAAACTGGCCAAAACAACCACAGAAATACCGTATTATTTTAGAATTATAACGGTAAATTTATGGTAAACACATTAATACCGAAAATTTACGGTATTTCAAAAACCGCGAGGGAATCATTTCTAATTCTGAAATAGTGCTCAAATTTTCGTCACCAGTCAATAATAATTGACACGAAGAAAAAAATTTGAAATGAGCATTGAAAGTTTCAGTTAAAGTTATTGTAGGTCTCAGAAGTGAAATTGAAATCTGCCTGGCTCAAAATGCAGCGAATTTTGCTGTTAATTAAAATTTCCTCCGTAATAAGAACAATTCATCGGTTAGTGATCAGCAAAAATAAAATGTATGTTAATCTTTTAGTCCGTTGACTGAATAGCTACATGTAAAGTAAAATTTTGGAAACGTTATAGTGACTTTTTAGCCGCTGCTAAAGAGACGATTGTTGTAAGAAAATATAATTATTAAGAAAGAAAAATATTTAAATCGGTTGACCTTAGAGACCATCCCTGTGATTTCCTGTTTCTCTTGCGATTCTATCAAATATTATATCTGTAGAAACAATATGAATTTTCCCTGATTAAACAGAATAATTTGAAATGATTAAAAAATTTTTAATTATTTCAAATCATTTTTAATCATTAAAAAATTATTGAAAATGATTCAAAATGATTAAAATTTTTTAATCACTTCAAATCATTTTTAATAATTAAAATATGATTTAAAATGATAAAAAAATTTTTAATCATTTCAAATCGTTAAAATTTGAATTCATAAAGTATTTTGTGATGAAACAATATTGTTATACCCAAAAAAAAAAAAAGAGATAAAGAAAAATTAAAAGAAAAAATAATATATATGTAGTTAATTTTTGTTTCTTAAGGGAACATATTTTATTTTTATGACCTTGTATCCTTACGATACAAAGGGGCACTGTAAAAGGAAATGCGTTAAACGTTCTGTTCAGCTCTTGAAGGAGGCCTGGAAATTTCTAAATTTTATGGGCTCTTTTTTTTTTTATGTATATCTAGACTATAAGTAAACGTAACCTGAACCTAAGTAATCAAGATAAGTAAATAAGATAAGTTTCTAAGAATTAATAAAAGAAAAATCCAAACAAAAAAAAAAAATAAGATGTAACCGTTTCAATTTTAAACGTTTTAAGCTAAACTAAATATATTTTCCCAACATTAAAAATTACGCTCGAAGAATTTATAACATACGCACTTTGATAAAACGTATTTATTTATCAATTATTATCTATATAAATAAATAATACCAAAATATTAATTTGATGAAATTAATAATGAAGAAATATTAGTAGTATATGAATAATTAATAATTAAATAAATTGTTTAGCTTAAATTGCAACATAGTCCAGAATTTCATAAATAATAAACAAACAATAAATAACTAATAAATCGAGATAGCAAATAATTGTATAGTTTAATTAAACAATAATAATTAAAGAAGTACTAGGAACGTGAGAGTCAGAGAGAACGCATTCATGGATCCTGACTAGAGTGGGGTGAAGCCCTTACTTTCCCGAGGCAACCTTAGGGAGAGGGCTAAGAATCTGGAAAAACAGGATCTTATTGGACAGTGTTTTCCCCAAACTTTACTAAACCGTCCAGAAAATCAGAGACCCAAACTTTTTGGCCAGTTCTAATCGGTCTAGAGAGTAGTAGAGGAGTCTAATTCTAAGTCCTCGGCTAGGAGGTACTCTCGTGCGGGAGTCTCACCAGAGACTCCCGTCGAGAAATCCTTTCTTTAATATGTTGATTATTTATAAAAAAGAATACAGTTTAATAGTCATAAATTGCGTAAACAAAAGTAAATTCATTGAGCAAATTAAATTTTGAACCGAATAAAGTAAATTAAAAATCGAAGAATAAATAGTGATTAAAATAATTAATTGTCGATGAAACAACTTCAGGTATTGTCTATCTTTTTTAATTCTCCAATGTGAAATTTGAATGTTAATTTACAATTAAGTAAAATTTGTATCAATCTAGTTTATATTCAATATATATTAAATAAAATGAATAATAATTTTTATTAATAAATCCTGTCCCTCTAGTTTTCTGGGTTCCCGGTCTAGTGGTGATAACTCACCAGGACCAAAATAAATTAAATTCGTTTTTGTTCAATCTGAACATAACAATATTATGAATTTTTAATTTTAATTCAAAAGTTTTAAATCATTACGGTTACAGAAATTTCATGATAAGAAATTATTCGGTATGATTAAAAATTCTTAATCCTAATTGAATCATTTTAAATCAAAAAGCGACAAAAATTCACTGAAAAATAATTCGATATGAATAAAAATGATTAATCCTAACGCAATCATTTTGAATCATTACAGATAACAGAAATTTCAAAAGTATTTGATAATTAGAAATGATTCGACATCGTTAAAAATATTCAATCCTAACTTAATGGTTTTGAATAAGATAACTAGTCCAACGGCTAAAGAATGAAGCCCCCCTGATTGAATAGAATGATTAAAAAATTTTTAATCACTTCAAATCATTTTTAATCGGTAAAAAATAATTGAAAATGATTCAAAATTTTTAATCGTTTTAAATCATTTTTAATTATTAAAACATGATTGAAAATGATTCAGAATGATAAAAAAATTTTTAATCATTTCAACTCATTTCTAATCGTTAAAATATGAATTCATCAAGTATTTTTAGTCCCTCGGCTAAAGAGGGAAGCCCGTATGCACTTTTAAGTCCTCGGATTCTGATTAATGATATTTACGTATATTTTGCCGAGGATCACGAAAAACTAGGTTATTTTGCTCGCCGATGGTAAGTTTAATTGTTAATAACAATTTAATTGTTTGAAACAATATAAATCAGGAACGATTGATTTGACGGGGAAGTTTAGTTGGAAAAAAAGTTTTAAAATTGAAAAACCAACAAAAAATATCCTTATCATTTTTTCGATAAAGTGAATATTTTCGGAGATATCGCAAAAAACAACAAGTAGCGGTCGAACCTTTCTGTCGCGCGCACACAACCCACGGACTCTAACGACGGACGACAGGCAGAAAAAAATACAGAGACGAAAAAAAATTCAATTCTCGGTAAGCACTGGAGATTAAGAAAGGAAACTCATGGAAATCATAGAGTAGACTCTACAGAAGATTTTCAGACCCATAATCGATCGATCAACCCCATGGACACCGAGTAACAGCCCCATAAAGGGCGTTTTTGACTTATTTGACGAAAATTTGACATTTAAAAATTCAATCCTCAGTGTCCACTCGAGATTAAGAACTTAAACTCATGAAAATCGTAGAGTGGACTCTACAGAAAATTTCCAGGCCCATAATCGATCGATCAACCCCATGGAGACCGAGTAACAGCTCCATAAAGGGCGTTTTTTGTCTTACTTGACAAAAATTTGACATTTTAGAATTCATTTCTCGGTGTCCGATGGAAATTAAAAAAAGAAACTTCTTAAAATTGTAGATAAGACTCTACAGAAGATTTTTAGACCCATCATCGATCGATGCACCTGATGGACATTGAGTGAATGCCTTATAAAGGGCTTTTGTTGACTTATTTGTCGGAAATTTGACATTTAAAAATTTAATCTTCGGTGTCTACTCGAGATTAAGAAAGGAAACTTCTAGAAATCATAGAGTTGAGTTTACCGAAGATTTCCAGACCCATAATTGATCGAACAACCCCGTAAAGCGGGTTTTTTGACTTATTTGTCGGAAATTTGACGTTAATAATTCAATCCTCGATGTTCACTGGAAATTAAGAAAGGGAACTCTTCTGGAAATCTTCCGTAGAGTCTACTCTATGATTTCCATTAGTATCCTTTTTTGATCTCGAGTGGACACCAAAGATTGATTTTTCAAATGTCAAATTTTTGTCAAATAAGTCAAAAGACGCATTTTATGGGGCTGTTACTCGGTGTCTATGGGGTTGATTGATCGTTTATGGGCCTGGAAATTTTCTGTCGAGTCCACTCTACGATTTCCATGAGTTTGAGTTCTTAATGTCCAGTGGACACCGAGGATTAAATTTTTAAATGTCAAATTTCTGACAAATAAGTCAAATAACGCCCTTTATGGGCCGTTACTCGGTGTCCATGGGGTTGATCGATCGATTATGGGTCTAGAAATCTTTGGTAGACTCTATGACTTTCTGGAGTTTCCTTTTTTAATCTCGAGTGGACACCGAGGATTGAATTTTCAAATGTCAAATTTGTGACAAATATGTCAAAAAACGCCTCTTATGGGGCTGTTACTCGGTGTCCATGGGGCGGATCGATCGATTATGGGTCTGAAAATCTTTTATAGAGTCTTATCTACAATTCTAAGAAGTTGTTTTTCTTAATTTCCAGTGGACACCTAGAAATGAATTTTAAAAAGTCAAATTTTTGTTAATCAAGACAAAAAATGCCCTTTATGGGGGTGTTACTCGGTGGCCATGGGGTTGATCGATCGATTGTAGGTCTAAATATCTCTCGTGGACTCTACTTTATGATTACTAGGAGTTTATTATCTTAATCTCGATTGGATACCGAGGATTAAATTTTTAAATGTCAAATTTGTGACAATTAAGTCAAATAACGCCTTTTATGGGGCTGTAACTCGGTTTGCATGGGGTTGATCAATTGATTATGGGCCTGAAAATTTTCTGTAAGGTTTACTCTACGATTTTCATGAGTGTCCTTTCTTCATCTCGAGTGGTCACCGCGAAATTAATTTTTAAATATCTAATTTTTGTCAAATAAGTCAAAAAACGTCCTTTATGGGGCTGTAACTTGGTGTCCATGAGGTTGATCAATTGATTGTGGGCTTGAAAATCTTCTGTAGAGTCCACTTCACGATTTCCATGAGTTTAAGTTATAATCTAGAGTGGACACCGAGGATTGAATTTTTAAATGTCAAATTTGTGACAAATAAGTCAAAAAACGCCTCTTATGGGGCTGTTACTCGGTGTCCATGGCGTGGATAGATCGATTATAGGTCTGAAAACCTTTTATAGAGTCTTATCTACAATTTTAAGAAGTTTGTTTTCTTATTTTCTAGTCGACACTGAGATATGAATTTTTTAAAGTCAAATTTTCGTCAAATAAGTCAAAAAACGCCCTTTATGGGGCTGTTACTCGGTGTCCATGGGGTTGATCGATCGATTATGGGTCTGGAAATTTTCTGTAGAGTCTACTCTATGATTTCCATGAGTTTCCTTTTTTAATCTCAAGTAGTTATCGAGAATTGAATTTTTTTTTGTCTCTGTATTTTTTTCTACCTGTGGTCCGTCACTCGAGTCCGTGGGTTATGTGCGCGTGACAGAGAGGTTCGACCGCTACTTGTTGTTTTTTGCGATATCTCCGAAAGTATTCATTTTATCAAAAAAGTGATAAGGGCATCATTTTTTGTTGGTTTTCCATTTAAAAATTTTTTTTAACTTCCCGCTAATAAAATTTTCAAAAATCGGGAAGTTATTGTTTTCACCCCGTTTTTCGAAAATCGAGTTTTCATCAGATCTCGACGTTTTGAGGTTCTAGGAAGCTTCCCTGACTATTTCCGCGGTGATGTCACCGTGTCTGTATGTATGTGTGTGTGTGTGTGTGTGTGTGTGTGTGTGTGTGTGTGTGTGTGTGTGTGTGTGTGTGTGTGTGTGTGTAAATCTCTCATAACTTTTGAACGGATCATCCGATTCGATCGAAATAAGCGGTGTTCTGAAGATTTTATTTGCCCCTAGAATTTTGATACTAATTTACAAAATTTGAGTCGATCAACTTTGAGAAATCTCAAAAATAAAATTTCCAAAAATTCGTTTTTTTGAAATATCTTTTATTTGAATTATCTTATAAACGGCTCAACCGATCAATTCCAAAAACTAATCAGCTTTTGTTCTAGTCAGCAAAAACTAAACTGATTTGTTCGTGAGATATCGTTGTCGAAAAAAATTGAAAAAAATGTTTTTCAGAATTTCTAAAAAATTTTCAGTCTGACCAGTTTACGCTTGAAGATTTTTCAAAGATTTTTCAAAAAACAAAGCCCGAAGAGCTCAAAAGCACAGAACAGCGTTTCATTTGAGCTCGGAGAGCTCAAAATTACACAAAAATTATATTTTTGAGCTTGAAGAGCTTAAAAAATAAGCGAATTGTTGAGCACTTAAATATGGAGGTAGCGGGAAGTTGCAGGGATGGCCTTTAGGGTCAACCGTTTTCCTAATTTTTTTTCAAATAAACTTTCCCGTCAAATCAGTCGTTCCTGATTTATATTGTTTTAAACAATTAAATTGTTATTAACAATTAAACTTACCATCAGCGAGCAAAATAACCTAGTTGTTCGCGATCCTCGGCAAAAAATACGTAAATATCATTAATCAGAATCTGGGGACCTAAAAGTGCATACAGGCTTCCCTCTTCAGCCGAGGGACTATTTGTGATACGAAACAATATTATGAATTTTTAATTTTAATTCAATAGTTTTAAATCGTTACAGCTACAGAAATTTCATGATAAGAAATTATTTGGCATGATAAACATTCTTAATCCTAACGCAATCATTTTGAATCATTTCATAGACAAAAATTTCAAAAGTTTTTTATGATTAAAAACGATTCGACATGATTAAAAATTTTCAATCATAACTTAATCATTTTCAATCATTATAGAAGTCAGAAATTCAACGATTATTTTATAATTAGAAATGATTCCATATGATTAATAATTTTTAATCCTAACTGAATCATTTTAAATCATAAGAGGTGACAGAAATTCACGGAGTATTTTATGATTAGAAATGATTCGACATGATTGAAAAATTTTAATCATTATTAATCATTTTATATTCTGTCAATTTTTCAGTATTTGAAATGATTTATAATGATTAATTGTGAAATTTCTAAAATGATTTACATGATTTGGTATGATTAAAAACGATTAAGAAATTAATCATTTTTAATCATTTTGTTTAATCAGGACCGTGTATATTTTATGTCCGTGGAAAAATCCAACGAATTCTTATGTATTTTAGGTCAAGGATTACGAAGTTCATATTTAATTCTTTGAGAAATAATGCAAACAATTGTAAATAAAAATTTAAATGTTTAAACCGCGATAACTCAGGAACGGCAGATTTGACTCTCTGTCGTGCGCAAGCATTTCATGGACTCTATCGACAAACGACAAGCCAAAAAAAATACAAAGACGAAAGAAAATTAGAAGCGCGGTGTGAGCTAGAGATTAAGAAAAGAAACTTATCAGAGTCGTAAAGGAGACTCTATAGAAGATTTTCAGACCCATACTCGATCGATCCACCCCATAGACACGGAAAAACAGCCCCATAAGTGGCTATTTTCAGCTAATTTCGGCGGTTTGAGTTTTAAAAATTCATTCCCCGGTGTCCACTGGAGATTAAGAAAAAAAACTCATGGAAATCATAGAGTAGACTCTATAGTAGATTTCGAGACACATAATCTATCTAATCTATCACAAATCTATCGATCTACCACATAGACATCGAGTAACAGCCCCATAAAATGCGATTTTTTGGAATTTGACGAAAATTTGACTTTTGAAAATTCAATTTTTGGTGTCCACCGGAGATTAACGAGGGAAACTCATTAAAATTATAAAATATACTTCGAAAAAAATATTTAGACCCATAATGGATTGATCCACCCCATACACAGAGTCCCATAAAAGACAATTTTTACAAAAATTTGACTTATAGAAATTCAATTCTCGGTGTCCACCAAACATTAAGGAAGGAAACTCATGGAAATCAGAGAGTATACTTTAAGGAATATTTTTAGACCCATGATCGATCGATCCACCCCAAAGACACCGGGTCACAGCCCCGTAAGCGGCGATTTCTTTATAATTTGACGAAAATTTGAATTTTAGAAATTCAATTCTCGGTATCCACCAGAGGTTAAGGAAGGAAACTCATGGAAATCATAAAGTAGATACTAGTAAAGATTTTCAGACCCATAATTAATCGATCAACCCCATTGACACCGAGTGTCAGTCCCATAAGATGTAAATTTTGTCTTATTTGTCGGAAATTTGACTTTAAAAAATTCAATCTTCGGTGTCCACTCGAGATTAAGAAAATAAACTCGTAGAAATCATAGAATAGTGTCTACCAAAGATTTCTGGACCCATAATTGATCGATCAACCCCATTGACACGGAGTAACAGTCCCATAAAAGGCGTTTTTGAACTTATTTCTCAAAAATTTGACATTAAAAAATTAAATCCTCGGTGTCCACTCAAGGTTAAGGAAAGAAATTATTAACAATTAAACTTACCATCGGCGAGCAAAATAACCTAGTTTTTCGTAATCCTCGGCAAAAAATATGTAAATATCAGTTATCAGAACTCGGGGAACTAAAAGTGCATACGGGCTTCCCTCTTCAGCCGAGGGACTAATAAGAAATAGAATAACTGTAAAAAAAATTCAAAAGTATTAGTCATTACCTTTATATGGAAATAACATTTACTAAAATAGCGTAAATTTTAGGCCGTCAGACCACCGGATTTGGGTCCCCTTAACAAAAAACATAAACAAAATAAAAAATCTTAGTTTTTCGTAAATAACTCAATAACTATAGGTGAAACCAAAAAAACGGGAAAAAAAGATTCTCATAGAGAGGGAAATTTCTGAAAAAAAGTCTCGACATCTGGAGCTCTAGCTTCAAAAACCATAATTTTTATTTAATGTTGAAAATAGGGTTCCGCGCAACTGCTGTCGTATTTTAGCATCGGCGTGGCCGTGTGACAAAAGTGACGTTTTAATCATCCTAAATGATTGGAATTAAAAATTTATTATAATTAGCCCAATTATTTAATTTTATCCGTGTATGATTAAAAATTTTCAATCGTAACGTAATCATTTTGAATCATTGAAGTGACAAAAATTAAAAAAATATTTCATTATTAAAAATGGTTTGTCATAATTGCAAATTTTTAATCTTAACATAATCCTTTTTAATCATTATAGATAACCGAAATTTACCCCATATATCATAATTTAAAACGATTGCACATGATTAATAATTCGAAATCCTTATTGAATCATTTCAAATCATAACAGGTGACAGAAATTACGAAGTATTTCATGATCAGGAATGATTCGACATGATTAAAAATTTTTAATCCTAACGCAATTATTTTGAATCATTCAATAGACAAAAATTTCAAAAGTTTTTTATGATTAAAAACGATTCGACATGATTAAAAATTTTCAATCATAACTTAATCATTTTTAATCATTACGGATATCAGAAATTCAACGATTATTTTATGATTAGAAATGATTTAAAATGATTAAAAGTTTTTAATCTTAACTGAATCATTTTAAATCATAAGAGCCCGAGAAAAAATGTTTCTATATAATTATATATAATTGTATACAATCATATATGATTATATATGGAATCACATATATAATTATATACAATTATATATGATCATACATAATTATATATAATCATACATGATTATATATGGAATTGTATATGAGGTTATATATAATCATATACAATTATATATGACTATATATGGAGCAATATACAGCCATGCAAGATTGTATATAGTCCCATATATAATTATATATGCTTATATATAATTAACAGACATAAAAATTTTTTCTTTGAAAAAAATTAGGAAAACGGTTAACCCTAAAGGCCATCCCTGCAACTTCCCGCTACCTCCATACCTAAGTGCTCAACAATTCACTTATTTTTTAAGATCTTCGAGCTCAAAAATATAATTTATGTGTAATTTTGAGCTCTCCATAATGGAGAGTAATGACCCTATACATAATGGGTCATAAAGAGAAAAAAAATAATTGTTAATTATTGTTTATATGGGTGATTCTCTGTAAGGAAGTCTTAAATCTGTACAAAATTGTCCGACCAAATTATTTTTGGTTTTATTAGAAAAACTAACGGCCTCCCAGTCCGAGTATACCTGAGGTACTAGTGAAAAAAATCCTGTTTATGCTAGAGTCTGGATTCAGTACTTTATTCGATCTAGGCGTCGGTTTTATGCCTTAGACTGCTCGGCTATACTGATCGGTAAATATAATAAGTTGATATAATTTTTGTTAAATTAATTACAATAAAATAATATTCATTAAGTTGTCATTGTATAAGCAATGAAAAAAAAATAGCTGTTTTATGCTTTTGAGCTCTTCGAGCTCAAAAGTCTTATCAAAGTTCGATGAAACACAATTTTTATAATTTTCAAACTGTTATAATTTTCGAATGAATCAACCGATTTTCACGTGGTTGGCGGCAATCGACGCAGTTTTTGAAGCTCCATGAAAAATTTTTAACTTTAAATCGATCGAGCCATGAATTTTGAAGTTATTACAAAAAAACACTTTTTTCGATTTTTTTTGACAACGATATCTCACGAACGCATCAACCGATTCTAACGTTTTTGGTGACGATCGATGGGGGTTTTCAAGGTTAAGAGCTGATTAGATTTTGAGACCGATCGGTTCAGCCAATTCGGAGATATTTAAAAAAAATTAAAAAAAAACAACTTTTTTTTTTCACTTTTTTTAGATTTTCTCGAAATCTACCGGTCCGAATCGGTTCGAATTTTCAGGAAATCTAAGTTTAGTGAAGCCCTTTCGAATGCCACCAACCGCGATGAAATCGGTCAAGTCGTTCAAAAGTTACAAGAGGTTTACATACACACACACACACACACACACACACACACACACACACACACACACACACACCTCGGGGCAGAAGAGATACTGCTACCGGGCGCGTCTCCCCGAGCGGATGGGAGAACGCTCGCTGTCCTTGGATGACACTTAATCTCTTAGTTGATGAGGTACAGCGGGTAGGAGCCAAGCAAAATAACCAAACAAAATAAGCTCCCGTGGACAAAACTCCCCTTTTATGGGTTGGTCACACTAACTGACCTAGCAAGACGATTGGTTCCTGCTGTAACTCACTGGGAGTGTCCGGAACCTGTATCGTAGTTTCCGACGATGCAGGCCACGGCTGATGTGAGCTTGCTCTGCCGAGGTGAAAGTTGCAGCAGTGGATCAGGAGCCAGCCACTTCGGGCCTTGATCAGGAAGTACGCAGTGAGTGTTAGAGATCGGAATCTTCACCGCTCCGAGCGAGTCTAGTCCGTCCGTGTATTCCGGGACTGGCTAAGTGTCGGCTAGGCCTCAGGGAACTGGGGTAGGAGTACTATCTCCGAGGGTACACCCGTTCCTAGTTATGGCAACCCGCTCCACTCCGTACGATGCGCTGGTAAATCAAAAAAGTATGAGTACGTTACAGGAAACAAACATGAATAGAAACGGGCTTCATGCTCAACAAGCAGCGATTGAAGCAAGCGTTGACATGAAGAGAACGCAAGCGTTGGAGCGCCTTGAGAAGCTGACCATTGAGCTGCAAGAGTTTGTCCAAACTAAGGTCAATATCCACAAGGAGATAAAGACCAAGACAACCGGTGTAGTCAATGCTCTTGGAAGATTCAAGAAACTGGACGAAGAATGGCGCTCATCATTACACCGCACCCCTTGTGCTACATCGGAGAGAAACAGTCAAGTGGTTGTTGAAGAAGCGATGGACACTGGAGCCGAAGGTGACGGAGAATCAGTCGCTGAAGAAGAAAGTGAAACTATCACAACGGCAGAGACTGAATCCTTTGACCAAGACGGCCGCATCCTGAGGAAGTTGAAAAGAAAAATTCGTTCTCCCGAAGGCGGAGCTTTTCATACTCCCAAGAAGCTGAAAGACGTTGGACCTGGTCATCCCATCAAGAAGCAGGAAGTGGTTAAGGATCTTCCACAAAACTCTTGTGAACAGAACAAGAAGCCAGGCTGGGAAAAGGTGCAGTCCAGAAAGGACAAGAAGAAGGAGCGCAAGAAACTGTCCCCAGAAAAACCTCTGGTGCCTCCACCGAAGCCGAACCAGAAGCCAAAAAGAACAGCAACGAGACCGGAGGCACTTATTATCCGTCCAGCGAACAAAGATAAGTATTCTGAAATACTTACACGGATCAAGGCGGACGTTCGCCCAGATCAGGTCCGCAACACAGTCGAGAAGATACGCAGGACCGCGACAGGGAACATTCTCATCACGCTGTCGAAAGGCAGTAGTGATAGAGGTAAAGACCTGCAGAAGACTATCGCGGGAATACTTAAGGAGGACGCAAATGTCATTAGTACAGGACCTGAAGAAGACCTGGAAATTCGCGATATTGACGATACTACAACTAAAGATGACATTCTAACAGCTTTACAAGAGGCAGCTGGAAACGATTGTGGTATAACAGTAGAGGCCATTAAAATTCGTAAGGTCTTACGTAGCAGAACACAAATTGCGTCGGTGACTCTGGCAGCAACGGTAGCGCAGAAAGTGGTAGGAGAACACGGTAAGATTAGGATCGGCTGGACCAATTGTCGTATTAGAACAGTACTAAGACCAGTCCGATGTTATAAATGCTGGCATTTTGGACACCGTGCGGTTCAGTGCACAAGTAAAGTCGACCGCTCCAAACTTTGCATTAAATGTGGAGAAGAGGGACACAAAATCGCCGAATGTAATAAGCCTGCTAAATGCGCACTGTGTGCGGATCAATCCGGTACAGAGAATAACGCCCATCATGCCGGCACAAGCAGATGCCCAGTATACCAAGAGGCACTCAAGAAGATAACTGATAAACGAAAATGAGAATACTGCAGCTAAACATCAATCACTGTGAAGCGGCACATGATTTGCTCATGCAGACAGTACGTGAACAGAAGCTTGACCTTGTGCTTATATCGGAACCGTATAAACACCTCGGCGGCCAACCATGGGAAACTGACTGCACCAAAAAAGCTGTCATATGGTCCTGTCGCAAGCTCCCCTTCCAGAGTGTCGTTAACAATGGCAGCGCCGGCTTTGTAGCAGCATCGGTAGATGGCATCCGCTTTTACAGCTGCTACACACCACCTAGCCTCACTATTGTTGAATTCATGGACTTTCTGGATCGACTGACGGAGGACGCGAAGCAGTACTACCCAGTGGCAATAGCTGGAGACTTCAACGCCTGGGCAGTGGAATGGGGCAGCAAACACACCAACGCTCGAGGTAAAGAACTACTGGAAGCTTTTTCTACGTTAGATGTAGTATTGTTAAACAGCGGCGATGCGCCGACGTACACTAAAGGAGACGCAAGTTCTATTGTGGATCTTACTTTTGTCAGCAGCAGCCTCATCAGAGGAAACTACGACTGGAAGGTGATGGAGATCTACACGGCCAGCGATCACAATGCGATTCTCTGGGAAGTATCAAAGGACCAGAATCCTAGAAGACCGGCTAAGAAACTTGACATCGTTGGGTGGAAGGTGAAATCCTTTGACCCAGGTGCTCTAGTAGCTGCCCTAAATAGTGAACCGCTTACTACTGGATCTGCAGAAGAAATGACCAAGGACTTGATGAAGAGAGTGACCCAGGCTTGCGACACCTGCATGCCCCGTAAGCAGGGCATGAACCAAAGACCTTCGGTGCACTGGTGAAACGAACACATCAGCTTCCTACGGAAAGAGTGTCTCAAGAAAAGAAGAATATCTCAGCGTGGTTATCGGCGGCCTGACTCAGCGGAACTAGTCGCAGAATACAAGAAAGCTCGTCGACATTTAAACAAAGCCATCAAGGATAGCAAGAAGAACTGCTGAAAAGAGCTAATCAACGAGGTGGACAAAGACTTGTGAGGTAGTCATGGCACACCTGAAATATCAGCCAATGCCGTCTCCTACGTGTCCTCAACTCTTACAGAAGATCGTGACTGCGCTGTTTCCACGACAGCGCGTTTTCAACTATCTGTTGACACAGGACGAACTGAATGATATTCCACCTGTCACGAAAGAAGAACTGATGGAAGCTTGTAACCGCGTCGGGAATAATAAAGCACCGGGATTGGACGGAATCCCTAATATTGCCTTGAAAACATCTATTAAAGCAGCGCCAGCGTTATTCCTCGACGTCTACAACATCTGCTTGAAGGAAGGGATTTTTCCTCGGAAGTGGAAACAACAACGGCTGGTACTACTTCCTAAAGGGAAAAAGCCACCGGAAGAACCGTCATCTTATCGTCCACTCTGCATGCTGGATACAGCCGGTAAGATACTAGAACGTATAATCCACCAAAGGATAGAAGCAGTTGTCGATCCACTCTTGGCAGACAATCAGTACGGATTTCGGAAAGGACGATCAACCCTGGACGCGATCAACCTGGTTGTCGGTATAGCCAAAGACGCAATCGCCGGTACCAGATGGAAGGGAGGAACGAAGAAATATTGCCTGGTGGCAACTTTAGACATAAAAAATGCCTTTAACTCCGCCAACTGGGATTGCATCATGCAAGCCCTTCAAGAGATAAACGTATCAGGATACCTACGAAGGATAGTCGCTAGCTACTTCACAGATAGAGTCCTGAGATATGACACGAAGAATGGTCCAAAGGAGTATGATGTTACTGGAGGTGTACCGCAGGGTTCTGTTCTCGGTCCACTTCTCTGGAATGTCATGTACAACGGATTGCTGAGACTGAAACTACCAAGAAACGTCAAACTGGTAGCGTACGCGGACGACGTAGCCGTAGTAATAGTCGCCAAGCATCTTGATGAGATAAAACATATGTTCGCTATCACCTTCGAGCGAATTAACCAGTGGATGGACACAGTAAATTTACAACTGGCTAAACAGAAGACCGAGGCTGTACTTATCACTAGCAGAAAAGTGGTGGAAACGATCAACCTAAACGTCGGAGACCAAGAAATCACATCCCAACCATTCATTCGATATCTGGGAGTGATGCTCGATGCCCGACTTAACTTTAAACAACAAGTTGAACACGTGACCACCAAAGCATCAGCAGTAGTAGCCAACCTAGTACGATTGATGCCCAACATCGGTGGCCCGAAGCAGACAAGGAGGTCATTGCTATCATCAGTAGTTACATCGGTCCTCACATATGGTATATCCATTTGGGCCGACGCACTTGAGATCCAAGAATCATGGAGGAAAGCATGTCCAGTTTACCGACTGAGCGCGCTAAGAGTAGCCAGCGCCTTTCGAACAATATCAGAGGAAGCAGTGTGTGTCATTTCCGGAACTTTGCCGCTCAGAGTCCTAGCTGAGGAAAGGCGTAACCTTTACCAACGAAAGAGGACAACCGCACAAAGTGCCGAGGAACTCAGAGCTAAAGAACGGCAGAACAGCATCGCGCGATGGCAATCGCAGTGGGACGCCGCGACAACAGGGAGATGGACACACCGTCTCATACCAAGGATTGACGTTTGGCTTAACCGGAATCACGGCGAGGCCAACTACTATCTGACCCAGATGTTGTCAGGACACGGCTGTTTCCGGGAGTACCTTTATCGCTTTAAGCACGATGATTGCCCAGAGTGTCCGTCTTGCCCAAGAGTTGCTGAAAATGCGGAGCACGTTTTCTTTGAGTGCCCTCGTTTTAACCCACAGCGTGATGAGTTAGAGAAGATCCTGAACAAGAAAATCACACCAGAGTCAATAGTAGAAGAAATGCTGTCATCCGAAGCTGCCTGGAACGCCACAAGCACGTTTACTACCGAAGTGCTTACAGAGCTGCGTTCCATTGAAAGAAAAAGGGCAAATGACAGAAACTAGAAGGAAGGAAAAATAACACCTTAGCCACCAGAAGGAATAGCAGTAGCTAGATCCTCCCCTCACGAAGTAATGCCTGACGGCGGTTTCCATGAGGGATTAGAGGAAAGAAGAAAAGGGGTTTAGGGTTTAGTGGGTAGGGGCGTTAGCGTCGAGTTTTAGTATGACGCTGCGTCGAGTCGCCACATATCCAGGCCGAACAGCTATGCCTGGAATCCGTAAGAAGGATTCCCCCCCCTAAGATAAAAAAACACACACACACACACACACACACATATACAGACGTACGGACATCATCGTAAAAATAGTCAGGGAAGCTTCCTGTGACCTTCAAACGTCGAGATTTGATGAAAACTCGATTTTTGTAAAACGGGGTGAAAACAATAACTTCCCGATTTTTGAAAATCTGAGATTTTTAGCGGGAAGTTAAAAAATTTTTTTTTTGGTAACCACAAAAAGTGTAAAATGATGTTTATAATTACGTTTAAATAATTCTGAAATACAAAGTTTGTCACATTTCCTATGAGATGTTTTGGTCTGCTCTGCTATTACCTAATAGTAAAATCATTATTTATTTTATTATTTAAATAAGTGTTATATTATAATGAAATTCGGTAAAATAAATAAATTATGAATAATGACTATCGAAATATATATTAAAATCAATTTTTATATTCCATTTATGATAAACTCATATGATACATTATGTAGATCATAGAATCATTATTATCTAAGACAGCAGCACAGCAGACAGACACTTCAAGACGCACGGAGATCACCAAAGTTAAGCAGCATTGAGCAGGGTTAATAGTTGGATGGGTGACCGCCGGTGTTATAGCTATAAAATTATATCTAGATATTTTTTTTTTTGCATTTTAATCGATTACACAGAATTGCGTAGGACCATATTAAATATTCTATCCATAAAATTAACCCAATAATTAATTAGATGTAATAAATATATAATTAAATATTGTTATATATAATTATATATGATTATATTTGGCCATTTTTCATATATAATCATACATAACCAATTTATATATAAATATTTTTTCTCGGGAGGTGACAGAAATTCACGGAGTATTTTATGATTAGAAATGATTCGACATGATTAAAAAATTGTAATCATTATTAATCATTTTATATTCTGTCAATTTCTCAGTATTTGAAATGATTTATAATGATTAATTGTGAAATTTCTAAAATGATTTACATGATTCGGTATGATTAAAAATGATTAAAAAATTAATAGTTTTTAATTTCAAATCATTTTGTTTAATCAGGGAATTTTGACAATCATCACTCTTGCACTCCTATGTAGGGGAGGAATTTCGTAAGATCCTATTCGAGATGATTTCTATATTACCCTAGCGGATCCATATACACCGTGTAACTTTAGTGTAAACTCGATATATACTTAGTCCCAGTGTAAATTAGGAGTTTATTTGGTGTATACTCAGTGCATATTGAGTATACACCAAATACACTTCAAGTTAACACTAAATTTACACGGTGTATATGCGCACGATATACACAGAGTTTACACCGAGTATACACTAAAAAAATTTTTGAAGTCCTCAGAACAAAAGTTGTGAAGAAAAATTTTTTTTTTTAAATTAAAATTAAAAAAAATCAAATTTTGAAAAAAAATTAACATTTTCAAAAAAATTAAAATTTTCAGGAAAATTAAAAAAAAATACGCATATATACAGACATACAGACATACAGACATACATGCATCATCGTAAAAACCGTCGGGGAAGCTTCCTAGAACCTCGAAACCTCGAGATTTGATGAAAACTCGATTTTCTAAAAATGAGGTAAAACCAATAACTTTCCGATTTTAAAAAATTTTCAATTTTCTCTGCGAAAAGTTAATAAAAAATGAAATTTTGCAAATAAACTCGAGTAATAACTGTTTGTTTTTATTCAATAAAAAAAATTCACTCAGTGGGGACTAAATCAACTGAAAATCATCCACTTCGCATTCACTCCGCAAATTTTTTACAGTGGACAAGTTTTTATAATTCATCGTTAATAAATTTGTCGTAATTCAGTGAGTGAAAGCATAAAAAAAAGTTTTCGAGAGATTTTTCATTTTACTACTGAAGAAAAAAAAAATCAACCTCCGTCATAGACTTTTGATCAATTTTTTTCATGTTTGTCTGAACATTTGAAAAAAAATCTGAAAAGAGGTTGTTGACCTTGCAGCCATCTCTGGAACATCTCGCTATATTCTAGCTCAAAATCCTTAAAAACTTCCCTAGAAAGTTTTGAGCTCTTTGAGAGAACTGGTGTATATTTTCAAGCTCAAAAATCTGGTGATTGTTTGGAGCACTGTTTTTTGAAAATTTTGAATTGTGATATCTCCGGAACAAACTAACCGTTTTTTATGCGGTTTGCGGCATTCATCCCACTCTCTTAAAAGAAATTAGTGGAATTTCACTGATTCAACCAGTGAGTAGAAAGTTCACTAGTGAATCAGTGAACTTTCAAGTTCCTCACTGATTCAACCAGTGAATTTCGAAGTCACTAATTCAACGAGTGGACCTCGATCAGCTGTGCGCGCATGCGCCTAGGTATAGGTTATATTATTTATGTTCTGTGAAATAAATGCTAACTGTTGTGAAAACATATAACAAATAACAAAGATATTAAACAATAAAAGTATTGAATAGGTAAGTAAAATAAAAAATTTCTACTGAATAATTAAAGTAACATTCTTAACAATACTATGAAAAATTATTTTTTCAGGTGCTATAAATATAACTAAAAAGTTGAATTGCAACTTTAACCTTTATGATGAGTGAGATCTCAACATATTCAGTTAGTAAGTTGATGGATTTTCTAATACCATCCATCAAGGATGAAGAAACTTTAAAAATTCTTGAAGGTAAATTTTTACTTTTTTCTTAAAAATTTTACTAAACTAAAGTTAGTACTTATGGTATGACATATAAAGTTTATCTTAAATACACTACACCTTCTAATACCTTGAATTTTTGTTCTTAGAACCAACTTGATGTATCAAACTCATCAATAGAAGATACCAATGATGAAGTAAAAAATGTAACTACATTTCCTAATCCTTCTTTGCTACACATAATTTCTGTAAGTTTGAATTATTTAATATTTTCGCTGCATATGTTCATCTAGATTTCTTAGACGAAACAAATAATAATAATAAATGATTATATAAATGTTTTATGTGTTGTAACAGGCCGCTTTTAGCGCCACCTGTTAATAATTTGACTTTAATTTTTTTTTAATTAATTTAATTGAAATGAACTTAAATGGAGGTTTTTTTGGTTTATCTTTCTGTCCATTGGTTGAATTCGCCGCGACCGAGTCGCCCTCGCGTGAGAAAATTCGAATGAAGCTCGATCGCACGTGAAACTACAATTTATTGCGATATTAAATAATTTAATTCAGTAGTTAAGTTAGCTTTAAGTTAGATTTAAGTTATTGTATGATTGTAATGGTACAAACGACGTCGGCCACGAAGCCGCGAAAAGGAAGACAACGAGGATCATCGACGGGGATAATCTTCTAGATCATCATCGACGGAGAGAGGCTGTGCAGAGAGAACAAGACGACGGACAGATCGGAACTTGGAGTGAGCAAGCGGAGCAGGCGTGAAGTTGGAGAGCTGGCTGTCGAGCGTGCCAATGCTCCAGCCAAAAATATCATTCGAAACGTCGATATTGGAAAATTAGATAGACGGCGCCATCTCTGGAGTTCAACGCTAACGACGGACCCAGGAGACAGGGGAGAGAGGCGAGGAGTGCGACATGTGAGGATTTTTTTCTGATTGTCGTGCACGGACGCATCTTCTGTTAATTTTTTGGAAATTTTTCGTGACAATTCTTGCTGTTCATTAATTACGAGATAAATTTGTTCACGACGTATTTTAAAAGTTGGAATACTGTTAGTTCAGGTGTTAGCCAATTGAAATTCGACGATAAATTGACTGTTGTCAATTATTTAAAAATTGTTTAAAAATACGACGTGCGGGTGAGTCAACCGACGTGCCCCGACACACCGGAATATTCTTTTGAAGATCCTCGCCGAGGATAAGTCATACGTTGACGGACGACGCTGCGCCGGACTGACCGATACCGGTTTCTTGTTGCAATTCGACGTGGAAGCCGAGGGCGATCGACGTGGTAAGAGACCCAGGACATTAGCCGAGAAGTCTTCGACCAGGGTAAGTGGCCACGTCTCCCTCTGAAATAGCTCGTGGGATTTATTGAAATAAAAAAATTTAATTGAATGCTTAATTGAAGCAAAATCTTTTTGTTTAATTAATTGTTGTTGTCGCTTGGCGGGATATATTGCCGAAGAATTTCAAGGCTGCGTTGTGCTGTTAGCAGGGATAATCCCACGAGGTATTTAGGTACCGCCATTTTGTTGTTTACTGTTGTTCGGTTGTAATTACTATAATTATTGTTGGAGTTTTTTTTTGGTGTTTGTCCTCCCGGGGTAATCGATGAGTTCGATTACCCATTGATCGAGCTTCGGGTGCGTGCGCCAGCCGACTTACCGACACCGAGTACACGGCGGTTAATAATTTGAATTTGAGCTTTGCCGCGCTGAACTTAGTGTGATTTGTAATGAGATTTTAGTTACTTACTATTAATTAACTTCGGCGATTTAATTAGTTATTTTAGGACTATCATTAATTATTGTTAATTAAATTCGGCGATTTAATTATGTAATTGTATTGTTACAAATTAATTATTGTTAATTAAATTCGGCGATTTAATTATGTAATTGTATTATTACAAATTAGTTATTTTTTAAATTCGACGAATTGATTTTTTTGTTTTGAAAATTAATTATATTATTGGCGTGTACCTTTTATCCATGTCATAATTCTAGCGAATATCCATTGTAACTTTCAATGTGCAATCACTATAACATTCCCGTGGCTATCTCCAAAAATGAATAATCATTTTTGGATTTACGATTTTAATTTTTGATTTTACGAAATCTCTTAAAATGAATAGCCAAATTTTTTTTCCACATCTCAAGTGTTTAGAAAATGTTTTCATTTTAATCTGTTACATTCCCGCGATCCCGTAATAAAAACAATTCATTGGTTATGTGATCAGCAAAAATGAAATGTATGCAAAATACTTAGTCCGTTGACTATATAGCTACATGTAAAGTTAAATTTTAGAAACCTTACAATGACTTTTTCGCCGCTGCCAAAGAGACGATTGTGGTAAGAAAATATAATTATTAAAAAAGGAAAATATTTTAATCCGTTGACCTTGGAGGCCATCCCTGTAATTACCTGTTTCTTTTAAGATTCTATCAAATTTTATATCTCTAGGAAATATATTTGAAGAATATGAATTTTTTGACAACTATCACTCCCGCACTCTTATGTGAGAGAGAAATTTCGTAAGATCCTATTCGAAATGATTTTTACATTAAAAATAAAATATTCCAACAAAACTTCGAGTCCATAGAAACTATTGTTTTGAAAAGAAAGATTTTCATTGTTAACGCTTCCGCAGTCCCTTTGGGATTGGAATTTGATAAAATTCATTCTTAGCTGAACTCGACATGATACATGAAGACTCCCACCAAATTTAAAGTCTGTCGAAGTTACAGTTTGGAAATTAAAATTTTAGATTTTAACACCCACCCCGCAATTCCTATCAGAAGTAAACTTTATTGAAATCCATTTTGAGATGATCTCTACAGGAGAAATAACAGATTTCTACCAAATTTAGAGTTTTCAGAAGCTATATTTTGGAAATGAACATTTTTTATTGTCAACACCCACCCCGCGATCCTTATTGGAGGTGATTCGTTGTAAAATCCGTTCTTAGATCATTTCTATATCACATATAGAAGACTCCTATCAAATTTAAAGTCTATAGCAGCTATAGCTTTGAAATTAAAAATTTTAATTGTTAATATCCACCCCCGCAAACCCCAGTGGGGTGAGCTATCGTAAAATTCGTTCCTATATTATTTCTACATCTCTTACAGAAAATTCCTACCCAGTTTGGAGTCTGTTGGAGCTATAGTTTGAAAACGGGAATTTTTTATTGTTAACGCCCTCGCAATCCTCTTTGGGGTCGGATATCGTAAAATTCGTTCATAAATTATTTTTACATCACGTACAGAAATTTCCTATAAAATTTGGAATCTGTAGGAGCTATAGCTTGAAAATTACAAATTTTCATTGTTAATACCCACCCCCGCAACCCTCTGTGGGGTGTAATATCGTAAAGTTCGTTCATAGATTATTTCTAGATCTCTTACAGAAGATTCTTACTAAATTTGGAGTCTATAGGAGCTATAGTTTAAAAATGGGAATTTTTGATTGTTAACGCCCCCGCAACCCCCTTTGTGGGTGGAATTTCGTTAAATCCGTTCTTAGCTGACTTCTACTCGGTAAAAAGAATATTCCTACCAAATTTCAAGTCTCTAGAGCTTATGGTTCCAGAGATATCGTGATGAGTGACTATATACGTGGAAATCTCATATATATATAGAAGATGTGGGTGAGTGCATGGATGGATGGATGCGTAGGAGTGCATGGATGGATGCGTGAGAGTGCGTGGGTGGATGCGTGGGTGGATGCGTGAGAGTGCGTGGATGGATGCGTGGGTGGATGCGTAGGAGTGCATGGATGGATGCGTGAGAGTGCGTGGGTGGATGTGTGGGAGTGCGTGGGTGGATGTGTGGGATGGTGTGGATGGAGAAGCATTGAAAGCGTAGAGTTGATGTTATACATTTTTCCGACTTCTTTATAAGCTAGAAAAAAAAATAATGACGAAAAAACGATCGTCTTTTGTTTTATTAACGGAAACAAAAAACAAATGACTACACACATAAATTAATAAAAAAAAATGGGAATTTTCTATTGTTAACTCCCCCGCAAGACCCCTTGTGGGTGGAATTTCGTAAAATCCGTTCTTAGCTGACCTCTACTCGGCAAAAGGAATATTCCTACCAAATTTCAAGTCAATCGACCTAATAGTTTCTGAGATTTCGTGATGAGTGAGTTAAAAAATGGGATCTCCTATATATATATATATATATATATATATATATATATATATATATATATATATATATATATATATATATATATATATATATATATATATATATATATAGATTCACAAATATAGGTATACAAATACATAGCGTGATCATATAATGGTACATGATCATCTATTAGGGTTTTTACCTTATATAAAAATTTTTAATTTTTTTTATATTTAATGCCTTCTTATTATCCTTTAGGAATTGAATTTTATAATTTTTTAATTAACGCCCACGCAAGGATTTGTGAGGGTGGCATTTCATAAAATTCATTCTTTACAGCTCAAAACTCCAAAAATCAATCTGGCCAAGTTTCAATCCTTTAGCTGCTATAGATTAAAAGGTACAATTTCTTTTAATTTTACGCCCACGCACGGACATGTGGGGGTAGAATTTAATGAAATTTATTCTTAACAGCTCAAAAACGCCAAAAAAGCATTCTGGCCATGTTTCAAAGTATTAATAGCTATAGATTGAAATTTACGAATTTTTTCTTAATTTGACGCCCACGCACGGGCACGCCAGGAGGGTGGAATGTCACAGAATTCGTTTTTAAAAAATTTCTAAATGTAATTTGAAACATTCTGACCAAGTTTTGAACTATTAAAAGCCATAATTGAAAAATATGAATTTTTTTTCGTGAACACCCCCGCAACCCCCCTTGTGGGTGGAATTTCGTGAAATCCGTTCTTAGCTGACCTCTACTTGGCAAAAGGAATATTCCTGCCAAATTTCAAGTCTCTAGGTCTTATAGTTCCAGAGATATCGTGATGAGTGACTATCTATATCTATAGAAAGTCTCCTATATATATATATAGATTAATTATTATTAATAAAATTGAGCGCAAATCTTTTTTTTTTTGTTTAAAGATTTATTTAATTATTATTAAATAAGTTTATTGCGGCGATTTTGGAAATTTTGTACTGGATTGTTAAACTTGAAGGTTTGCTTGCGAGCTGTGAATCGACGACGGTGTCGAATATTATTATTAGGCGTTTCTTTCCTTGATATTGTTAACCTGAGCCGATTGTTTTAATTTATTGTCAATAAATTAATAATTTTTTTTATTAATTGAGAATTAATACGAGCAACCCCGAGTAATTTCCTCGATCCTTCTATAATTAAGTCGTACTCTTCAGGCCCGCCACCCGACGAATAGAGTCCCGGACCGAAGTAGCCGGAATCGACGTGATTGGAGCAAAGCTCCTGGTGCCCAGGTAAGGCAGGTAGGCCAAGTTATTTATTTCGGGTTTCGTCCTCGAGAACGCACGAGTTCGAAAAACCCGTTATAGTGTGTAGGAAGGGACCAACATGGAAAATTATGTTGATGATTTTAATATCAAAGCGACCACGAATGTTCAACCATTTATGATTGTGATGAACGGTCAGGAGGATACATATTTTGTACAATTAGATGGACATTTAATTGATTTTGCAAAAGATTGCAAACCTGCAACTATTTTTTCCACGTTGTACAAACTATTCTATGTGTTTAATTTAAGTTATTCACCAAGTTTGGACAACTTTTACAATTTTATCGATCATTATATATTTAATCTAACAACTGTCCGTAGTGCTGTTTCTTTCTTAAATGTTTCCTTAAGTAATAGTGAAACTAAAAAATAATAATTATTAATTTATTTTACTTTTATAATAATACGGTTTGCAGCAATCGATGGTGTTTTTCAAGTTTGAGAGCTGATGAGATTTTTAAATTGATCGTACCAGACACACTTTTTTTGGTCGTAAAAAAATACTTTTCTAGTCACACTTAGAAAATTTTTGACTTTGCTTACAACACTTAGAAATTTTTATGAAAATGGGACTTAGTAAAAATTTTTGGTGTAAACTTGGTGTATGCTCAGTTTATATACGCCGCGTATATACATATATATATATACTCTTCGAGCTCAAATCTCTAACAGCAGTTTAATAAAACACAATTTTTAAAATTTTCAAACGTTTGTTATGTCCACTTCAATTTTTTTTCTTAATTTAAATCACCCGCGCAGATGGAAGACTTCTCCATGCGCGAAAGTCACAATAAAATGTAAGCTACGTGACTGCTGGTTGACTAGCGGGGACTTCTGCAATCTCAGCACCGCGAGCTTTTAAAAAGGCGATCAACAGCCAAATCCAAGTCTTTGTTAATTAATTCGACTTCCGCGTTTAATTGACGGGCCCGTGCCTTGTAGAGTCCTTTGCTTTAATTTGCACTGCACTTAAAGGAAGTTTGGACGCGGTTTAACCGGCAGGCCACGTATTAATTTTAAGTATCTTAGAGAGTCGTATTCTCAAAGTTCTAATTTTCCCTGCACTTAGGCGAGAATTCGGCCAGTAAGTAAATCATAGAGAACCGTATTCTCAAAGTTCTAATTTGCCCTGCACTTAGGCGAGAATTCGGTCATTAAGTTTATTCAAAATTTCCTAAAAGCTAGTTTTGCGCACTTTACCCTACGGGGGACTGGAGGACGTTAGCTCAACCAAATCAATAAAATTCATTAAAATAAATTACGTTAAAATTAAAATTGTGAAAGTGTAAGTTTTGTGGTTATAAAAATAAATATCAAAAGAAGTGAAATCAGTTTCGAGTTAATTCATTTCTTAAAAATAAGAAGCCCTTAAAGTAAGCAGCCCCAAATCCATCCAACTCCATCCGCTGCAAGGACCAACCAGAGGGCCAATTCAAGGAAAAGGCGCTAAAAGCGGCCCCGGGATCACGGATCCGGTAACAAAAAAAATCCTGCAAAGAGTAAGTACATCTATTCTTAATAAAATCCGTGTTCAGTCTCAAACGAAGGCGTGGTAAATTCGTCCGTCGAAAACGTCCCACATAAATAATTAAAACAACGGAATTAAAACTCCGTTGCGTATTCTTTAAACCGTTAGTCCAAACCTCCACCGTTTACGCTACCACTTAAACGCCCTTGGACATAACATAAAGAACACTGGTGGCAGCGGTGGGATTTCGAATACGAAACTATTTAACTTTCGTTTGAGAAAATTTATAATTTTTAAATATTTTCTCTTTTTCTTTTCAAATCTGTCTTTTTTTTAATCAAGTAAATCCTACTGTTCAAAAGTAAATTCAAGTTTATTTCTATTTAATCTTGACAATTTTAAAATTTTTCTTATTAGTTAAATTTATCAAGTTATTTTGTTTTTAAATTTTATAAAATTTTTCCTTTCTAAATTTCTTATAAAATATTAACTCCTGAAATTTTAGAACTTTTGTTGAAAATTTTTTTTCTGATTCACATTAATTTGTCCTCATAACTCGCAAAAGAATTTATTCTTTCGTCATATTAAAATTTTTGTTTAAAGGAGTTATTTCGATATTTAGCAATACTATTTTTCATCATCGGTTTTCGACCTCATATAGGTTCTTAACCTTTTGGTATACTCTAACTTATCGTAGTCTAACATTGCAATAAAGAATTCACTGACGTTTCTTTATTCGAGGTGGTTGCCTCACGCGTACTCACACCTACATTCTTGTCAGCAAAAATATTCTTCGTCCGTATTGAGAAATACCTCTACATTTTTTTTTTGCTAATTAAGCAGTATTACTTTCGACCTAGTTATTTAAATTTATAAATAAAATTTGTTTTTCGAAATTCTTTTATTTCTCTTTTAAAAAAATTTTTTTTTTAACTAAAATTATTTTAAGCCTATTACACATATACTACATCCTACGAGAAGGGTGCTTTGAATTTAGCACCTTCTCTTACAAAACACTCACAGAAGCCTCCCAGTTCTGGAAAGGTGCTTTAACTAGCACTTTCTTTATCTGAGAGAACTTCCACAAAATTGACACATTTACTTGGCTAAAATAATTCTAACTAACTTAAAAAGCAAAATTACGAAGTTTTGAAAAATTTTCTTTATATATATATATACATGAGTTTTTCCTGAGACTTTTGCTGACTTGAAATATTAATATCTCGGTAATTATATATATATATATATATATATATATATATATATATATATATATATATATATATATATATATATATATATATATGTATATATTGAAATTTTTTTTTGGGTAATATATTAATTATTACAAATTAAGTATTATTAGTGTTCGTTTTTTTTTCTCACTCTTATAAAATTTTTCTCCTAAGAAATTATATTTTTGCGAAATTTTTTTTTGTGTATATTCTTTGGGTCTCGTAGAATAAGATTATAAAATTTTTCATTCTTTTTCCCTCTTCGACTACTACGTCAGCTGATTGTCAATTTCCGTTATTGACATCCAAAATTTTATTAAAATTTATTTTCTTTGCTTAAAGTTTTAGTTTTTACATTTTTAAAATCTTTATCGGGCTCATAGTAAATTAACACGCCGATAAAAAGTTTCCTTTCACTCCGAGATTTTCCCGAAGTAAATAGAAACCCACCCCAAACCGTGGAACCCTTTGAAGACGAATCGAACGTTCTTCTTCACTTGCTCAAGCGACCTTCCATTCGGAAACATGGCTAGGAGAACTTTCCGCGTAGATACCTCCATAGCTGAGGAAAATCTTACTACTCAAATCCAAACCTTAGCTAAAGAACTTCACGATGCCCTTCCGTACTTCAACGGAGAAGGACCAACCGCCATCAAAGACTTTGAATTATTCGACGGGATAGTCAGAAACTGGCTACCGAGTATCCCAGTAGATAAACAAGTTATCTTTGCTCGCCGTGTAGCCCAAAAACTATACGGACGAGCCAAGAGATTAGTCGAACATGTCGAACTCGCCTCAGTAGAGGATATTTTACTTGTGTTAGGTCGGAAACTTAAAAGGGGCGACCCATACATCACGTGGCAGAAAAACTTAGCCGCGGCGTCCCCAAAAGAATCTGAGAATATCGAAGACTTCTATTACCGGTTAAGTGAGATGGTAACTCGTATTGAGCTCAACGCTCCCGAAGCTGATAGGGCCGTAGTAAAACGGACATTCGAAAAAACAGCAGCTACTACACTATACGAATACCTACCGGACTTTCTACGATGCCTGTGCAAAATAAAGAGAGCGGAAACTCTAGACGACATGTACAAGGCCATCGAAAATGACGCGTACAGAAGACCAGAACGTAGACGCGCTACGAGAGACGACGGACTCATACCAGGTGAAACTCTACCGCCCTCGGTAGAATTTCACCGACGATCTAGACAAGACGGTAACCGACATTACCCGCAAATGCCGAGATCTTCTCGAGATTACGACGATAGAGGTAATTATCGCGAATTACCTCGCACTTTAACATATCAAGAATATGGTCAGGCCCCAATGACGATCGCCTCTGGACCAATACACTCGACAGACTATTACGAAGACCCATTTCCTGACCTGTACGAAGACAGTTACTACGGCCAAGGCCATCTGAGAGAACAACAAATGACAAGCTCTACTTTCGCGTTCGGAATCGAGCGAAGTCCTCAATATGGGCCTAGAGCTCATAATTACTATCAACCGCGGACTTTTCAAAATTATAATCAAAATCGTTATCACCCGGGAATAATAGGTCCCACTAGAAGAACCGTTCGTTTTGAAGAAGAAGAAGAATCGGAGGAAGCTAAATTGCGGCATAAATCAGACCCTTCGATAATCTGCAACTGTCCATTCTGCCCAAAAGGAGAACGTCGAGACCTATACGACCATTTAAACGGGTCGGGCGCTCGTCAATCGGAGACAATGGCGAGTATGCCCGTCCAGTCTCCGCCTACCGCGATGAGGGCCAACAACAGTTACCAACAGTATCCAAAGGAACAATATCGGGGCTTCCAGAATCAATACCCCCGATCGATTCTTCAAAACTCGCAGAAACAAGTCATAGAACAACAATCGACTATCCCGGAACCGACGCCTCTCTCGAGACACGAACAACAGTCAACACAGAACAGTATGATGTCACCGGGACAACAAAATCCGCAACTGATGAAAGCAGGAGAGTTGCGAGCCCAACCAAGGACGAGCCCAAATGTTTAACAACAGGAAGAGGCCCTACAGTCCATCTACGAAGCCCAGCACTTCGAAACGGGGGAGTAAACGCCCTTCTCGACACCGGCTCCGACCTCAATCTGCTTAGTATAGAAGAACTACACGACGAAGCCCTTTGCAATATCGAAAATACGGGAGTAGTCGGAGGTATTGCCACGAGCTCAATGCCCATAATCGGCTCGATTAATCTTAAAATATTCGGCGTAAAAACTACGTTCCATCTCGTTCCAGAACCTCCCGGCGGATATAGGGCCATTCTAGGAAACGAATTTTTCTTTCAAAATCGTGTAAACATCTCATTTTACTGGAACACCTTAGTAATGAAAAATAAGTCTATAAGTCCAATACCGATAATTAACCCACGCAAGTTCCCTGAGCAAAAGATCCTCGCTCTAGGAACTGGGCCGAAAATATACTTATCATGTAATCAGCTCCTAGGGAATTATCAGCGATTCCTCATCGATACCGGGGGGGATGTATGCCTCATCAACTCATCCGCTTTAAAACCCGAAACAATTATCGACACTGGAAAAGCTAGAAAATTCCGAGGTCTCAGCGACAGTACCTTCGAGACTCTAGGAGTAACCAAATTAAAAATTCTTAATATTGAAGTCGAGTTCCAAGTCTGTCGCGAGGATTTACCATTCCCTGGAGTGGGAATCCTGGGAAACAACTTCCTTGAAACCGAAAAGGCTGAAATTTCTTACGATAACCAAACTTTAGCTTTATTATCTCGCCCTACAAAAATAATCTCCTTTAGCCTTCAAACAACACCTTCCTCAAATTATACGATACCACCTCGTATGAAAATGGTAATAGCAATACCCGTCCAAGATTTCGAGAAGAGCGAAGGATACCTCCCTCGAATGGATCTTCCAGATGGAGTGCTCGGAGGAGAAGCTGTTGTCAAAGTAGAGGATGGATACGCTATGTGTATGGTTCTCAATCTTAACTCGAATCCAGTTGACATAGAAATCGGACCCCAAACACTTGAAGAGTTCGAGTTCGATAACCCTAGCTCAGACGGGGACAAGTCCGATGACCCCTTGATAGAAAATACCAGTCGTGTAATTAATCCGGAAGAACGTATCCAGACGATAATTCAGAAAATTCCTCTAAATCATCTAAACGAGGAAGAAAGAGAGCAAGTTCAGACTCTCATTCGAAGCAATCACGACGTTTTTCATCTTCCCGGAGATAAACTAGGCCGTTCGAAAAATTTCACCTGCCGGATAGAAACTATCACCAATGAACCGGTGAGAATAAAACAATACCGATTTCCCCCAGAACATCGAGAAGAAATCGCCAGGCAGGTTGAAAATCTCGAAAAACAAGGGATTATAAGAAAATCTAATTCTCCGTACAATTCACCATTGTGGATTGTACCAAAAAAATCTAATGATCCTTCTATAAAAAAATATAGAATGGTTATCGACTTCAGACAATTAAATAAAATAACCAGGGGGGATGCCTACCCTCTACCCCTAATTATCGATATTTTAGATCAATTAGGCGACGCAAATTTCTTCAGCGTCTTTGATCTCGCCATGGGATTCCACCAGATCCCAATGCATCCCGCAGATGCGCCAAAAACGGCGTTTTCTACACCAAACGGTCACTGGGAATATTGTTGTATGCCCTTTGGTCTAGAATGTGCCCCGTCTATCTTTCAGAGAATGATGGACTCCACGCTAAGCGGGTTAAAAGGGACGGAACTTTTTATTTACATAGATGATCTAGTTAACTATGGCAAAACCCTAGAAGAGCATGGGGTAAGAGTTCAACGACTCTTCAATCGATTAAGAGAAGCAGGTCTCACGCTTCAACCCGAAAAATGTAAATTTCTCTGTCCGGAAGTGGATTATCTAGGTCACGTGATTACTAAAGAAGGCATAAGACCAGACCCAAAAAAAGTTTCCTCCCTTAAAAATGCCTCACGACCTAGAAATCATACTGAAACCAGGAAATTTATGGGACTTGCAAATTATTATCGGAGATTCATCCAAAATTTCGCTGAAAGGGCTAAGCCCATAACAGATCTTACACGAAAAACAAAGTCTTTTATATGGACCGATGAAGCACAAATGGCATTTAATGATATCAAAAATGCCCTCTGTGAAGACTCTTTCCTAAAATACCCAGACTTTAACAAACCCTTCATCCTAGCTGTCAGCGCGTCAGACTCGGGAATATCAGGAATCCTCAGTCAAACGACAGCAGTAGGGGACGACGACCTAGAAAGAGACGGAGAGAAAATAGTGTCATGTGCCTCACGAGTCTTTCACGACACTGAAACCCGATATACAGACGTAGAAAAACAATGTCTCGCGGTAATATACGCGATTCAACAGTTCCGACCGTACCTTCAAAAACATTTTACTTTAATAACTAGTAGCCCTTGTATCACCTGGCTAAGAGATAGTGTAACTATCACCGAAAGACAAGCTAAATGGCGCTCTCATTTAAGCAGATACAAATTTAACGTCGTAGTCCGTCGTAAAATCACGGAACAATACGCGGAAGGGCTCTCGTATAACCCAGAAGGACGTCATGAACCTCGAAAACACCCGACAAACGATATTACCGAAAATCATTCGATAGCATTACCAATCTCTGCATTGACGAAACCAAAAAGATTAAATAAAGATCTCTCGGACGAAGAGGCGATCCAATCGGTCAAACGCCCCGGTCGCCCTATCGAATCTAAAAATCGACCACGAGTCAGCAGCGCTCCTGAAGTAAGAGAAACAATTGCCTCTCGACTTAGAAAAAGAGAAATGGGAAAAACGCGAGTCCCACCAAAGGTGAATTATCACGAGACCAGCGATCTCGACCTAACTTCAGAAGATCCGAAGTCTCAAGAAACCAGAAATGAAGAAGAGGGGGACGACGAAGTTTTCCTTCCAGGACCAAGTACGAGTAACCAAACACCAGATATAGGCCAAGAGGGGGACGACGAAGCAGAGAAGGAAGAAGAAGCCGAAAAGAACAGCAATAAGATCGTTCCACAAAAACAACGGCGAAAAACCCAGGAACTAATAAAAATGTTTGACGAACTCCTCAAAAGACGACCTCCAACGGAAAATGTCTACACAGAGAGAGCACTAGAAAGAATCCGCAGAGAAGAAGCAATATCTAATTACACTCCCCAAGAGTATGCCGAAATAAAACGAACGAACTCGGAAACCGCAAGAACAATTCGTGAGTCCTTAGACAAACACCCAACTCTCTGGCGAAATGAAGAAGACTCGTTAAATGATGATATAATACCCGAAATTAACGTCGACGAATTTCTGAGAGATAACAGTGACCAGCTCGAAGAAGGATCAAGCAGCAATATCAGTCCAGAAGAAACCGAAGGAATCGAAGATCACAGCGAAACAGAGCCTCCCATCATCTTAAAACCTTCGACTCCGGTCGACGACATAGATACAAGAAACAAAAATAATTTAACCCCTCAGAACGTAAATCGATCTCGGTTCATCGGATATTTAGGAGACGGTCCGGAACCCCGAACTCCAATCTTCGGAAGAGTCCTCATTCCCGATGAATTAGCGGCCATGGGAATCCATTATGACCATGCTAGTAGGCAAATCGTAGATGAAAACGGTGAAGCCATAAACGAAAGGGCCGAAACCGAATCGGCCAACCCCAATAACACACCTAACGACACAGAATCTGAACAAAATAATTCACAGACTAATAATAAAATTATTCAATCACGTAGTAATTCAGTAAAATCCAGCTCAGAAAAATTTAGCAATTCCGATAAAAATAGACGCGAAACAACTACAAGTGGGAATAAGACAGTGGGGGATGACGTAGGGAACCACCGATTTGGACCACCTTTTGTCGCCTATGATCCTCCAACTTTCGAAGAGGCTGAAGATATTTTTGCTGAAAGGCGCCATCGACCAAGAATATCTTCACCCTCGAGTTCAGACGAAAGTATACCGCCAAAAGGGTCCGAAATCAAAATAAAATTTTCTATTTGCCGTGATGGGCTCACTTACGCGCGAGACCACTTAGTACACTTCCTAGCAGCCGATTGTGAGATAATAAAACCCGTAGCAAAATTACTCCGTGACTTAAAATTTATAAATGCCGATGACCTCCATGCATCGAAACCTTCAAAGGGAGATGTATTCGTCACCAAGTTAGGTCGTTGCAAAATTTTCACGGTATTCATCAAAACAAAACATTTTGAAAAAATAGATCCAATCGACTTAATCGAAGGATTGAGAAACCTTCGCCAATCAGTACACAAACATGATATTCATTCGCTTCGCTGTGTGAAACAGGGGGACGAATTTGCCGATCTAGACATCCAAGCATATTTATTACAGGAATTAGGAGACTGTCCAATAACGATAACGTTATGCGAAGGCAATGTTGAAGTACCGGAAGAATCCCTTAGAAACAAAATAATCGAAGAAAATCATAATAGCTTAATAGGTGGGCATAAAGGCGTAGTAAAAACATATTGGCGTATTCGCGAGAGATACTACTGGCCAGGAATGAAAGATACCATTTATAACTACATCCGAGCCTGCGAAATATGCCAGAAAAATAAACTCACGCGAATAAAAACAAAACAGCCGATGTCTATTACAGATACACCCTTTGAACCTTTCGAAAAAATTAGCATAGACACGGTAGGACCCCTGCCCATGACCCCTGACGGAAACTTACATATCTTAACCATACAAGATAATTTTTCCAAAGCAGCTGCGGCAGTTCCTCTCCCCGATATCAAAGCAGTCACCGTTGCAGATGCTTTATTAAATCACTATATCGCGCTTTACGGATGCCCCCGCGCAATTCTATCAGACAAGGGCACCTCATTTACCAGTAAACTAATACAACAACTTCCTAGAGCATTAAAAATTAAAAGAATAACAACTTCGTCTTATTACCCTCAATCGAACGGATCTTTCGAGAGATCCCACCAGCCCTTAGTCGATTACCTCCGGGCCTATGTAGATAAATTTAATAACTGGGATCGGTATATCCCGATGGCAATGCTGAATTATAATACAACCGTTCATACAGCCACAAAATTTACACCTTATGAAATTTTGTACGGAAGAAAAGCTCGTAGCCCAACCCAGTTCCCAGATTTCAGTAAAATAGAATCATACAATGATTATTTAGCAGATTTAATTAGCCGAATATCCGAAATTCAAAGAATACCCGCAGAAAATTTAACTAAAGCAAAACACGAATCAAAAGTACGATTCGACAAACATATTCATCCGACAAAATTTAACGTAGGAGATCTCGTGCACACGCTGAAGGAACCGAGAAAAAATAAATTAGACCTTTATTATACCGGGCCGTACAGAATAACTGAAATAAACGAAATGGGAAATCTAATTATCGAAAAAGGAAACGGGAAACGAAAATTACTTCACCCGAACAAGGCTAAACCAGCCAGCCGCGAAAAATTTGACTAAAAAGAAACCCAAGTTGTTTGTTTCAGATATATAACAAAAAAAATCAATCCAACATGAACATCGTATTACTCATCTTCCTGGGATTAGTAGACCGGGCCAAGGGTTCAGAAGAAGTCCAAATAAAACCAATGGAAACAAATCCAGGCCTACTGTACGATCCGTTTAAGAAAATACATCTGATACGAGAAGAATGGCAAATAATCACCTCCATCAACATCGAGAAACTAGTAAATCTGTATCCACACTCCAATCAAAGTATATGGGAAGCTTATGGAATATGCGCAGCAAAATTAAAGCCTTCCATCTGCTCGTCATACCTGAGAATTAATAGTCATCAAGAAATAGAAGCCGAAATCGAACAAGCAAAACATCGATTGAGACAACATCTTGAAGATCCACAACTTGGAAAAATTGACAAGACCAACCGCAAAAGACGAGCTCCATGGTTTGGCTTCGTAGGAACAATCGCACGAAAACTATTTGGAACCATGGATTATAGTGATAAAGAACATATCACGAAAGAAATAGACAAATTATATCAAGATAACAGAGAACTAGTACACCTATCTCAAAACAACACTCACATCATCAAAAGCGAAATAAACGAAATCTTGAAACATGAAACCAACTTAACAGAAAGAATCAGGGACCTAGTCCGAACTTCAACATATCTGCAATAATCAGTAAATAAACAATTATCCGATATCAAAAAAAGCCAACTATTCTCAATGGCAGGAAACGAACACATTCACTTGATGACAAATCACCTAAGAACTTCTCCATGGCAACAACAGTAACAACCAAAGAAGCTCCTGAGACCATCAAGACATCAAAGAAGTCGAAAACGTTCCAATTGAGAGACTACAAATCACCGATCTAGACGAAAAACCCAGCATCAACATGGTAGAATTTAAGGTTATTAATTAAGAAATTATCACATAAACAAACTGATGGCTTCCTTGCGGAAAAGTAAGAGAATAACTTAAAATAACAAAAAAAAAAAAAATTTTTTTTATTGCCAAAAACGAGCCAACAGTTTGCACAAACAGTCTAATTCAGAATACCTAAATAAAAAAATTGCTTATTTTTACACACATAGAGATAGTATAATGAAAATCAGTAAATTTATCTGAATTGTGAAAAGTTTTGCTGCTTTGTGACTCACAAGACCGAAAATAATATTATCTCCGGCCTTGTGGGGACGAGTGGAAACAGCGCAAAACCTTGATGAAACACACACACACACACACACACACACACACACACACACACACACACACACACACACACACACACATACATGCTGCAGAGAAGGGTAGGTGGACGCACCGTCTCATACCTCGGATCGACATTTGGCTTAACCGGAATCACGGTGAGGTCAATTACTATCTTACGCAGATGTTGTCGGGACATGGGTGTTTTTGAGAGTATCTACACCGCTTTAAGCACGATGACTCTTCGGAGTGCCCGTCCTGCCCAGGAGCTGTTGAAGACGCGAAGCACGTCTTCTTTGTATGTCCTCGTTTCGAACTTTAACGTGAAGAGTTGGAGAGGATCCTGGACCAGAGAATGCAACCAGATTCACTAGTGGAAGCAATGTTGTCATCAGAAGCTGCCTGGAACGCTACCAACACGTTTACAACAGAAGTCCTTAAAGACTTGCGTTCCACCGGAAGAAGAAGAGCAAATAGCAGAAGATAGAATGAAGGTAGTTAACACCTTAGCCACCAGAAGGAAGAGCAGTAGCTAGATCCTCCCTTCACGAAGTAATGCCTGACGGCGGTTTCCATGAGGGATTAGAGGAAAGAAGGAAAAGGGTTTTAGGGTTTAGTGGGTAGGGGCGTTAGTGTCGAGTTTTAGTATGACGCTGCGTCGAGTCGCCACATATCCAGGCCAAACAACGATGCATAGAATCCGTAAAAAGGATTCCCCCCCCTGAGGGGAAAAAAAACACACACACACACACACACACACACACACACACACACACACACCTTGTAACAGGTAAATCCTCAGCTCGTAAGCTTGCCGGAGCTAGGGTCAATTTTATTGAGGAAATATTAATAAGATAAATATTTAATTATAATTAAAAGAACTTGATTGCTTTTAACAGTTAATTAAGAAAATAAAATTTAATAACAATAAAATAAATACAAAGTAATGTAGTTACTTCTTTACAAGAAATAATTTAAATGAAACTTTAACGATCGATAATAAACGGACGGTCGGTAAATCAAATCGTGAACTAAGTGAACTCAAAGCTAGCTCCCTCTTTCTGGTGACTCAGCGTCGTCCAGGAGTCTGTGACTCTATTCCCAGGCACAAGCGGATCAAATCCTTCTTCCCCCATCTACTCGGTTTTTGTACCAACAGTATCTCGGCAGAAGGCGAAGATACTGGGAGAGTAATAATTAATTTTTAGCAAGTGTGTATCCAGCGACACGCACTAACTAAAATATTGATTAATGTTAAATTAACTTACCTTGATTTTATCCCAGCGGACCAAACTCAAGGTATCTAAGCGGTCGCAAGCGTTGGAACGCCTCGAGAAACTGACCAGCGAGTTAAATGATTTCGTCCAGTCAAAGGTCAATATCCACAAGGAGATAAAGACCAAGACAACCGGTGTAGTCAATGCTCTTGGAAGATTCAAGAAACTGGACGAGGAATAGCAGTCATCACGACGAAGCATTCAAACTGAAGTTGAGACGGAAGAAGCAATGGACACTGGAGCCGACGGTGACGGCGAATCTGCTGCTGAGGACAAGGGTGAAACTGACACAAGGCCTGGAAAGAGAAAGGACCGAAATTCACCAGAGCCAACCGACAAAGTCACAAAGAAGAAGGACTTGAAAAAAAGCCCTCCCCAACGGGTGGCTGGGCAGGGCGACGAACTTAAAAAGACGACTGATTGGGAAGAAGTACAATCTAAGAAGAAGAGGAAGCTAGAGAGCAACTCTCAAAGCAGTCGCCGAAGGAGCCCAAGCCAGAGCCTAAGCGAAAAAAACCACGCAAATGGATCAGACCCGACGCACTGATCATCCGCCCGGCCGAGAAAACAAAGTATGTCGAGATTCTGCGTTGCATAAAGCAGGACGTCCCAGGTGAGCAGGTTCGTTCAACTGTGGATAAGATCAACAAGACCAGAAGTGGCGACTTGTTGATTACGATTTCGAGGAAGAGCACTGACAAAGACCAAGCCCTCCAAAAGATGATCGCACACATCCTTAAGGAGGAGGCCAAAGTGATCTGCAAAGGGCCACAGAAGACCATCGAGATCCGAGATGTCGATGACGACACGACGAAAGAGCATATTCAGACCGCTCTAAAGAGGGACCGGAGCTATCTAATTACCGTAACTGGTAGAGTAGCCGACATGTCTTCGGAAGGTTCTGGGTTCGAATCTCAGTCCGAGCTATCTAATAATTTTTTCTCGCATATTCTATAAACTCACATTAAGATGATCCTCTCCACATTCCTTTCTCAATCCTTTCCTACCAATATCCTGTTACGTGAATGTGAAACGCTTCACGTAATAATTACCGTAACTCCTATTCTTTCCCGCTTCACCGCATTATTTATATTTGTATTTGTAAAAATGCCTGCCGTAAGATGGACGGTGTGGCTTAATGTATATAGAATAAGCGAAAGGAAATTTAGTATAGACCGGATAGCTCAAATGGTAGAGTAGCCGACATGTCTTCGGAAGGTTCTGGGTTCGAATCCCAGTCCGAACTATCTAATAATTTTTTTTCGCATATTCTATAAACTCACATTAAGATGATTCTCTCCACATTCCTTTCTCAATCCTTTCCTACCAATATCCTGTTACGTGAATGTGGAACGCTTCACGTAATAATTACCGTAACTCCAATTCTTTCCCGCTTCACCGCATTATTTATATTTGTAGGCCACACTGTCCATCTTACGGTAAGCATTTTTACAAATATAAATAATGCGGTGAAGCATTATCCGGTCTATACGCCGAATGAGAGCAACAAAGAGACCTCTACAATGTTTCAAATGCTGGCACTTTGGGCACTTCGGCTCTCAGTGCAAAAGCGAAATCGACCGGTCTAAGCACTGCATACGGTGCGGAAAAGAAGGGCACAAAATTGCTGATTGTAAAAATCCAGCTAAATGTGCACTGTGCGTTGAACGGCACGGCATAGAAAAGGCGGCTCACTATGCAGGCTCGAACAGATGCCCCGTCTTCCAAGAAGCGCTCCAGAAGATAACGAAGCCAAGAACATGAAGATATTGCAGCTCAACCTCAATCATTGTGAGGCTGCGCATGACCTGCTCATACAAACTGTGCGCGAATAAGAGGCAGACGTAGCACTTATAAGTGAGCCTTATAGACACCTAAGTAACCAACCCTGGGAATCCGACAGCACTAACAAAGCCGTCATCTGGTCTTGCAGTAAATGTCCTTTTCAGAGAACAGTCAACAATAAAGAAGCCGGCTTCGTAGTAGCATGGGTAGATGGCCTCCGCTTCTACAGTTGCTATGCACCACCTAGTCTCTCTAATGAACAGTTTGAAAACTTCCTTGATCGGCTAACTGAGGACGCAAGAAAACACTTTTCCGTGGCAATAGCTGGTGACTTCAATTCCTGGGCAGCAGACTGAGGCAGCAAGTTCACTAACACACGTGGAAAAGCACTTCTCGAGGCAATGGCCACACTGGACGTGATCCTTCTTAACACCGGTGACACGCCAAGGTATACTAAGGGAGAGGCAAACTCAATTGTCGACCTCACATTTGTCAGCAGTTGCTTAGCTCGAAGACGTTTTTCTTGGAAAGTCTTGAACATCTACACAGCCAGCGACCATAGTGCGATACTATGGGAAATATCAACTGGCCAGAATCTAGCAAGAGTCAACAGGAGCGCTAGCGTGGTTGGGTGGAAAGTTAAATCTCTCGACCTCACTGCTTTAGTAGTAGCGCAAGAGTGCGATCCGATCATCGTTGAAACTGCTGAAGAGAAGACCAAGGACCTAATGAGAAGAGTCACCCAGGCCTTCGACGCCAGTATGTCCCGGAAACGTGGCATGAATTCAAGACCTTTGGTGCACTGGTGGAACGATCACATAAGCATTCTATGTTCAGAGTGTCTTAAAAAAAGAAGAAAGTCTCAGCGTGGCTACAGACGACCTAACTCCGCAGAGCTGTTGGCAGAGTATAAAAAGGCCCGTCGAGAATTGAACAGAGTCATCAAAGAAAGCAAAAGACGCAATGTGCGTCATTGCCGGAACACTACCTCTTAAAGTTCTAGCAGAGCAAAAACGGGTCATTTACCAATGAAAAAGGTCAACTGCACTGAGCCCTGAAGAACTTAGAATTGAAGAACGGCAGAACAGCATAGGCTGATGGCGACTACAATGGGATGTTGCAGAGGAGGGTAGGTGGACGCACCGCCTCATTCCTCGGATCGACATTTGGCTTAACCGGAATCACGGCGAGGTCAATTACTATCTCACACAGATGTTGTCGGGACACGAGTGTTTCCGAGAGTATCTGTAACGCTTTAAGCACGATGATTCTTCGAAGTGCCCGTCCTGCCCAGGAGTTAATGAAGATGCGGAGCACGTCTTCTTTGTATGTCCTCGTTTCGAACCTTAACGTGAAGAGTTGGAGAGGATCCTGGACCAGAGAATGCAACCAGATTCACTAGTGGAAGCAATGTTGTCGTCAGAAGCTGCCTGGAACGCTACCAACACGTTTGCAACAGAAGTCTTCAAAGACTTGCGTTCCACCGAAAGAAGAAGATCAAATACCAGAAGCCAGAAGGAAGGAAGTTACACCTTAGCCACCAGAAGGAAGAGCAGTAGCTAGTTCCTCCCCTCACGAAGTAATGCCTGACGGCGGTTTCCATGAGGGATTAGAGGAAAGAAGAAAAGGCGTTTAGGGTTTAGTGAGTAGGGGCGTTAGCGTCGAGTTTTAGTATGACGCTGCGTCGAGTCGTCACATATCCCAGCCAAACAGCTATGCCTGGAATCCGCAAAAAGGATTCCCCCCCCCCCTAAAAAAAAAAAAACAGAAATCAGACACTCAAAAAAGACTGTGTGTGTTCAATCTTTTGCAGAGCTCATATTGACTTAAGTATACGAAAAAAGTCTTTTGTATTCATTAATACTCATTTAATTTAATCCATAAATTATAGCCAACTATTATTAATAGTTGCAAGTAATAAATAATACTGAAGTCGGAAAAAGATTTCCGACTTCTGAAACAGGATTCTGATACTCATTGTCAGAACAGACTGTGTCGGTTCAATCTTTTGCAGAGCTGATCTTGATTTCAATATATGGAAACCGTCTTTCTTGATAATATATACACATTCAATTCAATTCAATAATAAATTATAGCCAACTATTATGAATAGTTGCAAGTAATAAATAATACTGACGTCGGAAAAAGATTTTCAACGTTGGAACAGAGATCTGATGCTTAAAACCAAATGTGTTGGTTCAATCTTCGGCAGAGTTGATTTTGACTTGAGTATACGGAAAAATTTTTTTTCGATAATTTATATTCATTCAATTCAATTAATAAATTATAGCCAACCATTATTAATAATTGCAAGTCTTAAATAATACTGACAGCGAAAAAAGATTTCCGACATCGTAAACAGGATTCTGATACTCATTGTCAGAACAGACTGTGTCGGTTCAATCTTTTGCAGAGCTGAACTTGATTTCAATATACGGAAACCGTCTTTTTTGATGATTTATACTCATTCAATTCAATAAATAAATTATAGCCAACTATTATTAATAGTTGTAAGTAATAAATAATACTGACGTCGGAAAAAGATTTCCGACGTCGGAAACAGTTATCTGATACTTAGAACAGAGACTGTCGGTTTAATCTTTCGTAGAGTTGATTCTGACTCGAGTATACGGAAACATCCTCATCAAATAATTCCTATTTTAACAATTTGACGATTTTTATACTACGTAAGTGTTAAGAATGTCAGATTTACAATTCCGACGCTGGATTAGTGCACATTTCGACTAGCCGGAACTCAAATTTCGATGTCGGACGCATCCATTAGGGTGTATATACACCGTGTATATTTAGTGTATACTTAGTAGATATTGATCCGCTAGGGTATAAACAGAAGGTTCCAACAAAAGTTCGAGGCCATAGAAACTATTGTTTAAAAATAAGAGATTTTCATTGTTAACGCACTCGCAATCCCTTTTGGATTGGAATTCGAGAAAATCCATTCTTAGCTTAACTTGACATCATACACAAAGATTCCCACCAAATTTAGATTCTGTAGAAGTTATAATTTCTAAATTTAGATTGTAGATTTTAAAACCCAGCTCCGCAATCTCTATAAGGAGTAGAATTTGTTAAAATCCATTTTGAGATGATGTCTTCATTAGAAATGAAAGATTCCTACCAAATTTACAGTTTTTAGAAGCTATATTTTGGAAATTAAGATTTTTGATTGTCAACACTCACTCCCACGATCCTCATTGGAGGTGATTCGTTGTAAAATCCGCTCTTAGATCATTTCTATATCACATATAGAAGACTCATAATCAATTTAGAGCATGTAGGAGCTATATTTTGAAAACCAAAATTTTTATTTGTTAATTTGTTAACACCCACTTCCAATCCATATTTGGAGTAAGTTGTCATAAAATCTACTCTTAGATCATTTCTACCACACATATAGCAGATTCTTACCAAATTTGGAACCTATAAGAGCTATAGCTTAAAAATTGAAAATTTTCATTGTTAACACCCACCCCCGCAATTCATATTTGGTGTAGATTGTCATTAAATCCGCTCTTAAATCTTTTCTACCTCACATGTAGCAGATTCTTACCAAGTTTGAAGTTTATGGGAGCTATAGCTTGGAAATTAAAAATTTTTATTGTTAACACCCACCCCCACGATCCCCTGTCTGGTGAGCTATCGTAAAATTCGTTCATAAATGACTTATACATCACTTACAGAAATTCCTACCAAATTTGAAGTTTGTAGGAGCTATAGTTGGAAAATTAAAAATTTTCATTGTTGATACCCACCCTTACAACCCCCTGTGAGGTGATCTATCGTAAAATTCATTCATATACTATTTCTACATCTCTGATAGAAGATTTCTACCAAATTTGGAGTCGATAGGAACTATAGTTTAAAAACGGGAATTTTTCATTGTTAACGCCCCCGCAAACCCTTTTAGGGGAGGAATTTCTTAGAAATCGTTCTTAGCTGACTTCTACATGGCAAAAATAATATTCCTACTAAATTTCAAGTTTCTAGGTCTGATAGTTTCCAAGATATCGTGATGAGTGACTATATAGATAGAAATCTCCTATAATAATACTAGCTATTACCCGCTTGCTCTGCTGGGCACTTCATAGAATGGTATTTTTTAATCTAGATTTGAAATTTAATCGAAGTATTGTTTTGACTTGCACAGATTTTGAATTCTATCGGATTGGCTATACCTTCTATCCATGTGATTATTCTAGCTTATATTTAATGTAACTTTCAATGTGCAATCACTATGATATTCCAGTGGCTTTCTTCCAAAAATGAATAATAATTGACACGAAGAAAAAAATTTGAAATGAGCATTGAAAGTTTCAAATAAAGTAGTTGCAGACATAAATAAAAGATTCCAACAAAACTTCGAGTCCATAGAAACTATTATTTGGAAATGAGAGATTTTCATTGTTAACGCCCTCGCAATCCCTTTTTGGGATAGAATTCGAATAATTTCATTCTTAGCTGAACTTGACTTCAGACACGAAGATCCTACCAAATTTTAAGTCGACAGGAGTGACAGTTTGGAAATTGAAATTTTAGATTTTAACACCCACCCCCGCAATCCCTATCGGAAGTAGAATTTTTAGAAATCCGTTTTAAGATGATCTCCTCATGACAAATAAAAGATTCCAACCAAATTTACAGCTTATAGGAGAAATATGAGAAATAGTTTAGAAATTAAGATTGTTTAGTATTATCGCCCACCCCCGCAATCCTGTTTGGGGCTGGTTTGGCGTAAATCCGCTCGTAGATTATTTCTACATCAACAATAGAAGTTCCTTTTAAATTTGGAGTCTATAAGAGCGATATTTTACAAACGGGAATTTATCATCGTCAGCACCCCCGCGATCCCTATTGGGGTTGAAATTGGAACAAATTCATTCTTAGGTGAACTTCACACCATACACGAAGATTCCCACCAAATTTGGGGTCTGTAGAAGTTACAGTTTAGAAATGAAAATTTTAGATTTTAACACCCACCCCCACAATCTATAATTGGAGTAAGTTGTCATAAAATCCACTCTTAAATCATTTCTACGTCACATATAGTAGACCCTTACCAAATATAGATCCTATGGAAGCTATAGCTTGGAAATTAAAAATTTTCATTGTTAACACCCATTCTCGCAATCCATGTTTGAAGTAGGTTGTCATAAAATCCACTCTTAGATCATTTCTACGTCACATATAGCCGATTCTTACTAAATTTGGAACCTATTGGAGCTATAGCTTAATTATTGAATATTTTCATTGTTAACACCCACCCCCACAATCTATATTTGGAGTAGGTTGTCATAAAATCCGCTCTTAGATCATTTTTACACATAATACCCACCCCCGCAACCCTCTATAAGGTTAAATATCGTAAAGTTCGTTCATAGATTACTTCTACATCTCTTACAGATGATTCCTACCAAATTTGGAGTCGATAGGAGCTATAGTTTGAAAATGGGAATTTTTCATTGTTAACGCCCCCGCAACCCTCCTTGTGGGTGGAATTTCGTTAAATCCGTTCTTAGCTGACCTCTACTCGGTAAAAAGAATATTCCTACCAAATTTCAAGTCTCTAGGTCTTATGGTTCCAGAGATATCGTGATGAGTGACTATATACGTGGAAATCTCTTATATATAAATAGATAGATATATAGATAGGAATCTCTCATAATAATATAGATAATAATGTTAATACATAACAATTTAGATTGGTCTCCTTTTCTTCCGTGGCACACTGTCTGGCGGTTATACCACTTCTCTCCGGTGCAATGCATGGCTCACCTATTATAGCCCCCAAACTACCCCTTCCTACTCTCTCTTTAGGCCCGAAGATCGAGACGCGCCAGTGCTGCGTCGCACAATTATCGATATCTGGTGATTTATCGACTCAGGGTAATTTTACCTTGTTACACCATAATCGCTCGATTCACCCCATAGCCACCGAGAAACAGCCTTATAAGAGGCGAATTTCAATTCATTTATCAGAAATTTGACTTTGAAAAATTCGATTCGCTGTGTCTACTCGATATTAAGGGGGAACAACACTGTGACGATCGAAAAAAAGAGGTGATTTTCAGGAATTTTTTTGACAGGGAAAATAAAGGAATTTGGGGATCGGAATTTTTTTTATTTTATTAAGGGTACATTGAAAATTATCACCCTAAATTTTTATTAAAAAATATTTAATTATTAGTTATTACAAAGTTATTAACAATCTCGTAGAGCACTAGAAAAAATTTCCGCCTCCATGGTCGCTTCGATAACTCAAAAACGGATCATCTGAAAATAAAAACCTAAATTGTTTTTTAATTAGTAAGGATGTAGTTATCGTCGCACGTACGGTGTTCAGTAAACAGGCCCAGCCGCGATGAAGTCGCCCCAGGGAGACTCCCAAATTCACGAACCGGACCTGTCAACCGCTAGTTTCCGCTAAAACTAATCGCCTGCGAAAAACTGAGCTTAACCGATCACGCCATGTCTCGAAGCTGTGATTGGCTGATCGCTCCGTTGACATGCGCAGTCAGCTTTCTTTCTGAAGCTGACGAGAAAGAAGACGCATTATGATTATTATCTTTCGCTACAACGCCATTGAGTCTATATGCTTCGTTATCCGGCTAAATTAATTCGCTTAAGTTATAAAATTCCGCTTTTTCGCTTAATTGATTGTTTATTCGTCTTAATAAATTGTGCTTAATTACACCGGCACACAAAAAAAATTAATTAGAATGTGCATTTGACCGGACCTACCTAAGGGTACGTATTTTGGTCCGCTGAATCCGAATTTGAGGTCAGTTTGACCCCTACACCCTCGAAATTTTGAGAAAACTTAAAAAAACCGTAAAAATGATGAAAATTGGCAGTTTTAATGATAAAAAAATGTTTTGGAACCAAACTAAACATGATTTTCATGTATTTCGATCCGCTGAATATGAATCAAAACTTTATTGAGACCACGAGCCATATTAAATGTGAAAAAATCACACAAAACTCTCGAAAATTCCGAAAAAATATAGTTTTCATGATAAAAAAACTTTTTCTGGTCCGATTCAGATAAAATTTTATATCTTTTGATGTCTTCAATTTGCATCTTAACTTTTTTAGTCTATTCACCCTCTCAAGCTGAAAAAATTCGAAAAAATTGTAAAAATTACCATTCATAACAGAAAAAAAATTGATTGAACATGATTTAATGCCTAAAATAAATACTCTATAACGTAGATATATCAAATAACTTTAAATCTGTGAAAAACACAAGACATAAAAAGATAGAAAGAAATGATTTTTACGAATCCTAAACTTTCTTTCGTTTGTATCGCACTCTTTTATCCTCAAATGATCTTCGTAGTGGATTCTTCTTTCGTTTACGATTTTCTTCGGGTACTTCTCTTTTTAACATCCAACAAAAATCTGCCATCATGTTAACACTCCAATTTCCTTGGTATCTACTCTCCATTTCACTGATGTCTTGGTGAAAACGTTCTCCCTGTTCTTCACTATAGTCTCCACAATTGTCAGGGAAGTGGTCAAGATGAGAATCTAAAAAGTGTAATTTGAGATTCATTGAACAACCCAAATTTTTGTAGTTTTCCAGCAATGCGTCAACTAAAGTGCTGTAATCCTCACTTCTGTTATTTCCCAAAAAGTTTCGTGAAACATTTTTGAAGCTTACCCAAGCTTCTTTTTCTGTGTCGTTCATTGTTCCTTCAAAATTTGCATCCTGAAATAAAGATCGTATTTGGGGTCCATCAAAAATTCCCTCTTTCAATTTCGCATCACTTATTGCAGGGAACTTTCCTCTCAAGTACGCGAAACCATCACCATCTTTATTCAGAGCTTTCACGTACTGTTTTATAAGTCCCAACTTGATATGTAGTGGTGGCAGCAAATATTTGGAAGGCTGAATTAAGGGTGGTCATATAACGTTATGGGAACCTGGATTCAATGCAGATCTTGATGGCCATTCTTTTTTGACATAGTGATTCTTCCAGTCTCTGCTATCAAACAAACATAAATAGCAAGGATATTTGGTGAATCCCGATTGCTGACCTAAAAGAAGTGTTGCAATTTTGAGATCTCCACAAATTTTCCAGTTATGCTCTGAATATTTTATTTTTTCCAATACAATCTGTAAATTTTCATAAGTTTCTTTCAGTTTTGTCGAATGAGTTATTGGAATCGGCGCAAATTCATTCCCAATATGAAGCAAAACAGCTTTAAGACTTCGTTTCGATGAATCGATAAAAAGTCTCCACTCATCGTCCTTATACGTGTTCGGTTTCAATTCATCAACTAAAGCTTTAACATCTGAACAGTATACCACCGAATTTTGATCGTCGTTCATAAAAAATTTCCGGAATTTTTTTTCCCTATTTCGATAGAATGTCACTGATACACCTTTAGCCAACAAATGTTTTTCTTTTAACCTTGACGCAAGTAATTCAGCTCCATCTTTCGGTAAAGCCAAGCCTCGAACCAGATCATTAAGTTCTTCTCGGCTAAACGTTTCAGGGTCTTTTGTTTTTCCGCCAGGTAAGTACTCTTCATCTTCTGAATATTCTTCTTCCGAACTTTCTTCAACTAGCGTATCGTCTTCTTCTACATCCATTTCTTCAACCGTATTAATTTCCTTGACGACTTCTATTTTTTGTGGCTTAATAGCTGATGAAACATTGGCGTATACAATTTTGTTTTTTGTATTCCAGGTGAACCCGGTAGTAACTGTCATACAGAAATAACAATTCTGTAAACCAGTTGGTGAAGACCATATCATTGGTATTGTGAGTTTCAAGTTGTCCTGTTTCTTGTTTTTTTCCCACTGGGTTAACATCATGTTACATCGACTACAAATCGCATGTGGAACCCATGCTGAATCCAAATTAGTAATTTGGAGTCCAAAACATTCTTCATAAATTTGTTTGATCTTATCAGATAACGATCTTCGATTCCTTTCCAAATTGAATTCTCCACAAATGTAACAAAATGAATCAGGACTTTTATTACACAGATGAGAATTACTTCTTGTAATAGTATACTCTCCAGTAGCCAAGTTTCCCACTTCTGAAGAGCTGCAGTCGATTGATGACGACGCCTGCGAGCCTGCTTTCTCACCCTGACCAGACGCCGATACTGGGGCTCCGACTCCCTGCATCGTAAAGTACTTATCACTTGTACCTGTTATGACGGCACACACGCCGTTAACCCAGGGACTCTGCCAGATGGTTCTGTTGCCCATCGTCACCACGTGGAGGTGCCCTGGTTACAGGCACAAGCAATTAAGTCTTCAAAAGTCAAAAACGAGAGTAAAAAAACAAAAAAATTACTTTTTTCGGAATTTTGGAGGGTTTGTGTGATTTTTTTACATTTAAAACGGCTCGTGGTCTCAATAAAGTTTCGATTCATATTCAGCGGATCGAAATACATGAAAATCACGCTTAGTTTAGTTCCAAAAAATTTTTTTATCATTAAAACTGCCGATTTTCATCATTTTTACGGTTTTTCGAAGTTTTCTTGAAATTTCGAGGGTGTAGGGGTCAAACTGACCTCGAATTCGGATTTAGCGGACCAAAATACGTACCCTTAGGTAAGTCCGGTCAAATGCACATTCTTCTTAATTTTTTTTATGTGCCGGTGATTATTCTTGACTTTGTTACAGATAATTTGTGTTATTTGTGCAGTAATTCACCGCTTTCTCATTGCCGACTGAGTGTCCAACCACATGTCAACCGGCTTCGCTTTATTATACACGCTTTCATTAACTTATCCACTTTTATTAATACAATCCGGTAACATATTAAATAAATATTAAGTGTATATTGTGTTAATAAAATTTTAGTTCATATTGTTAATAATATTTACGCGTTTCAATTGAGATATCCAGACCAAAACCTGATCCTCAGCTTTCCGGCTATTACATCATTTTACATATGGAATTTTGAAAATTTTAATTTTTTAAAAAATGGCGACTGATTGAAGATTTTCTCACTATTCTTACTGTATTTTTTTTTTGTTTTAACCCAGCTAAAAACATCTTTAAATTAAAAATTTTTTTAATTCCATACGTGCGACGATAACTAAATCCTTGCTGATTAAAAAGCAATTTGGGTTTTTATTTTCAGATGATCCGTTTTTGAGTTATCGAACCGACCATGGACGTGGAAATTTTTTCAAGTACTCTACGAGATGTTTAATAACTTTGTAATAATTAAATATTTTTTTTACTAAATTTAGGGTCATAATCTGTAATGTACCCTCAATATATATATATATATATATATATATATATATATATATATATATATATATATATATATATATATATATATATATATATCTCGCGGTCTTGAAATCACTAAGAATCCATGGTGGGTACATAAAGGGCCCACAGATAGGAGCTACACGGGATGTACTGTTGAACAACTGTGGATCCACTGTGATTTTTGTGACGTTTTGCCATCGTGGTTACACCGTGGTTAAGCAAACGCTTTTTTGTGAATCTATTGTGGTTTGACTGTGGTTCGATGGTGGTTTAGCGGTGTTCCTACTGTGGCTCCACAGTGGTTCCATTGTAAATTCGCAATCAACATAATAATAATAATAATAATAAATAATTAATTTAATTTTAAAATTCTTAGGGGTCCGGGTTCAAATCCAACTGAAATCCCATTTATTTATTTTTTTATTCTAATCGATGCAATAATAATTTTTATTTTGAACAATAATTATTATTGTTATAAAAAATAAATAGGAGTAATTAATAATAATTGTCATTAACATAAAAATTTGTAATTAACAATTATTACAATTACTGCTAAAAAATCGTTTATGAGCACAAAAAAAAGTATATGTTAATTTCTTAACAAAAAAACAAAAATGAATGATTTCCCCAATTTGGGAGAGTGTTTCTTTACGAACAGGGATTATTTACTGTCAAGTTTGTACACTAAAAGAGTAAGGAGGTAGGAGGAGAGGATTACTTATGCTAAATTAACCTAATACGCTCCGTAAATAAAGAAATAAATAAAAATCGCTTTGTCCTAACCGAGAACCGAACTTAGAACCTATCGCTCGCTGGACTGACGCGCTACCTGCATCGCTACACGGCTGACTAAGAAGAGTTGAATCTCAGTAGTCTCATAAACTTTTTAAATGACGCGTCTTCAAATGACTAAGTTCTAAGTGGAATCTGCAAAGGAACTTTACAAAGAAATTGAATCAATAATAATTATATCTACAGACATTCAAAATTGAAATTTAGTTTTCCATACTCAATTATTTATCTTATACTTTATAACGGGTATTTTCGTCCCCGTGCGTTAGCGAGGACGAAGTCCGAAAATAAATAATCTGGCCTACCTGCTGATCTGTTGTTGGGCGCCAGGAGCTTTGCTCCGATCACGTCGATTTCCGGCTACTCCGGTCCGGGACTCTCGTCGTCGGGTGGCGGGCCTTAAGGGTACGACTTAATTATAGAGGAACGGGGAAAGTATTCGGGATTGCTCGCAATTAATTAAAAAAAATTAATAGAGCAATTTAAATTATAAATTATTAATTTATTAACAATAAATGAAACGATTGGTTCATAATGACAATCAAGAAAAGAAACGCACGGAAAATTAATAACAATAATAATCGTCGACGCTGTCGTCGATTCACAGTTCGCAACCCGAACACGGAAAAGTTCAAGGTCGCCGCAATAGCAATAATGAGTTACTCGTAATAACCCACTTAATACTCACTCGCTAAATACTCAAAAAAAATTATAATGAGCCTTTCGCCCAGCCCAATTAATGACCAGCGACAAAAAAAAAATAAATCTGTGCTCAAATTAATTAACGGCGATTAATTAACTAAATAAAATAATAATCTTCGCTGAACTCACGTAAATACCACTAAGCAAGATAATAAAACATCAATCGTTGCACCAATTCAGTTAATTTCAGTAAAAGAAAAAAAAAACAAATAATCTCTGCTAAATTCGGTTAGTAGCAATTTGCTAACTCAAAGACATGAATCGAATCGCCGGCGTTAATTAATGATGATTAATTAAAATGAACAACCATAAAAAAAAAAAAATAAATCTCCGTTTGCTTTAGTAATAGCGACTAAGTACCTAAGTAAACTCAATAATCGATGCACCAAACTTCAATTAAGAATAGCCAAATTAAAGTTCAAGATTTAACTAATTTATTCGCCGAATTTAATTAAACCTTAAATAATAATATTCAATCGTCGAATTCACTCAATAATTAAATTAAATACAAAAAAAAACATTAAATAATAACTCAGTTCTCTGTCACTGATTCACACACAGTTAAATTTTAATCTAAGTCCCAACTGCTCCGCTGAGAGTGGGCAACTTACGTCCGATTGCCTGCCTCGGATGCGGCAGCCTTTTCTCGGGTTCCCTCTCCGTAGGCGAACCTATTACTCAAGTCGGTAAATCGCACGAACCCGAAGCTCGATCAATGGGTAATCGAACTCATCGATTACCCCGGGAGTACAAAAATCAACCAGTGTGACGATTCCAACGAACAATAATAATTTTCCGACCGTACACACACACACCAATAAATTATGATGGTACCTAAATACTTCGTGGGATTATCTCGGCTGACTAACTCAACTTAGCTTTGACGTTTTTACACGATGACTCGACTAGTGTCGAGTACAATTATTAATAAATAAAGTAGGATGTAATGAACCCATCCAACTGTTCTAACTAACACAATCGAATCCCACGAGCTATTTCTATTGAGACAAAGCCACTCACCCTGGTCACAGCGTTGCCCTGAAGTTATTCCTGGGTTGTTTCTGCCACCAAGTCGCTCTCGGCTTCCACGTCGGACTCTTGGATACTGGCTTCCTCGAAGAAGACAATTGTTGATCCTTCGGAACACGGACACGTCGACTAACAATCACCAAAAACACGTCGTACTTTATGACGTTTTCGTCGAGTAACTCATTAGCAATAGCTACTTAATTTCGCCCTGCCTTTATTTTTCGGCAAACCAAAATCAGCACAATACGTCGTGGCTAATAAAAAAAATCTACGTAACTTTCAACGCAAGAATTACTCAAGGATTTTCCCCAAAATAAATAACCAAAAAAAACTAAGTCGCAAAAACGTGTCTGCACACGGCAAGTCGGAAACGTGGAAGAAGGAAAAACATCAGCACGTGTCGCATTCTTTTCTCCCTCCCCTCTCTGCTGGGTCCGTCGTTAGCTGTGAACTCCAGAGATGGCGCCGTAAGTCCAATTTTCCGATATCGATATTTTGAATGATGTATTGGCGGGAGCATTGGAGCGCTCGCCAGCTAGCTTTACCCTTCACGCATGCGTCGAGTGCTCACTTCGAGTTCCACTCAGTCCGTTGCTTCACTCGCTCTCGAGACAGCCATCCTTCCGTCGTTGATGATCTTGCAGGTTACCCACGTCGATGATCCTCGTTGTTTCTCTTTGCGGGTTCGTGGCTGGCGTCGTTAGTACCGTCACAATAATTAAGTACTTAAATCTAACTTAACGCTACTTACTCACTAACTCAAATTACATTTTATCGCATTAGATTTAGGTTTCGCGCGCAATCGAGCTTCGTTCGAGTTTCTACACGCGAGGGCGACTCGGTCGCGGCGAATCCAACCAATGGGCATAAAATAAAATAAAAAAAAACAGCTCAATTAAATTTTCCCTTAAAATTAAATTCAAAAGGTAAAATTAGAGAAACAACACCTTAACAGGTGGCTCTAAAAGCGGCCTGTTACAACTTCTATTTTCAATTGTAAGATTCGGTAATTGTTAATTTTCACGGGGTGTGAAATCAACATGATTGGATTATTTTCTACTAAATAGATTTTTTTTTTTTTTTTTTTAGAATAAATCTAGAATAGAAAAATTTTTCAAAATTTTTTTTTTCAAAAATATTAATTTTTGGGATAAGAAAAATTATAAAACATGTCAATTTTTTAACTAAAAACAAATTATGAAAAATGTCAAATTTTGGGTCAAAAAAAAGTTTTAGCAAAATATCTAAAAATTAATATAATTTTTTTTCTACTTGTAAAATATTTTTTAACTTCCCGCTAAGAAAATTGAAAATTTTCAAAAATCGGGAAGTTATTGGTTTAACCCGTTTTTCGAAAATCGAGTTTTCATCATATCTTGACGTTTTAAAGTCCTAGGAAGCTTCCTCGAATGTTTCCGCGATAATGTCCGTATGTCTGTATGTGTGTGTGTATGTATGTATGTGACCCTCTTATAACTTTTGAACGGCTTGACTGACTCCTTCGCGGTTGGCGCCATTTGAAAGGGCTTGACTTGACTAAACTTAGATTTTAAATATACTTTGGACCGATTCGAACCGGTAGATGTTGAGAAATCTCAATAAAACTACAAAAAAATTTTTTTGAAATGTGGTTTTTTTTTAATAACTTTTAAACAGCTATACCGATCGATTTCAAAAACTAATCAGCTCTTAACATCAAAAAACCACGTCGATCGCCGCCAGCCCGGTCGAAATCGAGTGATTGGTTCGTGAGTTATCGTTGTCGAAAGAAAACAGAAAAAAGTGTTTTTTCGAAATCACTCCGAAATTTCTGGTTCGATTCATTCATACTCAAAGATTCTTTATGAAGCTTTAAAAACTGCGTTGAATGCTGCCAACCGCGTGGAAATCGGTTCATTCATTCAAAAGTTATTGCGGTTTAAAAATTCAAAAAGTTGTTATTTATTAGACTGCTATTATAGTTTTGAGCTCAAAATGACACAAAAATCATATTTTGAGCTTGAAGAGCTCAAAAACATAATGTGTAATTTTAAGCGCTTAACCCTCTGAGGCTTCTGGGCGTTTCCCCCACTCTTGGTGAAACGCCCCTTTCTACATTTACTTTACACGCTCCCTACTCCGGTGCCACGCGGCTCAGTTTATCCCATCTCGTCCTCAGAAGGTTAAGTACAAAATGAGCGGGAAGTTGCACGGATAGCCTTTAAGGTCAACCGTCGTTCTAATTTTTTTTATTAGAGTAAATCTAAAATAGAAAAATTTTTTAAAATTTTTTGATTTTTGGATTAAAAACAATTGTGAAAAATTTCAATTGTTGGATTAAAAAAGTATTAAAAAAAAATATTGAAAAAATATTAAAAAATTAATATTTTCAAAAATTTTTAACTTTCCGCTTAGAACATCGAAGATTTTCAAAAATCGGGAAGTTATTGTTTTCACCCTGTATTGCAAAAAGCGAGTTTTCATCAGATCTTGACGTTTGTCGGTTACAGGAAGCTTCCCTGACTATCCCCGCGAGGTTGTCACTATGTCTGTTTGTATGTATGTATGTTTTTTTTTTTTTTTTTTTTTTTTGTAAAGAGGTACGAAAAAAGATCTTCAAAAGACACCGGTATCGTTAACTCTGCCGCCCATCTTCCGGCAGATATCGATAGTCGGTAGTGTGGAGATTTTTACCCACTAAAAAAAACATTCCTCTTCCCCTCTCCCCTAGATGGTACGGGGAGGACTGGATTGGAACCGCGTTAGCATTACTTCAATCCAGTCGTGCTGCGTCTCACGACGCCTACTCCTGGCTACTGGTCCCTTTCTGCGATTTTGTCTTTCAGGAGGTGCTGTGCATAAACTGCAACAGCTGACCAGTTTTCCTCTTGTTTGATCATATAGGTCACCAGGCTTGAGGGGGAGAGCCTGGTGCCTATGATCTCTTCGGTGCTTCTTCTGTAGTCCTTCCATCGAGCACACTCGAAGAATGTGTGTTCGGCGTCGTCGATTTTATCCGGGCAGTATTTGCACGTTGGTGTGCTGTGCAAACCCATCTTGAAAAGATAGGCATTGAACTGCCCATGTCCGGTCAATAGCTGGGTCAGGAAGAAGTCCGTATCCCCGTGCTTCCGAGAGAGCCAGACGTTGATGTTTGGGATCAGGCGCGCCGTCCATCTGCCCGTCTCTCCCGATGTCCATCGGTCCTGCCACTCTTGCTGCGTTCCCGCCTTTATCCTCGTTCTTGCGTCCTTCATGTTATCATCACTGTCTTTAGCGTCATAGAGTTTTGCTCTTTCGAACGCTAATAGGTCGATGGGCGCGGCTCCTGCAATGACCAATACGGCCGCTTCGGAAACTGTGCGGTAGGCGCAGGCAACCCTGAGAGCGCCTCGCCACTATACTGCTGCGATCTTTCGCCGGTAGGTCTTGTGCTTTAATATGTCTGCCCATATCTCCGCTCCATAAAGCAGTACCGAGTGGACTGCTTCTAGAAGAACTCTTCTCTTTTTTGTTCTTGGTCCCATGGTGTTGGTCATAATTCGTGCTAGGCTAGACACAGTCTTGCTGGCTTTCTTGCATGCACTGTCGAGGTGTTCACGGAAAGATAGTTTCTCGTCTATCATTACCCCTAGATACCGCAGGGCCCTTGTTGACGTCAGCGTTGTTCCTCCCATGTCCATAGCGAATGGTTTTGGAAACCATTTTTGACGGGTCAAAACGACCATCTCGGTTTTCTGTTTGGCGAGTTTCAGGTGATGCTTATCGAGCCAAGTCTCGACGGTGTCGATGGTTTCCCGAACTAGCAGTTCGGCCTCTTCCACGCTGTCCGCCACTATAGTGGCTGCAACGTCGTCTGCAAAGCCTGTTAGCTCTACTTGCTCTGGCAACGGGATTTCAAGAAGCTCGTCGTAGTCTGCGTTCCATAGATCAGGCCCCATTATTGAGCCTTGCGTCACGCCAGCCGTTATGGCGTATTCTTGTGGGCCTTCAGTAGTTTCCACTATTAGCTTTCTATCGTCAAGGTAGTTGTCGACTAGTGCCAGATTTTCTGGCTCCGCGTCAAACTTGTGCTCCAGAGCGTCTAAAATGTCTCCCCAATTTGCGCTGTTAAATGCGTTTTTGACACCTAGCGTGAGGAGAAGACATACTTTACGAGCTTTGAGGCTACCAGACCATGCTTGTGTTGCTGTCTTTATGACTTTCTTGATCGCTCCGACTGTCGAATGACCTTTCCGGAAGCCATGCTGGTTGGTGGCAAAACCTCCAGCACGGTCGATGTCGTCGCGAAGTCTCCCTTGTATGAGCTTCTCGAGCAATTTTCCAGCAATGTCTAGCATACAGAGTGGTCTAAACGACGAAGGTGTTATGGAGGTTCCCTTACCTTTGTCTAAGAGAACCAATCTCTGCTGTTTCCAGACCGCGGAAAAGGTGCCAGTTGCCAAGCATGCGTTGTAGGTGTTTAGGAGTAAGTCTGGGTATTCCAGGGCTATAATCTTGATCACCGATGCCGGGATGCCATCAGGTCCAGGTGCCTTTCCTGTTTTGAGTGACTTGGCCGCGTCTTGTAGTTCCTTAGTTGTGAAGGGCGTTACTTCGTTGTTTTTAATGTAGTGTTTCTTCTCCCGCGGCGGGTGTTTGGGGAAAAAATCCGCTACGATGCTATCCATTAAGGCTGGAGGCTTCGGCGCCTCTGGTGAAGCCTTTCCAAGTCGTTTGGCGACAATTTGGTAGGCTTTACCCCAGATGTCATTGTCGAGATCGTTGCAGATCTCTTTCCACAACTTTGCTTTACTTGCTTTGATGGCTCGATTTAGCATCTTTTTGGCCTGCTTGTACTCTTTTGAATATAATTCCTGGCTTGGGGGTATGTATGTATGTATGTGTGTGTGTGTGTGTGTGTGTGTGTGTGTTGAGGATTCTCTCTAACTCTTCATGCTATGAATCGAAACGAGGACATACAAAGAAGACGTGCTCCGCATCTTCAGCTACTCCTGGGCAGGACGGGCACTCCGAAGAATCATCGTGCTTAAAGCGGTGTAGATACTTTCTAAAACACCCGTGTCCCGACAACATCTGCGTCAGATAGTAATTGACCTCGCCGTGATTCCGGTTAAGCCAAATGTCGATCCGAGGTATGAGGCGGTGCGTCCACCTACCTTTCTCTGCGGCATCCCATTGTAGTTGCCATCGGCCTATGCTGTTCTGCTGTTCTTCAATTCTAAGTTCTTTAGGGCTCAGTGCAGTTGACCTTTTTCGTTGGTAAAGGGCCCGTCTTTCCTCTGCTAGTACTCTAAGAGGTAGGGTTCCGGCAATGACGTACACTGCTTCTTCAGATATTGTGCAGAAGGCACTAGCAACTCTCAGTGCACTCTGTCTATAAATTGGACCCACTTTTCTCCATGATTCTTGCGTCCCTAATGCGTCAGCCCAAATGGATATGCCATATGTCAGCACGGACGTTACTACTGATGACAGCAGTAGTCTTCTGCTCTGCTTTGGTCCACCAACGTTAGGCATCAGTCGTGCTAGGCTCGATCTAACTACTGATGCTTCGGCAGTCACATGTTCGACTTGTTGCTTGAAATTGAGTCGAGCATCAAGCATCACTCCCAGGTACCGAATGTACGGTTGTAATGTGATCTCATGTTCTCCAACTTGTAACTTGATGGTTTCCATCGCTTTCCTGCTGGTAATGAGCACTGCTTCGGTTTTATGCTTAGCTAATTGCAAGTTCACCGTATCCATCCATAAGTTAATCCGTCTAAATGTAATGTCGAAGGCCAGATTTATCTCTTCTAGATGCTTTGCGACAATCACCACAGTAACATCATCTGCATATGCTACCAGTTTCACTTCTGCTGGCAATGCTATTTTCAGGAGACCATCATACATGATGTTCCATATCAGAGGACCTAGAAGTGAGCCCTGTGGTACACCACCAGTAATATCATACTCCTTAGGACCACTTTTTGTGTCATATTTGAGGATTCTGTTAGTGAAGTAGCTTGCTACCATTCTACGCAAATACCCTGGAACTCGTTTCTCTTCGAGGGCGCGCATTACGCAGTCCTAGTTAGCAGAGTTGAAAGCATTTTTGATGTCTGATGCAGCCACTAAATAATGCTTTTTTTGTGCCACGATTCCATCTCTTTCCAGCAATCGCATCCTTAGCTGTGTTGACGACCAGGTTGATTGCATCCAGGGTTGACCGTCCTTTTCGGAAACCAAATTGGTTGTCTGCCAGGAGTGGATTAACTACTGCTTCTATTCTTTGGTGAATTATCCGCTTTAATATCTTACCCGCCGTGTCTAACATGCAGAGTGGACGGTAAGATGATGGTTCCTCAGGTGGCTTCTTTCTTTTCGGGAGCAGTACAAGTCTGTGCCGCTTTCACCTTTCAGGAAACACTCCTTCCTTGAGACATGCATTGTAGGTTTCTATGAATAATGCCGGCGCTGCTTTAATAGATGTTTTTAAAGCAATGTTTAAAATTCCATCCGATCCCGGCGCCTTATTATTCCCTACACGATTGCATGCCTCCATCAATTCTTCCTTTGTGACAGGTGGGATGTCTTCAGGGTCAGGCTGCAGTGACGAATAGATCAACCCACGTTGCTGAGGAAACAACGTACAGACGATTCTCTCTAGTAGTTGTGGACATGAAGGTGACGGCATTGGTTGACATTTTAGGTGGGTCATGACCACCTTGTACGGTCTGCTCCACAGATATTTCTCTACTTTTTTGACGAGTTCCTTTCATCAGCGTCTTTTGCTATCCTTGATGGCTCTATTCAATTCTCGACGGGCCTTTTTGTACTCTGCCACCAGTTCTGCAGAGTTAAGTCGACGGTAGCCACGCTGAGATATTCTTCTTCTTTTAAAACACTCTTTACGAAGAGCGCTGATGTTATCGTTCCACCAGTGTACCGAAGATCGATGATTTATGCTACGTTTCCGGGGCATACAAGCGTCACAGGCCTGGGTCACTCTCTTCATTAGCTCTTTTGCTTTCTCTTCAGCACTCCCTGTGGTAGTCGGGTCGCTATCTAATGCTACTATCAAAGTAGCTGGGTCAAAAGCTTTCACTTTTCATCCAACTGCGTTAGTTTGTCTGGTTGCTCTTCGAGGGTTTTGGCCAGTTGATACTTCCCAAAGAACGGCGTAGTGGTCGCTGGCAGTGTAGGCGTTCATTACTACCTAAGAATAGCTTCCTCTCGTAAGACTGCTGCTGACGAACGTAAGATCCACTATAGAGCTTGCCTCTCCTTTTGAATATGTTGGTGTCTCACCAGTGTTAAGGACAACATCTAGTGTGGCCATCGCTTCAAGTAAAGCCTTTCCTCGTGCATTGGTGAACTTGCTGCCCCAGTCTTCTGCCTAGGAATTGAAGTCACCTGCTATTGCTGCGGGAAAGTGTTGCCTTGCATCTTCGGTTAGACGATCAAGAAAATCGATGAATTGTTCCAAAGAAAGACTCGGCAGGGCATAGCAGCTGTAGAAACTCTCTCGGATCTCGATGGTCTTCTGCGGTCTTTTGCACATTACTTCGGCCTCTTTTTGAAGAATATCCGTGATGGCCTGTTGCAAGGCTTGGTCTTTGTCAATAATCTTCTTTGAGAGCGTAATCAGCATGTCCCCGGTTTTGGATTTTTGGATCTTTTCCACGGTTGTGCGGACCTGTTCGTCAGGGACGGCCTGCTTTGTACAACGCAATATTTCGGCGTACTTCTTCTTCTCGACCGGACGGATGATCAGAGCGTCTAGCCGGATCCACTTTCGCGGTTTCTTTCGCTTAGGTTCCGGCTGAGGCTTTTTCGACGGTTGCTTTGGGAGCTGCTCTTTCCTTTGCCTTTTCTGTTCTTTTTTAGACTGAACTTGTTGCCAAGCTGACGCTTTCATCTGTTCGTCACTTTGCAGTGCTGCTCTTTGCAGAGGGCTTTTCTTCAGGTCCTTCTTCTTCGTTGCTTGGCTGAATGTTGGGTCTGGAGAGGTTCTTTCTTTTCTCTTACCAGGGTTGTCGAAAGTTTCACGCCTGTCTTCAGCGACTGATTCACCGCCACCTTCGGCTCGGGTGTCCATTGCTTCGTCAGTCATGACGACACCTTGACAGGTTTTCTCCAGTGTAGCACGGGAAATGCGCTGCAATGATGAGCGCCATTCTTCATCCAGTTTTTTATACCTTTGAAAGGCGTTAGCTACACTCGTCGTCCGGACTTTATCTCCTTGTCAATGTTGACCTTTGATTGGACGAAATCATTCAACTCACCGGTCAGCTTTTCAAGGCGTTCGAGCGTTTGCGATCGCTTCAGTTCAGCGCTTGCGTCAATCGCTGCTTGTTGGGCATAAAGCCCGTTTCCACTCTTGTTTGTTTCCTGTAAATTACTCATACTTTTTTGATTTACCAGCGCATCGTACGGAGTGGAGCGGGTTGTCATAACTAGGAATGGGTGTACCCTAGGAGATAGTACTCCTACCCCAGTTCCCTGAGGCCTAGTCGACACTTAGCCAGTCCCGGAATACACGGACGGACTAGACTCGCTCGGGGCGGTGAAGATCTCTAACACTCACTGCGTACTTCCTGATCAAGCCCCGGCGTGACTGGCTCCTAATCCACTGCTGCAACTTACACCTCGGCAGAGCAAGCTCACATTAGCCGTGGCCCGCATCGTCGGAAATAATCGACACGGGTTCCGGACACTCCCAGTAAGTTACAGCAGGGAACGATCGTCTTGCTAGGTCAGTTAGTGTGACCAACCCATTGAAGGGGGAGTTTTGTCCAAGGGAGCGTATTTTATTCGGCTCCTACCCTCTTTACCTCATCAACTAAGAGACCTAGTGTCATCCAAGGATAGCGAGCGTTCTCCCATCCGCTACGGGGAGACGCGCCTGGTAGCAGTTTCTCCTCTGCTGCAGGTGTGTGTGTGTGTTTTTTTTTGTTTTAAGGGGGAGGGGGAATCCTTTTTACGGATTCTAGGCATAGTTGTTTGGCCTGGATATGTGGCGACTCGACGCAGTGTCATACTAAAACTCGACGCTAGACCCCTACCCACTAAACCCTAAACCCCTTTTTCTCTTTCCCCTAATTCCCCATGGAAATTTCCGTTAGGCATTACTTCGTGAGGGGAGGATCTAGCTACTGCTCTTTCTTCTGGTAGTTAAGGTGTTATTTTACCTTTCTTCTAGTTGTTGTCATTTGTTCTTCTTCTTTCAATGGAACGCAAGTCTATAAGGACTTCTGTTGCAAATGTGCTGATGGCGTTCCAGGAGGCTCTTGATGACAACATTGCTTCTACTATTGTCTCTGGTTGGATTTTCTTCTTTAGGATCATCTCCAGCTCATCTCGCTGTGGGTAAAATCGTGGGCACTCAAAGAAAACGTGCTCCGCGTCTTCATTGATTCCTGGGCAGGACGGGCACTCCGGTGAATCATCATGCTTGAAGCGGTGATGATACGTCCGAAAACATCCATGTCCTGACAACAACTGCGTCAGATAGTAATTGACCTCGCCATGACTTCGGTTTAGCTAAACGTCGATCTTCGGTATGAGACGGTGTGTCCATCTCCCTGTTGTCGCGGCGTCCCACTGCGATTGCCATCGTGCGATGCTGTTCTGCCGTTCTTTAGCTCTGAGTTCCTTGGCACTTTGTGCGGTTGTCTTCTTTCGTTGGTAAAGGTTACGTCTTTCCTCAGCTAGGACTCTGAGTGGCAAAGTTCCGGAAATGACACACACTGCTTCCTCTGATATTGTTCGAGAGGCGCTGGCTACTCTTAGCGCGCTCAGTCGGTAAACTGGACATGCTTTCCTCCATGATTCTTGGATCTCAAGTGCGTCGGCCCAAATGGATATACCATATGTGAAGACCGATGTAACTACTGATGATAGCAATGACCTCCTTGTCTGCTTCGGGCCACCGATGTTGGGCATCAATCGTACTAGGTTAGCTACTACTGCTGATGCTTTGGCGGTCACGTGTTCAACTTGTTGTTTGAAGTTGAGTCGGGCATCGAGCATCACTGCCACATGTCGAATGAATGTTTGGGATGTGATTTCTTGGTCTCCGACGTTTAGATTGATCGTTTCCACCACTTTTCTGCTAGTGATAAGTACAGCCTCGGTCTTCTGTTTAGCCAGTTGTAGATTTACTGTGTCCATCCACTGGTTAATTCGCTCAAAGGTGATAGCGATCATATGTTTTATCTCATCAAGATGTTTGGCGACGATTACTACGGCTACGTCGTCCGCGTACGCTACCAGTCTTGGTAGTTTCAGTCTCAGCAATCCGTTGTGCATGACATTCCAGAGAAGTGGACCGAGAACAGAACCCTGCGGTACACCTCCAGTAACATCATACTCCTTTGGACCATTCTTCGTGTCATATCTCAGGACTCTATCTGTGAAGTAGCTAGCGACTATCCTTCGTAGGTATCCTGGTACGTTCATCTCTTGAAGGGCTTGCATGATGCAATCCCAGTTGGCGGAGTTGAAGGCATTTTTTATGTCTAAAGTTGCCACCAGGCAATATTTCTTCGTTCCCTCCTTCCATCTGGTACCGGCGATTGCGTCTTTGGCTATACCGACAACCAGGTTGATCGCGTCCAGGGTTGATCGTCCTTTCCGAAATCCGTACTGATTGTCTGCCAAGAGTGGATCGACAACTGCTTCTATCCTTTGGTGGATTATACGTTCTAGTATCTTACCGGCTGTATCCAGCATGCAGAGTGGACGAAAAGATGACGGTTCTTCCGGTGGCTTTTTCCCTTTAGGAAGTAGTACCAGCCGTTGTTGTTTCCACTTCCGAGGAAAAATCCCTTCCTTCAAGCAGATGTTGTAGACGTCGAGGAATAACGCTGGCGCTGCTTTAATAGATGTTTTCAAGGCAATATTAGGGGTTCCGTCCAATCCCTGTGCTTTATTATTCCCGACGCGGTTACAAGCTTCCATCAGTTCTTCTTTCGTGACAGGTGGAATATCATTCAGTTCGTCCTGTGTCAACAGATAGTTGAAAACGCGCTGTCATGGAAACAGCGCAGTCACGATCTTCTGTAAGAGTTGAGGATACGTAGAAGACGGCATTTGCTGATATTTCAGGTGTGCCATGACTACCTTGTAAGGTCTACCCCACAAGTCTTTGTCCACCTCGTTGATTAGCTTTTTCCAGCAGTTCTTCTTGCTATCCTTGATGGCTTTGTTTAAATGTCGACGAGCTTTCTTGTATTCTGTGACTAGTTCCGCTGAGTCAGGCCGCCGATAACCACGCTGAGATATTCTTCTTTTCTTGAGACACTCTTTCCGTAGGAAGCTGATGTGTTCGTTCCACCAGTGCACCGAAGGTTTTTGGTTCATGCTTCGTTTACGGGGCATGCAGGTGTCGCAAGCCTGGGTCACTCTCTTCATCAAGTCCTTGGTCATTTCTTCTGCAGATCCAGTAGTAAGCGGTTCACTATTTAGGGCAGCTACTAGAGCACCTGGGTCAAAGGATTTCACCTTCCACCCAACGATGTCAAGTTTCTTAGCCGGTCTTCTAGGATTCTGGTCCTTTGATACTTCCCAGAGAATCGCATTGTGATCGCTAGCCGTGTAGATCTCCATCACCTTCCAGTCGTAGTTTCCTCTGATGAGGCTGCTGCTGACAAAAGTAAGATCTACAATAGAACTTGCGTCTCCTTTAGTGTACGTCGGCGCATCGCCGCTGTTTAACAATACTACATCTAACGTAGAAAAAGCTTCCAGTAGTTCTTTACCTCGAGCGTTGGTGTGTTTGCTGCCCCATTCCACTGCCCAGGCGTTGAAGTCTCCAGCTATTGCCACTGGGTAGTACTGCTTGTGTGTGTGTGTGTGTGTGTGTGTGTGTGTGTGTGTGTGTGTGTGTGTGTGTGTGTGTGTGTGTGTGTGTGTGTGTGTGTGTGTGTGTGGGTGTGTGTGTGTAAGTACGTGAATGACTTATAACATTTGAACGATTAAACCGATCGGAACCTATCAAACGGCATTCTAAAGAGTTCCCTCAAACTTAGATTTCCTGAGAATTTGAACCGATTTGGACCGATAGATTCTGAGAGATTATGAAAAATCTAAAAAAAGATAAGAAAAAAAATCATTTTTAAAAGTGGTTTTTTTGGAATAACTTTTAAACGGCTCGATCGATCAACTCCAAAAACTAATCTGCCCTTAACCTTGAAAACCACGTCGATCACCGCTAATCCGGTCAAAGTCGGTTGATTCGTTCGAGAGATATTTCTGAGCAAGGCCTCGTGACGTTGTCAAAATTATTTGGCATCGCAGGTAAGCTCAAAGATTCGGGGACTAGACAGACGAACGAACGAGACTCTTGTAAGGGGGGATAAGTGTTATGGCTCAAACAGGTCTTACGGCTGCACCTCCCCGCATGGGCCCCGCTGGTAACTGGTCGGGTTGTCATTATATTACCGATCAGGCTAACGCAGTCGTTGAATGGGTTGATACAGTTAACTGAGTACGAGGACAGATTGACATTAAATTCAACTCAATTCACATCTGTCCTATGATAGCGTAAATGCTTGAGGGCAGGGTTTTTCCTTGCCGGCAAACTTGGCTGTGTATTTCCTATGTGAGGGTAGGATAGATATACGTGCGTGTATAGCTCTTTTGAGCCCAGGAAACGGCCTCTTCGGAGGTAGGCAAAAGCCTCACCATATATTCTTCTTCGAGAGATATCGTGAACGAAAGAAAACCGAAAAAAGTGTTTTTTTTCACGTAACTTCGACATTTCTCATCGGATAGTTTTTAATGAAATTGAATTATTTTTAGAGCTTAAAAAACTGCGTCGATCACCGCCTAGAACGTAAAAATTGGTTGATTGGTTCGAGAGATATCCTCGACGAAATATTTGGAAACAAGTGTTTTTTCAACATAACTCAGACATTTTTTGGAATAACTTTCGAATGGCTATACCGATCAATTCCAAAAACTAATCAGCTTTTAACATAAAAAAAACCACGTCGATCGCTGCCAACCGTGTAAAAATCGGTTCTTTCATTTAACAGTTATTGCGGTTTAAAAATTTGAAAAATTGTGTTTTATCAAACTTCTATCAGATCTTTGAGTTCGAAGAGCTCAAAAGCAGAAAAAGTGATCTCTTTAAGCTCAGAGAGCTCAAAATAACACATAAATAGTATTTTTGAGCTCAGAGAGCTCAAAAACATCATTTGTACAATTTTAAGCACCTAGGTATGAAATGAGCGGGAAGTTGCACGGATGGCCTTCAGGATCTACCGTTTTTCTGATTTTTTTTTTATTTGTTTATTTTTATCCATAGAATACGAAACAAATCACCATTTCATAGACCAAGTGGATCAATTTTATTGACGATTTTCTATCAGAGCAAAATTCAAGTTAACATTTCAATTGCGACAACTATAGTTTATTGTTAAAAACGTAAAACTAAACAATTACCTGCGATTCTTATATATTTAAAAACTTTTTGCAGTGAAAATGTGTGAACTAAGCTGGATTTAGAAAAGAATAATTTTTTTTTTCAAAATTCAAATTTTGAAAAAAAAAAAAACCCTTTTCTGATGTTTTATCCGGCGTTGCCTCATATAACACACAGAGTTTCTGTCCTTACGACGAAAAGTGCAGCGCTTGCACTTTAAAGGACAATCACTCGGACAACACTTCGATCACGCCTTGAGCACACTGTGTCCACGTTCTGTTCAATTTGCAATTTTAGACCAATAACAAAATTCAATTTCCTTCCAAAAGTCACGACCCGAGTGCTTAAAACCACTAATCACCGCGGGACGCGTGTTCAGTCCTCTATCAACGAATACGAGGGAAGGTATCCTCGTAGAACCCGTGTGTGTCTTCGTACCGCGTTACGTACGAAGCAGTATGCAGCACTTGATCGCGTATACAAAATCTAAATTCATTTCAATTTGATTCATAATTTTTATCTTCTACGAACCACGACGGTGTGCTTTTCGAGCAGTATCGAGGGCCCCAAGGTCCGTAGTGATATCTTTATCTAAATTATAACCTTTCGATCTGTTATTTAATTAACGGCGGATCTAAGTATCTGCCGGAGTCGTTTTTCTGTTCACGAACTCATAACAAAACATTATTAATCATAAAATATAGTTATAAGTGAATAGTTACTAAGTGAAATATTATGCATTGAGTGCATCTCGCCCGTAGGGCTGAATATTGAATAAACATTAAAACTCTGAATATCGTGGTATCCATCATTTCTAAAATTAGTTCCTGAACTTCTTTCGCTACATCGATCTCAACCACGAGAGAAGAAAGAGAAACCAATCCAGGATCTACCGATCGAAAGTTCAAATTCAAATCAACAATAAAATTCATAATGGACGTCTGTAAATTCAGTTTCTGATATCGACTTCTCTTTAAATTCGCTGTTGGGAACCCTGGTTATCAGGAGGCGTTCGAAATCCACTATAAAAATAAAACTCTTGTAGTTGTCTACGAGAGAAAATCTATCTATAACGTTTCCGAGCCTTCTTAAGGCCCACTCTACCAAATAATTATTTAATTATAATTAATTCGGACATAACACTGAGGTAGTTATTATTATTATTATTATTATTATTATTATTATTTATTTATTTTAAATTTTTAAATGTCAACTTTTCATGAAAGTTCGTTTTTTATTAATTTGAATTTTCGCGCCTAAGAACTGCAAGATGGCAAGAGAAATAATAATAATCGACAAAATGACAAATATAGCAATAATATTTATAATGATAATATTATACTCCTGAAAATTTTTACGGTCAAAACAGACCTGCGTACGCCTGGTTGAACCGTACGTATTCTCCGATACAGTCTTGTACGGTCAAAACAGACGATTTTCAGCGGCATATTAGACTTCAAAGAGTTGGGTCATTTTTACGGTCAAAACGGGACTCGAATTTCGACTTGGGCGTTTACAATGGTTCCATTGACATTAAACAGTGGTGCAACAGTGGTTTCACGACTGTTCCACTGTCACTGGATGATAGCTCCGCCATGGTTATATAATGTTTTTACGATGACTTGAAAGTGGTTTTACCATCATTTTACGCTAGTTTGATCAATAAGTTATTTTAATATCGGCTTGATGATCAAAAATCGGTTTTTAGCGTTTCTAAGAGTTTATTTGAAGTTATACTTCCTTGGAATTTTATTTTTGTTTAATTTACAAAATATTTGGAAAGTTTGAAGTGATTGTCCCGAGTCATTCCGAAATCTTATCAGCTAGAAATCTTAAAGAATTCGGCAAAAAATAAAAAACCTTTGACCAAGAGTATTAATCGATTCCAAAAACTAATTATCTTTTTACCTGAAAAAACAACGCCATTTTTGCAATTGCTGAATACAGATATTTTCTGATTTCACTACTTCTGTTTTAGGCACACTGACCCACTTGGTTTTATGGTATTATTTATTTAATAAGGAAAGTTGAAAATTTATTATCTGGCAGTATATGTAGAATTCATTTGTCAACTCTACAAATTTGAGGGGGTCCTCTGGTTTGACGCCCTGATTTTTGAGTATTTTTTTAGGATTTTTTTTATAAAGACCAATGAAGAGATAGAACTTTCAACTTTTTACCATTTATTTATACATATTTTAAGAGTGTATAGTTAAATTTTTAGCCATGAGTGGAGCCACGGTAGAACCATCGACAAATCACGATGGATCCACGATGAATCCACAACAAAACCACAAATTAACCTACGGTTGAACCACAGTAAAACCACTGTGGAACCACGGCAGAGTCACGACAATTCCACAATAAAACCGTAGGTGGAACCATGGTGGAACCACGATCGAACCATAATAGATTCACAGTTAATCCACTGTAAGACCACTGTTGAACCACGGTGGAACCGCAATGGTAAAAGGGCACAAAATCCACAGTGGATCCACCGTGGTTCCATCGTGGCTCCACAGTAAGTCTACTACAACCGATGTTCCATCATGGATCCACCGTGGTTGCTAAACTGCGAGGGCGCGCAACCGTTTTACTAATTTTTTTTTCTTCATCTTGGACAATGTTTCGTAGTAGCTAAAGAAAAAACATTAAAAGTTTTTTATGGCCCACCCTAATATATACCTACATATCATGCATAAACTTTCGAACTAAAACTACTTTTGAGCCATCATCGACTATTTAGATAATATTATAGCAAAGTTTCGACTTAATTTTGACATGAAGACCAATGCAATAGATAAATTTTAATGAAATCTACCCAGAAGATAGAATTTGTCATTACTTGTTATATAAAGCAAAAATTGGCACTTTTTGTGCAATTGTGACGTTTGCGTTCTTATTGAACTTAATCACATTATTTTACAGTCATATGGACCTGGTGATACCGTAGTTCAACACCCTGTCTCAATAAAAATAAATATGTAGCGTAATTTAATTTTGAGTAATTATTTTACAGGCTTGGAATTTTTTTTTTCAATAAGTTTTTTCTTACACCAAATAAAACAAATAGTTTTTTTTAAAAGTATCAAATGCATTGAAACAAGTGTTTTTCCTTGACATACCTGTATTTGATTTATTTTATAAGTGAAATCTAAATAAAATAGAGACTTTCGACCGCCGTTTCCGGTGTAGTAGAGTGTAGACGCATGCCAATGTCTAGTGCTATTTTTTCGGTAATTTTTTGTAGAAATACTTAAGGCAATTATTGTGTTCTGGGTATAGTTGAGGGAGTCAAACTTGGGGATTATTTTGACGCATAAAATAATTTTGGTGAATTGGTGCAAGGATCAAGGTAAGCCAAGTTGGAGGTTAGGACCAGTGTCGGGGAGTAGGGTAGAGGGGCAAGGTGAGACAAGAAGGAAAAGAAATAGGAGCAGCGTGGTGGGAAAGGTAGGAACAGAGCGCTAGTGCGGGTGGTGTAGTTGGAGTGGTAGGTAAAGTGGGTATTGGGTTGAGACTATGCCGGATGATAACGAACTGGGAAAAGCGGGAAGTTTGAATCCGTTTTAAAGGCGAGTAGAGCTAAACAGATCTATCTATCTATCAATCGCTAGTGATTTGACTGAGGTGATCCTTTTGGGTAAAAGGAAAGAAAGAGAGAGGAAGATTGGCTTGAGACTTGAGAGGGACCGGGCAGATAGAGAGATATTTAAAAAGAGTAAACTAATTACGAAGTCACCGAATAAAAAAGTAGGGTTCACGGAGGAAGAGATGGAAGAGATCCTAAAAAAGCTAGGTAGGATTGAAACTAAGATCACGGAAGAATGTGGAAAAGTGAGTAAGAGAGTGGACGAGCTAAAGGAGGAAGGTAGAAAGGAAAGAGCAGTACTCAGAAAAATGTAGGAGGAGGATAAGAAAAGGATGAATGAGAGAACGGATGGTATGGAGAGTAGATTAGAGAGATTAGAGATAGCTGTAAGTAGGCGAGGGAATGTTGAAGGGGATACATTGGAGTTAGCTGAGGGACGAATGGATGAAGATGCAGAGAGAAGGTTGAGAAAGATCGAGTTGGAAAGAGAAAAAAGGGAAAGAGAGGTTAGGAGAAAGAATGTCATCTTGAAGGGGATAGACATGAAGACAGGGGTAGACTGGTAGTCAGAGGTAGAGAAAGTGTGGGAGAAAATGGAAATAGTAGGAGGTAGAAAAAATGTGAGAAAAATTGGCAATTTGGACAAGGAAGGTAGGGGTTTGTTGTTTATTGAACTTGAGGGGAATGACAAGAAGAAGGAGGTGATTATGGCTAAGAGTAAACTGAAAGGAGAAAAAATAAAAGTAAATGATGACCTGAGCTATGAAAAGAGAGTGATTAAGTTAGTCCTGGAAGAAGCAGCAAAAGAGAGGGTGCTGGGTAAGAATGTAAAGGTGGGATATATGAAGCGCTGGGTTAATGGAGTGATGAGAAGATGGGATCAGGCAGATGGGAGGAGGAGGCTCCAGGAGGGAAACAAGTTAGGGTAAAAAAGCGGGGGAAATTATGGGGGGAGGTATAAGCGTTGTAAGTAAAGCAGACATAGTGGTGTTAATTGAAACATGGATGAATAAACAGAGATGGTTCAATGTCAAAGATTCATAGATAAAGGGATTTAGATGAGACATCCAGGAGGCAGTGATTCCGAAAGGAAGAGGGAGACCGAAGGGTTGGATTTTAGTAGGGGTGAAGGAAGGGATCGAATTAGGGAATAAAGGAAAATGGGATGTGAAAGGGTGGGTGGAAAGAGAAGTGAGACTTGGAGAAGAATGATGGTGGATAATCGGAATTTATGTTAACGGAGATTTGGAAAGAAAAAAGGATCTTATGAGTAGGTGGCTGGATGAAATGCGGGATATTAAGGTTATAATGGGTGGAGACTTCAATGCACGGACGGCCGTGGAAGGGGGGATTAAGATAGTCGAGGATAAGCTGGTAAAGAATCTGAGGAGGTCAAAGGATCAGGTCATTAATAAGGAAGGTAAGGGCCTCTGTAAGTTTCTCGAGGAGAAAGGCTGGGCGATTCTAAATGGCTGTATGAAGGGCGATGAGGAAGGAGATTGGACTTTCATTGGGGAGAGGAGCAGCTCAGTGATTAACCTGGTCATCATGGAGTAAAGGGGCTGGGATAAAGTGTCTGAGGTGACAGTTGAGGATAGGACCGAATCGAACCATTTACCTACTGTAGTCGAGGTTGAGGTGCAAGGGAAGAGGCCAAGGGTGGGGAGAGGGAAGCTCACCAAGGGGGTGGGGAGAGGAATGTGGGACAGAGATGGTATAGAGAGGTTCCAAAAAGCATTTGGTAAAGTAGACAGTGGAGGAGAATCATTAGAAGAAGACTGGAGAGCCTTGAAAGAGAGAATTAAGGAGGCTATAAAGGAAACGGAAAAAAATGAAAGAAAGACAAGTGGTATGGCTAACTGGTGGGACGAGGAGTGCAGGGAAGAGAAGAGAAAACTAAGGAGAGCCTTACAAAGTTGCCAAAAAGGAAAAATAAGGATTGAGGAGTACGTTAGGGTTAAAAAATGCTACACGAAGATGTGTAAGGGGAAGAAGAAGGCTGTCTTCGAGTAATGGGAAGAGCGGGTTAAAAATGCGCAATCAGAAGGACAGATTTGGAAGGTGGTAAATGAAGGTAGAAAAAAAAGAGGGGCAATAAACGCAGATATAGAGATGGTGAAGTGGGATGAATATTTCAGGGAGACACTGGGGGGAAAAGAAGACATGGTAAGGAGGGAATGCTCTGTGAAAAAGGAAAACCCAGAGGAGAGGGATGAGATAGAGGAAGGAGATATAACGTTAGAGGAAGTAAAAGATATGGTCAAGAAGATGACAGATCACAAAGCGATGGGGGAAGATGGGATCCCAAACGAGGTATAGAAATATGGGGAGGGGGAGGAAATTTTATAACTGTGGAAAGTTTGCCAGAGGGTCTGGGTTGGTGAAGGGTGGCCGGAAGAATACAAAGACGGGGTAGTGGTTCCAATCGCTAAGAAAAGAGATGGAAAGAGGGTAGATGATTATAGGGGGATCACGATCACGCAAACTGCGTACAAGGTGTATGTAGGAATTCTGGAGAGGAGGCTTAAGAGGGAGGTCGAAGGGAAAGAAATCTTACCGGAAACACAAGCAGGTTTTAGGGGGGGAAGGGGGACGATTGACCACATATATGTTCTAAATTACCTCATTAATAGAGAGATAGCAAAGAAAAAAGGGGAGCTAGTAATTTTGTTCGTAGATTTTAGAGCGGTCCTCGACACGGTAGATAGTGATGAGCTGGTGAAAGGGATGATTAAGAAGGGGGTAAGTTTAGGATTGGTGAGGAGATGTGAATAGGTGCTGAGAGAGACGTGTGCCAGGGTGAGGATAGAAGGGGAGTATGGGAAAAAATTTTGGACGGATAAGGGGGTAAGACAAGGGTGTCCTCTCAGTCCTTTACTGTTCGTTTTATTTTTAGCGGATCTAGAGGAGGAACTGGAGAAGGGTAGATGAGGAGGGGTGGACTTATTAGAAGGTAAAAAGGTGTACTCCTTGGCGTACGCAGACTATGTTGCTCTGCTAGCGAAAGAGGAAGAGGATATGAGAGGAGTGATAAAAACGCTGGAAAGATATGTAGACAGTAAAAAGTTGGTAGTAAATGTAGGAAAGGTGGAGGTAGGAAGAGAAAAATAGCTTGGAGATTGAAGGAAAAAGAGTTGGAGGAGGTGGGTAGATATACGTACTTGGGTTACGTGATAAGGGCGAATGGTGATCAAGGAGTGCATGTAATAGAGATAATGGTAAAAGGGGCAAGAATCTTAGGACAAGTGTGGGGTTTAGGAAAAAGGAAGTTTGGTAAGGATTGGGCTAGGAGATTGTGGTTGCTTGACAAGTTAATATGGTCTGTAATGAGCTATGGGCTGGAGATCTGGGGTTGGAAGTGTCGGGAAGAGATTGAAAGAGTACAGGAAAGATACTTGAGATGGCTGCTTTGAGTTTCGAGGAGAGTGGCTGGTTATTTGGTAAGGGAAGAGCTGCAAAGGAACTGGTTGGAGGGTAAAGCTGGTATGAGAGCGTGGAGTTACGAAAAAAGGATTGAGGAAGGGAGAGGTGGTCAATTAGCTTGGAGATGTAGAATGGAGATGAGAAAAAGAATAAGAGTAGGGAGAGGCTTGGTAGATTGGGAATTAGAGAGGGAAGGATACTTTAAAGAAAGAGGATGGAATCTTCTAGAGGTGGAAAGGAGTTGGGAGGAAGGGCGTATGAGAGGGGAGGATTTCGTAAGAATTGAAAAAAGAAGGCAAGAGAAGGAAAGGTGGGACAGGGTAAGTGAAGCTAGAAGTAATAGGGATTACAAATTTATGAAGGGACTAGGAATACCCGGATATCTTAAAAAAGGATAGAGTGAAGAAAGATGGAGTAGAGTGGCGAGATTTAGGTTAGAAGATGCACTGAAAGGGGGCAGGACTGGGAGAATAAGGAGGATAGACTATGCAGCGTTTGTCATTTAGAAGAGGAGACGTGGAAGCATGTTTGGGAGGTGTGTTCTGGGCTAGGGGTGGACAGAGGGTGGCAGGAGATGAGATCAGAAGTACTGAGTGATGAAGGACAAGGAGAAACTTGGTTTACAGGGATTGAGATGCTATGGGGGGACAAGGAGAGGGTGTAATGTGTTCGCGAGTAGTAAATTACAACGAAAGCGAAGGTCCCTTCAGTGCGTGTGCAATGGAGGTATGGAGGTCTGGGTGGAGTATGATGGCGGGTTTTCTTTGCTATAATAGCTTTCTTTTTCCCGTCAGTGTGATCAGTATGATGAGTATGAGGTTGTAAATACTGTTGTTTTTCCCGTCCTATGCCTTTGTAGGCAGCGGGGATTAATTTGAGTAGTTTATAAGTTTATATGGATTAAGCGATATTATAATTAAGTATTTAGATTAAGATTTTGATTTAAGCACAATATTTGTAAGCGGAATGGGGGTCCGCTGTTTGTACCCCCCAAAAGGGGAAATAAAGTATTATTATCATCTAAATAAAATAGAGACATTTTTACTTCAGAGAATTGCTTTATTTTGATAAGGTGAGGTGCTATGAGGTGTGCAATAAGTATACTGACGTGCAAGCCAACTCTGGTCTTAAGTCTAAAATTCTGGAAAGAGTATCGAATCAAATCACAACCTGATGATTAGAGCACAGAAGTTCGCCTATTCTCATTTGTTAAAATTTAAGGTTAAACCTATAAACAGTCATTCCGAGCCCTACTCATAATTTAAATACTCTTATCACTTCAACATAAATAATAATAACGTAATAGTTTTTCATCCAATATCTAATAATAAATAATTTTAGTTGACATCATCAGTTAATTAGTTCAGTAAGAATGTAAATCAATACAAAAATTATGATGCAACCAAGTCAGGCATAAGATGTATAAATTTAGTAAATGGGAACGCTTTCTTTTACACAGAACTTTATAGATAATGCGAAAATCTCTGTACAACTAGATGAACTTACTGATGAAATAACTATTTCGAAAAATGAACATTATCATTTTTAACCATATTTCCATGAAGTCTACTAATAACAATAATAATCAGGTTGCAAATAATTTGTTTAATGATGAGTACGAATGAGCGTAAACAATTTCGAATGAATTAGATTATTTCGGCCTCACAATAAGATTTTATGAATAATTATCGTTCCTTTTTTTTCTAGATACTTCAACGATAATGCATATGCTTAAGCATATCGGCGATGAAGTGAAAAATTCAAACACTTCACAATTGCAGAAACAAACTATCAGTGAAATTGAATTATTGATTTTACTGATTGAAGATCCAGTATTTCATGATATAATTGTTATTTTTGATTCATTAAATGATTTAAATAATCAAATTCTACAGCATCCCTCAATTTTGCCCGGTGATTTTATAATCAATTCAGCTGGTCAATTAGAAGTATCAATTCCAAATTCAGCAAAGTCAACTGTAAACGATGTTATATATCGAAAAATATACCATGACAGCATTGAATTAGATGATCAACGAGTTCCAGTGGTGCAACCTGGAGATATGTTAAATGAAGAAATTACTATTAAGGTAAAGTTTTATAATTCTTCTAACATAAAAATCTGAAAAGAGAACCTTGCAGGCTATTCTTAGAACTTCCTGCCATGTTTTAGTTTAAGATGTTTTTATAACTCCTTCCAGAGTTTTGAACTCTTAAAGCTCAAAAATTCTACTGGTATATATTTTCGAGCTTGAAAATTTGATGGTTGTTGGGAACTCGGTTCTTTGGAGATTCAAATTGCGATATCTCCCGAACAAATCAACCGTTTTTTATGCAGCTTGCGTCATTCAACAGAGTTTGTCAAGCACACAAACAATAGTTATCAGAAATAAAATGATATGACCTATAATTCAAAAGTTATGTTGAAGAAACAGTTTTAAATAATGTTTGAAAATTTAACACCTCACGAACAGATAAACCGATTTTGATAAAATTGGCAAGGTTTAGCGCATTTTTAAGCATTGATAATTATTTATATCATTATAAACAATCTGAAAAGAAATTTTAAAGTAATGAGAAAAAAACATTTTTTTTCGGAATTTATCAACAACGATATCTCTTGAACAAAATATGCAATATTGATGTGGTTGATCTTCATTATTCTGTGAGCTCGAGAGTTGACGAGTTTTTTGGATTGAACGATACACTAATCTAAAATTTATTTAAAAAAAAAATTTATATGACAATTTCATTTTTGAGATTTCTCAGAATTAGTCGAGTCAAATCGATTCAAATTCACATATAATATAATGGCAATAGAATTCATTCAAATGCAATGAACCGTGTTTTGATCAGTCAAGCCGTTCAAAAGTCATAAGGAGCTTACACACACACACACACACACACACACACACACACACACACACACACACACACACACACACACACACACACACACTCTCTGATTGGTCTTTCCGAAAGCCGAGTTAATTTTCGGCCAAGCCACAGCACAGTCAATGTCATTTTGAAGTCTTTCTTGTATCAGCTTTTCGAGCAGTTTTCTGATGGTATCTAGCATACAGAAAAGTCCGAACGATGAATGTGGAAAATGCTCTGCTACAATGTTGTTCATTATGGCAGAAGATTTGGTGCTTCTGGATGGGCTTTCCAAGTTTCTTGGCAACGATTTAAATGCCATAGCGTCGCTTTACTTGTCTTGATGGTTCGGTTTATCTTTTTTTTTTGCTTTATCGTACTCGCTTGTTTATATACCTAGGTTAGAGTTGTGTTTTGAGGCTCTTGTTGTTCGAAGGCCAAGCTTATGGCATCTTTTCCAGAGTTCCGCGATTTCAGGCGTTCGCCAGTATGCCAGCCTGTGCAGGCCTCGATTTTTCAATAATGCCATAGATGTATCACAAGAGGTAGTGATGGCCTTTATCGTTGTCAACACCATTCTTTCCGTCTCGCTTCTGGTGTTGGGAGTCAAATGGAGATTGAAGGTTGATCAGCTTCTTGGAACGGCCGTTCGGAGAGCTTCTGGGTCAAGTTTTCCGGCGTTCCACCTTCGTTCTGTAGGACCTCGTTGCGTTGTTGGAGCGGAAGCCTCTTCACCACTGAATGTGATGTGTTGGTGGTCGCTATCACTGTACTTTTCAGAGACGATCCGGTTCTTGATCTTGCTAGAGTTTCAGGGTACCCAGTGAGATATCGAGGATATACTCGTGATACCTTGGGCTTCTAAAGGTTGAGGTTTTTCCGGTGTTCAGTACTGTGAGGTCGAGCCTTGCAGCAAAGTCTACGACTTAATTTCATCTGCTGTCCAAGAAATTTGCTCCCTGTTCAGCAGTTTTGGCGTTGAAGTCGCCAGCTACAATGACTTCGCCACTGAATCAACTGATTACGTTTTCAATGTTAGCCAGATTTTGGCGAAACACGCTCATCCCTTCATTAGGTGGAAGGTAGACACTCGAGAAATAGGTCTCCAGGGTTTTTATTCAGATAAATCCTGCTCCACTGTTAATGATGATTACTTTGTGTAGGCTTACAGTCGTCCAGATCGCTGCTGTATCGGTTTGATTCGTGAACAAAGTTCTATCTCAAAAGCTTGAGTAGTTCTTGCTAAGATAATATATATGCTATGCATAGTGGGAAATGTGTCAAGCGGTCGCGCCACCACGAGTGTGTCCGGTACATTAACCGGTAACTAAAGTATTTTCATGCTAATTCGCATAATATTGAAATATAATTTTAAATAATAAATCAGCGTTTTAAAAAATCATTTCCACCCTTCAATAACAATAATAAATAATTATAATTAATTAGAAACCGTGAATTCAGTTTTTTTATTGTGTCCTCAATTTCTCCGGTTAAACCGGCTTTCCTTAAATGCAGCTTATATTTAGCTTTAATCAATTTATTGCTGATGCTTTGGTAGCGCAAATGACTTTTGCTTGCTTGCCTATTAATTGGACTGAGTTCGAAATCCGGTCATTGCACGTCTTTGTTTTTTTTTTTGTTTTTTTTTTTTTAATAAATAATTACTTTTAACTCCTATAATTAAATTTTTTCCCTCTGGGCGTAAAGCATCAACTTTAGCCCCACTGCACTAAACGAAGTTTCCGCTTTCCGCCTCCGTCGAGGAAAAAAATAATATACTCTCCACCGGAAGTAAAGAAGAAAGTCTCAGATCACATGTTTGTTGACCTCGGCTTCGCTTCAGCCAATAATTAGATGTGATCTGAGACATTTCTTACTTTACTTCCCTAGGGATGTAATATACTATTAATTATTATTAACACTATTATAAAATTATAGTAAGCATTATGATAAACATTATTACTCATAATAATTAGAGCATATATCATTGTTTATAACGACAGGTGAGTAATTAGGGTATATTTTTATTTCTGTCTTTTTTTTTTATGGGAAAAATAACATTTTTTAATTTGTGTAAGTTATTTCTCACAATAATAAACAATAATTATTTGAAGAAATAATAAATTTTTCATTATGATATGGCGTGAAATATTTTGAATGCAACGTTAATCATAAATGTTTAATATAAATTTTATCAATTAGAAGAAGAATAATTGCTTTTTACTTGTACACCTTTCTCGGTTTTTACAAAGCTAAAAAGCTTTTTACAAAGCTAAGCTCTCCTCTTTCTCCTAGCATTTACGCTTTACTTGCTCTTCTTCGTTTTTTTTTTGGACCTCAGCAAGTCCCACCCGACACTTCCTCTACTTTATATTGCGGCTGTGGACCGACTCGTGCTTTCTGTACCGCATTTGCCCTGAACCCCACCTCTCAGGATGTTGGAACAGTAACATGGGAAAACCACAGAGAAAACCCATGATTGTACAGTCGGAGCTGGGCTAAGTCTAAGTGATTGATAAAAAACTCTTCTTTATCGACCACTGGAGCATCAGGCCCCTCTCCTAGTGTGCAGAGATCCCTCGTGCTAGCCAACGCCGACTAGAGTGGTCACCCATTCAAGTTGTTGCTTAACTGGGTGATCGCCCAAGTCAGACGTGTGCCACTCGGCTATCTCTGCCACTTTCAGAGGCTGGCAACGTAACGCACATATTTTTATTTATAATCACTGAAAAAAATTGGTGCGTGCCGGGATCGAACTCGGATCCCCCTCTTTCGAAAAGCGGGCACCAAGCCGACTAGGCTATTGCTAGCCTCAAAATTTTATCAATTATATATTTATGATAATAACAATAATTATAAAGTATTATCATAATTAATTATGATTTTTTTAGTATTAAAAATTAAACTTGTACGATTTTTTTCTTATGTCTACGGATTAACACGCATAAAATTAGAAAAAAATTTTTCATTCATTCGATTGATAAAAGTAGTAAAAAATTTTACGATCGAAATTTACGAAATTACAAGACGTTGTTAATGACGTCTTGTTGTTGATAGTGTTTTTTGAAAAGTAATATAAAGTAAGTATGGATATTTATTTCTTAATTAATCAGCTGTACGGTGATTTAAGATTGTTTATAACGATGTAAAAACTAAGATTTGTTAATAGATCATGGGTGGATGCAGATTCCTAAATTGTCACAACATTAGCAAAAAAGGTTTCAAAATGTTGTGGTTTTCTCGCATTTGACATGAGAAGAAAATGGGCAACCGCTTGCAATATTTTGAAACTTATTACCGATTATTTCCGCCTTTGTGAGGTATATTGCCATAGTTACAAAAGCTGTCGTTTTGCTTAATAATATTTTTCAGGTAATTCAATGATTTAAATACTTAGTTTGATAAATTTTTGTTTTAATTGTTGACAGGGCTATTTCAGTAAAGGCTTATTTGATTGTGACAACTATTCATATAAATTGATTAAAAATGTTGTCCCAGATATTTTGAGTCCATCTCCTCCTAAACCCTTTAATGCTGTTGATACTGATGATGATGATAATGATAATAATTATTTATCCAGCAAGACGAGACGCAAGTCTGGAGTGTCTGATTTGGCTGAAGGTGAGTCTGCACTAGTTTTTCAGTAAATTACAATATATTTTATAGGGTAACGTAACAAATTATTAAAATCGAATATATTATTTCTTGTAAAGCAGCTAGTATTTGGAAATTTTTCATATATATTTAACTGTAAATTGGGTAAGTGAAATATCAGTAGGAAAAATGTTAACTTTTGTTTTGTTCTATACAGTAGCGCTTAAAAGTATTTTGACAAATATATTTAATGGTTTAATTAAAAATAAATACGAAACATAATAATCATATACTTATTTTTGGAGTTTACTCCTTAAGAATCGATTTTCATATAAGGCGCCCGGTATGAGAAAAATATGGAGAGTAAAATCTACTTATCAAATGGGATAGTAACGTTTTTGGTGCGCATCATTTCTCGTGCACCTTTCACTTTTCAGTTGTGTGTGTGTGTGTGTGTGTGTGTGTGTGTGTGTGTGTGTGTGTGTGTGTGTGTGTGTGTGTGTGTGTGTGTGTGTGTGTGTGTGTGTGTGTGTAGCCAGCATACACAGTATACTGCGTGATAGCTTATAGTCTAGTCAACAAGTGCTTTTATGGTCAACTTTTTTCAGCAGTCTCCGAAAATTATGATTGAGTTGTCATTCGATTCAGAAAATAATTGACAATATCGTTTTGTTTTTTCAAAAAAATAAGTAATTAAATTTTTGTGTTTATGTATTAACTGATTTTAAATTTAGGTATTTTTTATTATTTCATCTGACTATTATTTTTTTAACTTATGAAAGATTAATATATGTTATTATCTTAAAATTGTTAACTTTTTGAATTTTTAATAAATATATAAAAAAATAAAAATTAATTCAGCCGACATTTAAAAATTTTTAGAACTTTTTTTTATTGAAAAAATGATTACAAAAAAATAAAAAAAAAATTTCACTTGAAAAAAACTTCAAAAAATGTAAATGCAATATAAAAAAAAATTTTTTTTTCTAATTTAATTATTAAAAAAAATTATAAATGTCGGCTAACTTTAGTATCATAAAAAAATAATTATTTTCATAAAATAATCATAGTTTTTTTTTTTTAAATAAATAAAATTAATAACTATAATATGTATTACACCTAACGTAAATTAAACTTTTCAAATTTGTCAGCGCATGCACGTCTCATACTTCTTTCGCGGCTCACAAAACTTGCGCTGTTGCCACATCTTTATTAACGTATCCCCTCCTCGGCTAAAGTCTGGTAAATTTTTCATTACTTATTAATAAATATCTCTGAAACTGTGTAGTAATTATCAATGAATTTTTTTTTTTAAATTGTTTAGACAACTAAACTAACAATAGTTAACGTTACTCTAGTTTGTTAAAAAGATCCTAAGAAAAGTTTCTGAGATATAAAAATGTTTGTAGGTAAATTTTTCGATATCCCGTATACCGTAATGTATAAGAGCGTTCAAAACCCAAACTTTGAAATTAAATATCTCGGAAACTAGATGGTCAAAAATTCTCAAATTGCTCCAATCGACGCAGAATTATATGAACATTAATCTGCCAGAATTAAAAAAAAAATCCTAGGAAAATGACTTTGGCGAGGGTACTACCTTAAACAAATTTTTGGAATTTATTGGAGTTTACACATAATTTTGTTATTTATATCTTTCGATGTTAATTTGCGATTTGAAAATATTAACAAGTTAATAGAGTTAGCTATTTTGACGAATAAATTGCATAATTAATGAAAATAAATGTGTAACGTATGCTTCGAATAATATAATAGTTAATTCCATTTACCATCATTTACTAATCTATATATTCGATATAATCGTTCGTAAGGAGTAAACTCCAGTTGTGCGTCGGAGCTGACACACACGATTTTTTTTTTAACAGCTTTTGAATAATCTAAAGAATAGTGTCAAAGTAGTCCTTGTTTGTAACAAAAGAAAGTTTAATTTCTAAAATATAAGAAAAATGGTTGCTCTAAAGTATTTTGACATTGTTGAAAAAAACTAACGCATAATGTTGTCAAAATACTTTTGAGCGCTACTGTATCTGTATCTTCTCATTTTTAATAGCATATATCCTGGTATATATACCAGCCTGAATACCATCATGTATATACACTAGGATATACCTGAGATATATTCTAAGATATATGATATGCTAAAAATTTATTATAAAGATTTATTTTATTATAAAACAGTATATATCCTGGTATACAGGGTGTCTCAGAAGTCGTGAGCCACCGGACAGGGTGTGGTAGAAAATTGGATTCTGAATAGAAAAGTCCTTTACCATTTTTCGATCAGACCCATAGAAAAATTACTATGAATTTATGAAAATAGACCAATGAGGAGCGCGGTATAGCGGCAGAACGGTAGGCGCGAGAGCGAGCAAGTGGAAGCGCGACGGACAATGAGTGCGCGCTCGCTTGCACATGTGTGATATCATTGCTCAGTTATAGCGGGATGCCCGCATACAATAATAATGATCAATGATACTTCTGTAAATAAAAAAAAAAATTAATATTAGAAAAACCATCCCATAGACAGCCCCATAAAACAAAAAATGTGCGATTTTTTGATAATTAAAACTCGAATTTTCGGTGTCACCGAAAAATAAAAAAAAAAAAGCCGATAGTCATATTCAATGATACCCCTGTAATTAAAAAAAAATAAAAGTTATAAAAGTACCCCATACACTCTAAGATACAGCCCCATAAAGCCAAAAATTTGCGATTATTTAATGATGAAATTCAAATGATCAGTGTGCACTTGAAGTTAAAAAAAAAAGCAATAAAAATAATCAGTGACACTACTGTTGACCAAAAAAATTTTTAAAAATAAAAAACTACCCCATAGACTGGGAGATACAGCCCCGTAAAGCCGAAAATTCGCGATTATTTAATGATGAAATTCAAATGATCATTGTGCACTTGGAATAAAAAAAAAAGCAATAAAAAAAATCAGTGACACTACTGTTGACCAAAAAAATTTTAAAAAATAAAAAACTACCCCATAGACACAGAAATACAGTCTCATAAAGCCAAAAATTGTGCGATATTTCAATAATTAAAATAGAAATTTTCGACGACTACTCAAAATTTCAAATAAAAAACCAGGGCTAATAGTTAACTATACTCATAACAATCAAAAAAAATTAAAAATTACAATAACCACCCCATAGACACTAAGATACAGCCTTATATAGCCGAGTATTTCGGGATTATTTAATATAAAAATTAAAATTTTCTCAGTGGATTCGAAATAGAAAAAAAAATACCAATCAAAATTATCAGTGGTACTTCTGACCATCAGACAAATTTAAAAAATTGTAAAAACACCCCATAGTTACCGAAATACGACTTGATAACGCACAAAAATCGGGATTGCTCAGAAATTAAAATTCAAATTATTGGTGCCCATTGAAAATCAACAAAAGAAACCTTTTCTACTTGTCGATTAAACTCCTGTGAATCGAAAAAAATTATTATTTAAAAAACCACCCCGCAAACTCCGAGTTATAATCCCATTAAGCTGAAAATTTCTGATTTTTTAGTAATTAAAATGCTATTTCTAGGTGTCCGTTGAAAATAAATGAAAAGTATGAAAACCCATTTTCAGATATACTCTTGTAAGCAAAAAAAAAATAAGATTTAAAAAAACCTCCCCATTAACGGCGAGATAAGACCCCATAAAGCCGCCAATTTGTGATTTGTTAGTAACTGAAATTGAAATTCTTGGTGTCCATTTAACAACAACAAGGGAAACCTATTTAACTTTTCAATTACACCCTTAAAATAAAAAAAACTTAACTCTTGAAAATCCACCGCATAGACACTAACAAACATCCAAATAAAGCCAACAATTCGCGATTTTTCAATAATTAAAATTCAAATTATCAGTTGACACCGAAAATTTCGATATTAATCCACAAAAAATCAAGAAATCGCGGCTTTATGGAGGCGTATCTTGGGGTCTATGGGGTTAATTCTTGAATTTTGATATATTTATTTATTAAAAAGAGTAAATTGGAGAGTGGAATGAGTTTATGCTCTTTATTTTAAGTGGACACCGAGAATTTCAATTTAAGTCAATTAAAAATCGACAAATCGCGACTGTATGGGGGTGTATCTCGGTGTCTGTGGATTCTAGAATGGATTTATTATTTTATAACAGAGATAACATTAAAAAGTACAATAATTTTCTTTGACTGATTTTGAGTGGACACCGAGAATTTCAATTTAAATCAATGAAAAATCGAACAATTGTAGCATTGTGGGTTTGCTTCTCGGTGTTTATGGGGACGGATTCCCAAATTTTGAATTTTTAATTCATAAAAAAGGTTAAACTGGAGAGTAAGATAATTTTCTTTGAGTTATTCCGAGTTAACACCGAGAATTTCAACTTAACTTCACAAATAATGGAGAAATCGCGGCTTTATGAGGGGTATATCTTAGTGTCTATGGGGTGGATTCTTAAATTTTGATTTTTCAATTCTTTACAAAGTTACATTGGAAAGTAGGATAATTTTTTTTAAGTTATTTTCAGTGGACACCGAGAATTTACATTTAAATCAATGAAAAATCGAAAAATCGCGGTTTTATAGGGTTAATTAGGAGTCTGTAAATTTTCTGTAGGGTCCACTCTATGATTTTTGAAAGTTTTCTTTTTTAATCTCCAGTGGACACCGAGGAATGATTTTTTAAAAGTCAAATTGCACTCAATTTAGTAAAACAACGCCTTTTATGGGGCTGTTACTCGGCAACCATGGGGTTGATTAATCGATTACGACTCGAAAAATCTTCTGTAGGATGTACCCTATAATTTTTCCCAGTGTTAGTCCTTAATCTCCAGTGGACACTGAGAATTGAATTTTTAAATGTTAAATTGCTGTCTTTGTAAAGAATTGAAAAATCAAAATTTAAGAATCCACCCCATAGACAATAAGATACACCCCCCATAAAGCCGCGATTTCTCCATTATTTGTGAAGTTAAGTTGAAATTCTCGGTGTTAACTCGGAATAACTCAAAGAAAATTATCTTACTCTCTAGTTTAACCTTTTTTATGAATTAAAAAATCAAAATTTGGGAATCCACCCCATAAACACCGAGAAGCAACCCCACAATGCCACAATTGTTCGATTTTTCATTGATCTAAATTGAAATTCTCGGTGTCCACTCAAAATAAGTCAAAGAAAATTATTGTACTTTTTAATGTTATCTCTGTTATAAAATAATAAATCCATTCTAGAATCCACAGACACCGAAATACACCCCCATACAGTCGCGATTTGTCGATTTTTAATTGACTTAAATTGAAATTCTCGGTGTCCACTTAAAATAAAGAGCATAAACTCATTCCACTCTCCAATTTACTTTTTTTAATAAATAAAAATATCAAAATTCAAGAATTAACCCCATAGACCCCAAGATACGCCTCTATCAAGCCGCGATTTCTCGATTTTTCGTGGATTAATATCGAAATTTTCGGTGTCAACTGATAATTTGAATTTTGATTATTGAAAAATCGCGAATTGTTGGCTTTATTTGGATGTTTGTTAGTGTCTATGCGGTGGATTTTCAAGAGTTAAGTTTTTTTTGTTTTAAGGGTGTAATTGAAAAGTTAAATAGGTTTCCCTTGTTGTTGTTAAATGGACACCAAGAATTTCAATTTCAATTACTAACAAATCACAAATTGGCGGCTTTATGGGGTCTTATCTCGCCGTTAATGGGGAGGTTTTTTTAAATCTTATTTTTTTTTTGCTTACAAGAGTATATCTGAAAATGGGTTTTCATACTTTTCATTTATTTTCAACGGACACCTAGAAATAGCATTTTAATTACTAAAATATCAGAAATTTTCAGCTTAATGGGATTATAACTCGGAGTTTGCGGGGTGGTTTTTTAAATAATAATTTTTTTTCGATTCACAGGAGTTTAATCGACAAGTAGAAAAGGTTTCTTTTGTTGATTTTCAATGGGCACCAATAATTTGAATTTTAATTTCTGAGCAATCCCGATTTTTGTGCGTTATCAAGTCGTATTTCGGTATCTATGGGGTGTTTTTACAATTTTTTAAATTTGTCTGATGGTCAGAAGTACCACTGATAATTTTGATTGGTATTTTTTTTTCTATTTCGAATCCACTGAGAAAATTTTAATTTTTATATTAAATAATCCCGAAACACTCGGCTTTATAAGGCTGTATCTTAGTGTCTATGGGGTGGTTTTTGTAATTTTTAATTTTTTTTCGATTGTTATGAGTATAGTTAACTATTAGCCCTGGTTTTTTATTTGAAATTTTGAGTAGTCGTCGAAAATTTCTATTTTAATTATTGAAATATCGCACAATTTTTGGCTTTATGGGACTGTATCTCTCTGTCTATGGGGTAGTTTTTTATTTTTAAAAATGTTTTTGGTTGTTATGTCCATTTCAATTTTTTTTTCTTAATTTAAATCACCCGCGCAGATGGAAGACTTCTCCATGCGCGAAAGCCTCAATAAAATGTAAGCTACGTGACTGCTGGTTGACTAGCGGGGACTTCTGCAATCTCAGCACCGCGAGCTTTTAAAAAGGCGATCAACAGCCAAATCCACGTCTTTGTTAGTTAATTCGACTTCCGCGTTTAACTTGACAGGCCCGTGCCTTGTAAAAGTCCCTTATCTTAATTTGCGCTGCACTTAAGACGAGTTCAGACACGGTTCAACCGGCAGGCCACGTATTAGTTATTAATATCTACGAGTCGGGATTCTCAAAGTTCTAATTTGCCCTGCACTTAGGCGAGAGCTCGGTCAGTAGATAAAATTTAGAGAGTCGTATTCTCAAAGTTCTAATTTGCCCTGCACTTAGGCGAGAATTCGGCCAGTAAATAAATCATAGAGAACCGGAATCTCAAAGTTCTAATTTGCTCTGCACTTAGGCGAGAATCCGGTCATTAAGTTTATTCAAAATTTCTTAGAAGCTAGTTTTGCGCACTTTACCCTACGGGGGACTGGAGGACGTTAGCTCAATCAAATTAATAAAATTCATTAATATAAATTTCGATTAAATAAAATTTGTTAAAGTGTAAAAGTTTTAGTGTTTATAAAAATAAATATCAAAAGAAGTGAAATTTTGTTCGAGTCAATTTATTTCGTAAAATAAGAAGCCCTTAAAGTAAGCAGCCCAAATCCATCCAACTCCATCCGCTGCAAGGACCAACTGGAGGGCTCATTCAAGGAAAAGGCGCTAACAGCAGCCTCGGGATCACGGATCCGGTAATCAGAAATAATCTAGCAAGTAGTACATCTACTCCTAATAGAAATCCGTGTACAGTCTCAAACGAAGGCGTGGTAAATTCGTACATCGAAACGTCTCACAAAAAATAATTAAAACAACGGAATTAAAACCTCCGTTGCGTATTCTTTAAACTGTTAGTCCAAACCTCCACCGTTTACGCTACCGCTCAAAAAACGCCCTTGGACATAACATGGTCAACAGTAGTGTCACTGATTTTTTTTATTGCTTTTTTGAAGTGAAACTTCTTTAGAATCGTTGTGATTTCAAACCGGATGCAACGAAAAAACGACAGGTAAGAGACACAAATACAAAAATGTGTAGGATGAAGCCAGGGGAAAGAATGAGACAGAAATATACATACAATTTGTATATTATCGGTCTCTCCTCTTTGTGCCATACTTCGTAGCGTCCCCACTCCCGTCTTCTAAGCATAGTCGCCTGTAATTTGTGAGCCAGAGCGAGAGAGCAGATGTCAGTGTGTATGTATATTGCACACTGTTTAATACGTGCTTGTATTTGAGCATTTAACGTGTGTAGTGCATGTGAAAACTACGTGAGCTTACTGTACACTGTATGCGGCTGCGTATTACAGCGTTTTAGTAAGATAGCGTGGTGTGTTATTATTTAACTGTTTGTGAGTATTTTTATATCTTGTACTAAATAATAAATTTTATAAAATGCCGAAAACTAATGCCGAAATGTGTCGTCAATATCGACGCAAAAAAAATGAAATTAAAATGAAAAAAAATTCAGCAAAAAGTTCAACAGAACGTAGTCGCGAGTTTCGTGCACGTAAAAAACAATTATTGAACAATCAAAATAGATGTTCAGATATAAGTGTCAATGTGACTGATGTAATAAATGGTAAGTGTAAATATTTTTTAATCCTGTTTTAAGTATAAACTAATATATCAATGTTTTTCAATCAATAAATTTGATTTTTATTTTAAACTGATCATGGATTATATATATATATATATATATATATATATATATATATATATATATATATATATATATATATAACCTCAATACATCATGTGTCTAACCTTATTTATTTTTTTCTGTTTTAGACCACTCTCAGCAACAAAATAGTGTTCCAACGGGATATAATTTAGTAAATAATGATTGTAAGTACTAATAATTAATACTAACTTTCATCATTTAATGTTAAATAATTTAAAGAAATTTTTCAATTTAATAATAATTTTAATGAAAAAACTTAAAAATTTAATTTAAAAACATGTACCTAATTTACAATTCATGATTTAAAATATTAAAAAAAATTTAATTTAATTTAAACTTATATTCAATAATTCAATAATTCTTAAATTAACAAAATGATTTAATATTTAGATTTATAGGAAAAAAAAACAATTTTAAGACGGATGAATATTTTTGAATGGTAAAATAAATTGTAAAAAAATTCAAAATTAAAATGATATTAAAAAAAAATAATTTAATTTTAAACTAAAGAGTGGATAATTTTTAAATGGTACATATAATTTAATAACCATATTTGAAAATAATCATTATCTTAAAATGAGTTTTTAAAATTAATTTTATATACATTTTTCGAATTTACGATGTAAAAAATTTTAGTTTTTTAAGGAATTGATTCTCAATACACAGTCGATAGATAACTCGTTACATACTTTGAATTGTTTTTTTTCAGATAACCCTCCAGTAGATGTACAGCCAGAAATTCCATACTCACGGTTTCGTCGAAACAAGTTTGCTCATAAAGAATTTAACGACAAGTTTTTAAACAATATGTTTGGTCATAAGTGCTCCGTTTGTGATCGATTGTGGTTTAAGTTAGATTTAAAATCACCACGTGCTGAAGATGAACAATTATTAAGGGTAATAGTTGAAAATTACAATACAGTTGAAGATATTTTACTGTGCAACACGTGTTACCAAGCAATTGGGAGGAAAGTGATTCCTATAATGTCTACTTATAACGGTTTTAAATATGAAAAAATACCTGAGGTTTTACCACCGCTTGACTTAATTTCGGAAAGACTTGTCTCACCACGAGTTCCATTTATGCAAATTCGACGGTTACGACATGTTCATGGGCAATATGGAATTTATGGACAAATCATTAATGTACCAGTCGAGGTAAACAATATGGTAAAACTCTTACCCCGTAATGTCGATGATGATTACTGTATTAACGTACACATTAAAAAATAGTATATTACACACCTGTGGCAAGAAAATGAGAAATGTCTCAGAACACATATATGTTGCCCGAGGCGAAGCCGAGGTCGACATATATGTGATCTGAGATATTTATTATTTTCCTGCCATAGGTTTGTATACTATTTTTCTGTCCGACAGAGGCGGAAAGCGGCAATTTCGTTTAGCGCAGCGGGCCGAAAGTTGCCACTTTCCGCCTGGAGGGCAGAAAAAAATAATACATAGATCAAGCTATTTAATGGGACTAGTTAATAAAAGGACAATTCGTGCATGGCTTCAGTATTTGCTTCAAACTCCACTTTATTTATTTTACGATATTAAAATTGATGAAAGCTTCTTCAACAATAATAGTAATAATGAAATCGATCTTGAATTGAGCTAGAATCATTGTCTGTTCAGCTTTCGAAAGTTGGAGAAATATGTGCCTGTGAGAGCAGAAATGACCAAGGAGATTTAATTTTGATCGTAGCAATTTACATCTTTCCCAACCAATCAATAAAATCAGTTATTGAATTTATACATGAAAATTTGATCAAATATACCCCAGAGGTATCGCGAATTCTCAAAAAGAATTATGATAAAATTCCGATGATTTTAAGTGGGGATTTTAACATAAATTTTGCATCAGATACAGCGCTTCCTTTGATTGAGTTTCTCGATACAACATTTTATTTAAAAATGTGTAACAATCGCACTCAATCAACTACAAGATCAAAAACGGTAATAGATGCAGTGTTCCAAAGATATATCAACCAAATTGAAACTAAAATATTTGTATCGTATTTTAGTTATCATAAGCCTCTTGTATCATTTGTTGAAACTGAAAATATGGAACTTGAGTAATAGATTATGTAACATATGTTAAATAAAATATAAAATATCTTTTAAAATTAATCAAAATACTTTCATTTTTGAACAATTAAACTTTGTAATTATCCTACCCTTGTTATAAATATTCATCTCATTCTTTTGTCGATTCACTGAAGTTTCACTTCTATCGTGTGTGAATCGCACACACACCTTTTTTTTTTATTCCAAGTGCACAGTGATCATTTGAATTTCATCATTAAATAATCGCGAATTTTCAGCTTTACGGGGCTGTATCTCCCAGTCTATGGGGTAGTTTTTTATTTTTAAAAATTTTTTTGGTCAACAGTAGTGCCACTGATTATTTTTATTGCTTTTTTTTTTTAACTTCAAGTGCACACTGATCATTTGAATTTCATCATTAAATAATCGCAAATTTTTGGCTTTATGGGGCTGTATCTTAGAGTGTATGGGGTACTTTTATAACTTTTATTTTTTTTTAATTACAGGGGTATCATTGAATATGACTATCGGATTTTTTTTTTTATTTTTTGGTGACACCGAAAATTCGAGTTTTAATTATCAAAAAATCGCACATTTTTTGTTTTATGGGGCTGTCTATGGGATGGTTTTTCTAATATTAATTTTTTTTTTTATTTACAGAAGTATCATTGATCATTATTATTGTATACGGGCATCCCGCTATAACTGAGCAATGATATCACACATGTGCAAGCGAGCGCGCACTCATTGCCCGTCGCGCTTCCACTCGCTCGCTCTCGTGCCTACCGTTCTGCCGCTATACCGCGCTCCTCATTGGTCTATTTTCATAAATTCATAGTAATTTTTCAATGGGTCTGATCGAAAAATGGTAAAGGACTTTTCTATTCAGAATCCAATTTTCTACCACACCCTGTCCGGTGGCTCACGACTTCTGAGACACCCTGTATATACCAGGATATATACTGTTTCATCATATATCTTTTCGGCAAAATTTAGTATATCCTGGTATATATCCGGTAATATATACCAGGATATATTCTGAAGAGATATATCCCTGGATATATATTTTTTCCATAAGGGTACCCACACATTGTTCAATATCACAGAGCTTACAGTTCAAATAGATAACCAAATCATCCGCATAGAACAGATGATTACAGTGTTTCAGAAGACCATCCAAATTAGCAACGTAAATCAAGTATAGCAGTGGGCCAAGAACACTACTCTGCAGAACCCCACTCATAGTAGTGTTCCATGTAGAAATTTCAATACTGTCTACACGCACTGTTTGCGAACGACCCTTCAAATATTAGACTACCCATCTAACTGCTGTATCATCATAACCCAACGCTCTTGACTTGTAAATCAAAATATCAAATACTAGCAGTCCGCCCCGGCCTCGCACGGGTATTTAACAAAAATTTCAACATTAATTATGATGTAAAATAACTTATGTCACCCGGGGATAGTGTAGCTTCCCAACAGTGAAAAAATTTTTCAAATCGGTTCAGTAGTTTCGGAACCTATTCGATGCAAACAAACAAACAATCAAATCTTTCCTCGTTATAATATTAGTATAGACAACCGAGTCGAATGCTTTACTCAAGTCAAAAAATACTGCAACCGTGACCATCAAACAGTCCATACTTACGTGAACTTCATCAGTTAGCTTTAAAATAGTGTCCTGAGTGTTGAGCCCAGGTTGAAAGGCTGTCTGATACTTATCCTCGAGATCATGCATAGCCAAGTAGCTTATAACTTGGTCATGAACACATTTTTCAAAACTTTTAGATAGGGTACAAAATAGCGAAATTGGTCTGTAATCTGAAAAGCTTTCTGAGCTACGCACTTTTGGCAGAGGCAGAACGTAAGATTTCCTCCAAGCCTACGGAAAATCACCAGTTGAAAGAGAAAGGTTGAATAACTCCGTGATAAAGTGCAAGAAATAAGGCAATAATATTTTGTACGCCTTTATCTCAAATCCATCAGGTTCCTTTGAATTTGAGGTCAATCTCATTATTGCCCTCTTTACTGTTTACACGGTCAAGACGATTAAACATAAAAACACTCCTGCTAATCAGTACACATTTATCACGATAATCATTATTAATTTGCTTATCCGGCGCTCCAGCAACTATAACAAAATAGTCATTTAATCCACTTAGATCCAGATCAACACACATTCGAGCACTTAATTAGTCCTAATTTGCGAAAACAATTCCACAAAGATTTAGCGTCTTTATAGTTATGGAATCTTTGATTAAAGTACTGTTTCTTTGCATTTGTAACTCTACACTTAATCACTTTTCTCATATTATCAGTTAACATATTCAGTAAACGCAAATCCAGATTTTCTGTAAATCCCGTACAATTTTGATCGTCGTCGTTGTAGAGTCCTGATGTCCTGGTTGATCCACGGTGATGGCTGGTCCCGAATACTAATCTCTTTAAGCGGAGCAACTGTATTTATGACATTAGCAATGTGACGATGCAAACTCGCATTCATATAATCAACTGTGTCAGAGCTTTCCATGTCCGAATGATCTAATCGCTCAAAAGCAGCATGGAGGCGTTCATCATCTACCTGAGCCCAGTTCTTGCACCAAATTTTCTTCTTGCCCAACATGGGTATGCTGTAATTATACCGAAGCCAGATACGATCGTTATCTGCTGGAAAAGGCAGAATAGGAGTTACGGTAATTGATTTATATCTACATCATTAACCATACAATGATCTATCCACGTATGAGAAGGAGCCATATGATAAGTTGCCTTAAAATTGAGAAGTTGAAGACTTAAGCCACCGTAAAATTCCATCAGGCTATCCACCTTCGGGAAGATTACATTCATGTTGATGTTAAAGTCACCCACTAGTACAGCAGGAGAATAATGCGGCATAACATTATCTAAATCCATCTCGAAAAGGTCGAGAGAATGAGAGGTAGGCGAGTTTTAGATTACACCAACCAGAACTTTTTGCCTTGTTGCATGACAGATCTGGCATACAGAGCTACTCTACCACCAGTCCTATTAGTCCGGTCATTTTTGAATAGCGTAGAAAAGGTAGTTTAAACTGAGAGTCAGGCATGTTCGAGTTCAACCATGTCTCCGATACAGCGATTACGTCAAAGGTATGAGTCCTGAAGTAGTCCCTGAATAGATCAAAACAATTATTGAGCGAGCGAGCATTGACGTGACAGATGTTGAGCGGCTGATAAGCTAGTGGAACTGAGGTGACAGACAAATTATGAGCAGATGTAGGCTGAGTGAGTGGAGGTTATTGGGTTGATTTGTTTTTTAGAACTTCCATGCCAGATAATGGTAGTAGTCTTAGCGGTAGGCTCTCTAGTAATAGTTTGACGCAGACAGCAGATTCCATAATCCAAACATTTTGCGCGAGAAGCCTTGGATAACTTTTCAGAATAAGCTGTCGTAACTTATAGAGCGCTTGTGGATGACGACGATTCAATCGAACCGGATCCAAAAAAATTATTATTACCCGCAAAATCGCCCGCAATCACCTCGCCTTTAGCATTAGTAATTGGGAAATCAACAATGGCCTTCGAGTCGAACTTCACAAGAATATCGCCACCTATTTCGATCCGATCGGCCACGCTGTTTAGAAGTTATAAGAAGTTTACACACACACACACACACACACACACACACACACACACACACACACTCGGGGCAGAAGAAATACTGCTACCGGGCGCGTCTCCCCGAGCGGATGGGAGAACGCTCGCTGTCCTTGGATGACACTTAATCTCTTAGTTGATGAGGTACAGCGGGTAGGAGCCAAGCAAAATAACCAAACAAAATACGCTCCCGTGGACAAAACTCCCCTTTAATGGGTTGGTCACACTAACTGACCTAACAAGACGATCGTTCTCTGCTGTGACTCACTGGGAGTGACCGGAACTTGTATCGTAGTTTCCGACGATGCAGGCCACGGCTGATGTGAGCTTGCTCTACCGAGGTGTAAGTTGCAGCAGTGGATCAGGAGCCAGCCACTTCGGGCCTTGATCAGGAAGTACGCAGTGAGTGTTAGAGATCGGAATCTTCACCGCTCCGAGCGAGTCTAGTCCGTCCGTGTATTCCGGGACTGGCTAAGTGTCGGCTAGGCCTCAGGGAACTGGGGTAGGAGTACTATCTCCGAGGGTACACCCGTTCCTAGTTAAGGCAACCCGCTCCACTCCGTACGATGCGCTGGTAAATTAAAAAGTATGAGTAATGCACAGGAAACAAACAAGAGTGAAAACGGGCCTCATGCCCAGCAAGACGCACTGCTACTTAGTACAAAGATGAAGAGGACAGATGCGCTGGCACATCTGGAGAAGCTAGTCAGTGGACTGCAGGACTTTCTCCAAACCAAGCAAAATGTCCACAAGGAGATCAAGTCGAAGTCGACGAACATCTGCAGTGCCCTGAGAAGGTTCAAAAAACTGGACCAAGAATGGCAGGAGATCCAACAACAACACGGTAATATCGTGATGAAGACGAGTGTGACAGCGGTTTCACCAGCAAAAGCCGACACGTTTGTCGAGGAGATGGACACAGGTGGCGAGGGTGACGTCGAGTCAGTTGTTGAAGACGGAGAGGAAACTGGAACTGATATCAGGCCTGGGAAAAGGAAAGAACGAAATTCCCCAGACTCAATGACCAGCCGTACAAAGAAGAAGAAGGACCTTAAACCAAGTCCCCCGAAAAACGCAGTTACACAGAACGGCGGAAAAAAGGAGGTGAATGAATGGCAAAAAGTCCAGTCAAGGAAGTCCAAGAGAGAGCAAGCAGTAGAAAAGCTCCAGAAGCAACCGCCGAAGAAGTCCAGGCCAGAGCCTGATCGGAAAGAACCGCGCAAACGGATCAGGCCGGACGCACTGATCATCCGCCCCGCAGAGACGGCAAAGTATGCTGAAATTCTGAAGCGAATAAAGCAGGACGTCCCTGACGAACAGGTCCGTACTACAGTGGATAAGATCCAAAGAACTAGGACCGGGAGCTTGCTGATTACGCTTTCGAGGAAGAGCGCTGACCGAGGCCAAGCCTTACAGAAGACCATCGCGGACATCCTCCAAAAAGACGCAAAGGTAATCTGCAAAGGGCCACAGGAAGACGTCGAAATCCGAGATCTTGACGGTACCACAACCAAGGAGGATATTCAGGCTGCCTTGCAAACGGAAATCGGAGAAACCTGCGAGATACCACTAGAGACAATTAAGATTCATAAGGCCTACAGAGGTACTCAGACAGCTGTTGTGACACTACCAGCAGCTGCAGCGCGGAAGATATTGACAGGAAGCGGTAAAGTCCGGATCGGCTGGGCCAACTGCCGAATCCGAGCTACGAGGAGACCAATCCAATGTTTCAAGTGCTGGCACTTTGGACATCTTGGATCCCAGTGCAAGAGCAATGTGGATCGGTCTAAGCTATGTATTAGGTGCGGACAAGAGGGACACAAGATTGCTGAATGCAAAAACCCAGCGAAATGTGTATTATGCGCGGATCAAAGTGCGGAGAACTCGGCTCATCATGCCGGCGCATCCAGGTGCCCAGTATTTAAAGAGGCACTCCAGAAGATAACAAACAAACAGACATGAAGATATTGCAGCTAAATCTAAACCATAGCGAAGCTGCACATGATCTGCTTATGCAAACAGCAAGAGAACTAGAGTTAGACTTACTAATGATAGCAGAGCCATACAGATACCTGAATACCCAGCCTTGGGAATCTGACAGCACCACCAAGGCTGTCATCTGGTCTTGTGGTAAGCATCCCTTCCAGAGTGTAGTTAACAATGATAATGCCGGCTTTGTAACAGCAACAGTAAACGGCATCCGTTTCTACAGCTGTTATGCACCACCTAGCCTATCCATTGTTGAATTCACTGAATTCTTGGACAAACTGACCGAGGACGCCAAGCAGCACTATCCGGTCGCGATTGCCGGTGACTTCAACTCCTGGGCAGTAGACTGGGGCAGCAAGCAGACAAATGCGCGAGGAAAAGCACTCCTAGAAGCTTTCTCTACACTAGATGTAGTCCAGCTCAACAGTGGTGATACGCCAACCTATACTAAAGGAGAAGCAAGCTCTATCGTAGATCTCACTTTCGTCAGCAGCAGCCTCATCAGTGGGAAATACGACTGGAAGGTGATGGATATCTACACAGCCAGTGACCACAAGGCAATTCTCTGGGAAATATCACATGACCGGAATACAAGAAGACCAATCAAGTCATTCAATACCATTGGATGGAAAGTGAAGCCTTTTGACACAAGCACATTGGTAATAGCCCTTAATAGTGAACCGATTACTACTGGATCCGCAGAAGAGATGACCAAGGACCTGATGAAAAGAGTTGTCCAGGCCTGTGACGCCAGTATGGTCCGGAAACACAGCATAAGCCAACGCCCGGCAGTGCACTGGTGGAACGACCACATCAGTGTTCTTCGGAAAGAGTGTCTAAAGAAAAGAAGAATATCCCAGCGTGGCTATCGACGACCTAACTCTGCGGAGCTGGTCGCAGAATACAAAAAAGCCCGTCGATTATTGAACAAAGCTATCAAGGATAGTAAGAGACAATGCTGGAAAGAGCTCATCAACGAGGTGGATAAAGACGTGTGGGGTAGGCCTTATAAGGTGGTTATGACCCACCTAAAAAAACAACAAATGCCACCACCTACGTGTCCTCAACTTCTCCAGAAAATCGTCACTGCACTATTCCCACAGCAACGCAACTTCGATTACCAGTTGGCGCCAGGCGAACTGGATGACACTCCACCTGTCACTGAAGAAGAACTGCTGGAGGCCTGTAACCGTGTAGGGAATAATAAAGCGCCGGGATTGGACGGAATCCCTAATATAGCCTTGCAAACCATCATAAAGGCAGCTCCAACATTATTCCTAGACGTTTATAATTCATGCCTTAAGGAGGGGACTTTCCCGCATAAGTGGAAACAGCAACGATTGGTACTGTTACCTAAAGGGAAGAAACCACCGGATGAACCGTCATCTTACCGCCCACTTTGCATGCTAGATACAGCGGGTAAGATATTTGAACGCATAATTCACCAGAGAATTGAAGCAGTAGTCGACCCACTCCTGGCAGACAATCAGTATGGATTCCGGAAAGGACGATCAACCCTGGACGCAATCAAACTGGTTGTTGATACGGCCAAGGAAGCAATCGCAGGAACCAGATGGAAGGGTGAAACGAAAGAGTATTGCCTGGTGGCGACCCTAGACATCAGAAACGCATTCAACTCCGCCAATTGGGAATGCATCATGCAGGCCCTCCAAGAGAAGAATGTACCAGAATACCTTCTTAAGATCGTAACAAGCTACTTTGAAAATAGGGTCTTGAAGTATGACACGAAGAACGGTCCGAGGGAGTATGATATTACTGGAGGTGTACCACAAGGTTCAGTCCTAGGCCCGCTCATGTGGAATATTATGTATGACGGTCTATTAAGACTAACTCTGCCAAGAAACGTCAAACTCGTAGCATATGCAGATGACGTAGCCGTAGTGATTGTTGCCAAACACCTTGACGAGATAAACCATATGTTCGATCTCACTTTTGAGCGCGTTGACCGGTGGATGGACGCAGTGAACGTGCAACTGGCGCAACACAAGACTGAGGCAGTGCTTATTACCAGCAGAAAAGTGGTAGAGATCATTATGCTGAAAGTCGGCGAACAAGAAATCACATCACAACCTTATATCCGATATTTGGGAGTGATGCTTGATGCCCGACTCAACTTCAAGCAGCAAGTGGAACATATCAGTGCCAAAGCGTCAGTAGTGAGGGCTAGTCTCGCACGACTGATGCCGAACGTCGGAGGCCCAAAACAGAGCAGGAGGCTATTATTGTCATCAGTAGTCATATCGGTGCTCACTTACGGAATATCCATTTGGGCCGACGCATTAAAGACGCAAGAATCATGGAGAAAGGCTGGACCAGTATATCGACTGAGTGCCCTACGAGTAGCTAGTGCCTTTCGCACTATATCAGAAGAAGCAGTGTGCGTCATTGCTGGAACCCTACCTCTTAGAGTTCTAGCAGAGGAAAGGCGGACCCTTTACCAACGAAAAAGGTCAACTGCACTGAGCCCTGAAGAACTTAGAATTGAAGAACGGCAGAAGAGCATAGGCCGATGGCAACTACAATGGGATGCTGCAGAGAAGGGTAGGTGGACGCACCGTCTCATACCTCGGATCGACATTTGGCTTAACCGGAATCACGGTGAGGTCAATTACTATCTTACGCAGATGTTGTCGGGACATGGATGTTTTCGAGAGTATCTACACCGCTTTAAGCACGATGACTCTTCGGAGTGCCCGTCCTGCCCAGGAGCTGCTGAAGACGCGGAGCACGTCTTCTTTGTATGTCCTCGTTTCGATCCACAGCGTGAAGAACTGGAGAGGATCCTGAACCAGAGAATGCAACCAGATTCACTAGTAGAAGCAATGTTGTCATCAGAAGCTGCCTGGAACGCTACCAACACGTTTGCAACAGAAGTCCTTAAAGACTTGCGTTCCACCGAAAGAAAAAGAGCAAATAGCAGAAGATAGAAGGAAGGTAGTTAACACCTTAGCCACCAGAAGGAAGAGCAGTAGCTTGATCCTCCCTTCACGAAGTAATGCCTGACGGCGGTTTCCATGAGGGATTAGAGGAAAGAAGGAAAAGGGGTTTAGGGTTTAGTGGGTAGGGGCGTTAGTGTCGAGTTTTAGTATGACGCTGCGTCGAGTCGCCACATATCCAGGCCAAACAGCTATGCCTAGAATCCGTAAAAAGGATTCCCCCCCCTAAAAAAAAAAAAAAAAAAAAAAAAACACACACACACACACACACACACACACACACACACACACACACACATCCGGACATCATCGCGGAAACATTCAGGGAAGCTTTCTAGGACCTTAAAACGTCGAGATCTGATGAAAACTCGATTTTCGCAAAACGGGGTAAGACCAATAACTTCCCGATTTTCGAAAATTTACAATTTTCTTAGCGGGAAGTTAAAAATATAAAAGTGGCTTTGAAAGTGACTATGGAAAAACGATTATGAAATGAAATTAGAGGCTGTTTCTGATTTTTTCGCTAGATTTACAAAAAGCGTTTGGATTGATTCCAAGGTCCAGATTTCTAAAAATTCCAAGGAGATGCCGTGATGTAAATCCTTGAGGGTTCATTCTTTTAAAAATTTCTCTCTAGGTTCACTAAGTGCCGGACAGTCGGACAAGAAATGGGTAATGGAGACAGGTTCACTCAGGTAGCAGCATGGACAGTTCTTCTGAGGGGAAAATTTGATGGTTTTTTTTTTTCCCAATCGATACGTTGCAGGCGTAGCGTGATGCAAGGCGTAGTTGGCAGAGTAGTCTGGCCAGGTGGTAAGGCAAATTGCTGAGGATTATGTTGGATGTTGAGTGGCCAAAAGTCCTGTGGTCGAAAATTATTTGACATGCTGAAGATTTGGTGTATCTATCCATATCTAGGGAGTGTTGGTAATTTCTGAATTTTTCTACCAAGGCGTCCTTTTTTTGACTCCGGTGAACTGGTGAGAGATTGTTAAGCATGTTTTCTTCACCGATCTTTTCCAAGATTTCAGAAAGTTGTAAGACCCAGTTCAGTTTGGCGGAATTGAAGGGAGATTTTGCGAGATGCGAGGTACTTCAAGCAGACTTTGAGAAGTCGATCATCAGGCATGTTCAGGATTTTGGTGATCTAGTTTAGGGCAGCTTTTAGGGCTAAGGTAGAGAAGTGATCTCGCCCGAGTTCCAAGCAAGGGGTTGGGTATGCACAAAGGTACGTTAAGCAAACGTTTGAAGAAAAATAGACTAGCTGGTTCCAGTCTTTCTAGGTTATCAGGTTGCACGCCCCAGACGTGAGCAAGGTACACCATTGTGGAGCGGATGATGCTACTGTACAGTTTTGTGACTCCAGCCCAGGCGCTAGTCTTAAGTTTGGCGAGAATTTCCAAGACAGAGCTGGCTGCAACTTTACTCTTTTTTATGGCTTCGGTGGTAGCCAGGTGCCCTTGCAGTGACGTGCAGAAGGTGACTTCGAGGTATTCGAACGATAGGACGACTTCGATTATCTCACCCTTGTAGGTGAATTTGCTTAACTTCCTTGGAATGCGGCCAGTAGATCTTGTGACAAGAATCTTGGTTTTTCGAGTGTAACTGTGAGATCGTTGGTTGAGCAGTACTCTTCAAGGAGCAAGAGGCTTCTGCATAGCTTTGCTTCGGAGGTAGCCAGAAGAGCGATTTCGTCTGCGTACATCAGAAGCAGGATTTCGCGAGATCCAAGGAAGAGTCTTTCGGCACCTTTGTCATGCAAAACCTGGACCATATCACTGATGTACAGGCTAAAAAGAAGAGGGCTTAGGATTTCCCCTTGAAGCACTCCCTCAGTAATTTGTATGGGAGATGATAACTTGCCACGACTTTTTACACGCATGTGTGTGTTATTGAAAAGGTTCATAAGGAGTCTCAGGATCTTGGCACTTAGACCAAGCTGATTCAGTTTCTCCCAATGTTTTATATGTGCGACGGAGTCGAAAGCCCATTTGAAATCAATAAAGAGGGCATACGTACTTACTCCCTTAAATCTGGCCTGGCACTGTAATGAAGCCTAAAGGTTGAATACGTTATCCTCGTATCCTCGACCGGGGCGAAATCCTGCCTGCTCCTCAGGGATAAGCCCATTGTCGCCAGCCCATTTTCTCAAACGTTCGTGGATAATTTGAGTAAATACTTTGGTGATACTGTTTACCAGAGCAATGCCTCTGTAATTGTTTGGGTCTCCAGGATCGCTTTTTTGTGCAACGTGCACATGATGACCTCAGATCAGTTGTATGGAGGAATGCCAGAGTCGAGAATTTTGTTAAAAAGTGAGGTAATTAATACAAGCCAGTTGTGCAGAAGAGCTTCAAGGAACTCGTTGGGGATTCCGTCCGACCCAGCAGCTTTGTTATCTTTAGTATTGGCAATGCTTGCCAGGACATCGTCAGTGGAGATTTCAGCATCCAGATTACTGTCTATGTGGTTAAGACACGTGGCCGTGAGTTGGTACTTAGGAGGATAAATGTCCTGATAAAATTCTTCCCACTTTTCTATAGTGATTTGAAGTTGGTAGTACTGTTGACCGCGAGTTGATCTGATGACGTTCCAGAAGTTGGAGGAGTTGCAGGTATTGGCGAATTTCTTGTGTAGCAGTTTGGTGTATTCAGATCTTTTTTCATTAAGTTGTCTGTGATGCTCCGATTTGAGGTTGTTGTAGTCAGCCTAAAGTGCGCGGTCGGACGGGTTTGATTTACAATGTTTTAGCTGACGGTTAACCTCGGTTTTCTTCGCGTGGCAGTCCGAGTCGAACCATGATTTTTCGGTACGTACACGCTGTGAGCAGGTTGGTCGAATCAAGCCACAATTTGAAGCAGCAGAAGTGATGCCAGCTATGAGACAGTTGTTTAACTGGTCCGCATTCATGTAGGTGAGATCGTTCTCGACATGAGGTGAGTAGAGCATTTCCATTACGTAAGAGTTTTTGGTTTCTGGGGAGCAACGAAGAGACTGGTAAGAAGCGCCATCTAAGTACGGCGGTGGTGAAGGTGGCGTCAACGGAGATAATTCCACGGTGACGGTAAAATGGTCTGAGGTTGACCAGATGCTGTCAACCCACATGTCCTTTATGTGATGCATTCCCAAAATGTTGACCCAAATTAGGTCAACGGTTCTTTGTCCGTTATAATTAGAAAAAGTAAAACGACCTGGTGAATCGCTGCGAGATCTCCCGTTTAGCAGTACAAAACCATTGGAGTCCATGAAGTTCAGCAGAATGTTTTCTCTTTGGTTGATTTCTTGATCTGCAGATGATCTGTAATCGTGGAGCATGGTAGATGTGAACAGATTGGAGTTGAGGTTCCCGCGGCAGTCTATGCGGGAGTTAAAGTCACCAGCGATAATGTAGACATCGTGTGGGAGAGTGTCACGAGTGAGTTGTAAGACATCCTGTAGGTCATCAAGTGACTTTTCGATGTCACAGGAGGGGGGGGGGGAAGTAGACTGAAGCACTGATAATTGAGAGACCTTGAGCGTGGATTTTTGAAATGATCCAGAATTCTGATGTAAACAAAGTTTGAGCCTTGGTATCACAGATTGTGAAAGACAGTAGGCCACCGCTAGGTCTCCTAGAGCCGTGGGATTTCACGGCTGGAGACCACGAGCTGAACCAGTAAGAGACGTGGGAAGACAATATTCGAGAATGTGTGGACCAGGTTTTGCTGAAGCTAATGTGTTTTGAAGTGAAGAGGTTAGTTGAATTCAGTAAATCTTTGGAGCCTCTAATATTCCGGTAGGTGACTTTTGAACTAGTTACATGAGAGTGGTGTGATCGGTTTCTAATGAGGTTAAGTTTTTTGACAGCTGTTGGTTAGATGTTAGAGAGAAAGAGCGTGAACTGTCACTGCTATTGTTGCTGGATAAATTTGTCACAGTGTTTGCTCACTGTGGCATTTCCCACCGTGCCTGAATACGCTGGTGTTGGAGGTTTCGCCAGATGGCGGCACCTCCCAAGCGATTTGAAAAAATATAATAATTTAAGATTTAATTTGAGTTTAAATTGTTTATTAATATTTCATTTTCAGCTCAGAAGGCGATTGGGATGGTCGTCGACGATTTAAGATAGGGATGGCGATCTCAAATCGATTAATCGAAGAATCGATTCCTCGGACCAAATAAATCGATTTTTTAAATTGATCTGTCGTACTGAATCGATTCAGTGAATCGATATTTTACCCTTGAAAATCGACATTCGATTTTTTGTTTTGGTGAAAAAAAAAAAATTATTTAGAATTAACTGAATGTACTCGCAATATTACGGCATTGCCAGTTAAAGGTTTAATTACTTAAAAACTTGCGAGATGGCGGTGTGCTTAGTTTTCGTCGCTTCTTTTTAGTAAAAAAAAAGTTACGTTGGTAATCTTTGACTTTGTTGATTGATATTGCGTCATTGTTTTGTCTTGTTATTCATTCATTTGTTTATATACACCAATGGAAAAAATTAAGGGATCAAAAAAAAAAAATTCCAAATTTTTGGGCAGTTTTCAACAGGCCGTAACTTCGAGAGAAATGGTCGTACAGGAAATCAAAAAAAAGAAAATTATAGCTCCAAGTGTCTAGTTTTTGGATTAAAACTTTAAAATTTTATAGCTTTCGCGGTTTTTGAGTAATTGTAAAAAAACCAGCAACAAAAAAAATTTCAAAATTTTTTTAGTTTTTTTTTTGGTCTACGGGCGTGGAAAAAATTTTTTTAGCTCAACCGCTTGGATTAAAAAAAACTGTTGGATTAAGTGAAATTTTTTTTTTAATTTAATTAAAAAGAGATCACCCAACAAACGGAAACGGATAGAAACGGATTCGACTTTCTATCCGTTTCAATCCGAATAAATCCTTTTTTTGAGGGCGATGTTTTTCAATTCGTTTCCATGCGATTCAATCCGACAAAAATTCTTGTTTACTAACGGTAACATTTTGACAATTTCAACTTTTCAAATATGAATTTTCCTAACTGATAAATTTTAAAATATTTATATTGTTATTGTTATTCCTGGATTAAAGGAAAGATAACGACTCTTAAAAAGAAAATTTTATATAAGTTTTCCGTGTTCAATGAAAATAATTAGTTGGACTTGAGAAGGGTTTTTATTGTTATTATTAATTATTTAAAAGAATAATTATTTTATTATATGCCCCTATTCTTTAGCAAAACTTGAATTTAAAAAGCTTTTAATTTATGAATGCAGTAATAATGTTTTTCTAATAATTTTCAATTTTAATTTTTTTTTAGTTTTAATTTTTTAAAACTGTCGGAAAATTTTTTTCTTTTTCAATTTAATATTTTCTAATACTGATAAGAAATTTTAGTTAGCTAAAATATTTTATGTATTGACAATAAAATTTTTTGGATAATAAAATTTTTTTCAACTAAAAATATAAAGCACTATAACTATGGAACTTGTTTTAACTGAATTAAATTTTAATTCAGACTAAAAGTTCCTATTGGTCCAGTCGACCTAGAAAAAAGCAGTTTGTTGAACACTTTTCGACAAAATGGTCCTATTTTGGATATTTTTTTTTAAATAATCAGAAAAATATTTTGATCATTTGTGTGAATGTGGGAAGTGTTGCTTTTTTTGTTTAAAAAATAGCGTTTTATCGTTGAGATTCAAACTAAAATATCTCAGAAACTATGTAAAAGTAGTCGAGATATGTTGCGAATGAAATTTAAAAAATTAAATACAGAACAAAATGAGCCAAACGCGATGTTTCTACGACCAATAGTTTACGAAATATTAATTTTTTAATAAAAAAAAAACGCAGTTCCGCTCAAGCGCTTATAAACAAAAAGCTGTAACTCCGCGAAAAATCATTCGATTTTTCCGTGAAAAAATTTTCTGATCAGACTATATCAGGCCTGATATAAACCATCCATATCAGGTCTGATATGGAAATTGGCCATATCAGACTATATATGCCTTGATATAAGTATATCAGACTATCTACCCGCCCGGGTAAAAATAATTATATATAATTATATTATATAATTATGTCTGAAAAATGGCCATATATAATTATATAGCATTAAGTATCATTATAAATAATTAGTTCCATAAAAAAAAAAATCAGCGCGTGTGGGAATCGAACCGTGGACCTGACGCTTGGAAGACTAATTCACTACCTGTTTACCTAAGAAACTTACTTGAAGTGCGTAGTTTGTTATAACTACAAGTAATGCAAATTGTATACATAATCGGTTCGTAGTGAACAAAATTTTCCATCTAATTTATTAATTATTAATTATCAATATATAAGTAACAATGGTATCTATATGTAGATTTGTAAAATTATCTACATATACATTAGACTGGGCCAAAAAAACTGACTATTTTTTTTTTCTATCGATACTGTGAAAATATCATTCATGATGATAAAAAAAAATTATTGTGCAAGTTTGAGTCCTTAATAATAATATTAAGGGGTGTATCGTTACGACTATTGATTTTTCAACAGTAATCGCATTTTTTACTCAAAATTCGTTAATTATCAATCTGAAAAATTTTAGCGATATGTATTCTTATAGGAAATTAAATTTCCTAAAAAGTTATCTTTGTAAATTACTGTAAAACAAGCCGTTTCCTTGTAATCATGCCTTAAACAAAGATTTATTTTTTCAATTTTGCGTTTCAATTTTGGATTTTTGTAGCTACCAGAAATATCAATATTTTTACAATTTAAAATACTTATTTTCAAAGGAAATTTAATGCTCTACAAAAAGGTCTCTTAACATTTTTGATTAAATTCACTCCTTTCAAAGTTATTCGACGTTGAAGTTAAATTCAAAAATAATTTATCGTTTTTCGCGTTACACATGATTTTTCCTTTTGATTGAAAAATTTATGACTTTAATATTGAGAATAATTTTTTTTTTGTTGGAAGACTAAATTTTTTTTATAAAATCATAATTTACCAATGTATTATTTTGCTTTTTAACGATTAATTATCGACATAAATTCATTTTTACTGTATTTAACTAACTCCAATAGTAAAATAAATTCGGTCCCTTTATTATAAATTATTTATTTGTATAGGGATATATTATTTTCTATAAACTTACACTTTTAAACTTCCGTTTTTAGCCCTCTTGTTGTTTTGTCCTTTTTAATGTCAACGAGAATTTAATTTTACTCTCCCTCCACGATTACATTTGTAAGTGTTTATTAGCGAAGTCGACCACCTGAAAATGACCTTGAAAGTTTCACGTTACAGCGCTGCGAGTTATCGTGAGCTTTTCCGTAATCTGTTACCGAAGCTGAAAACATAGCCTTCCTTTCTCCCACCACCTTGCTTCTATTATTGCGCTTTTCCAAAAGGGAATACTATCCGTGTATAATAACTTTGATTTCCTTTGATCGGAAAATGACCTTGATTGTTATACGCTACAGCGCTGCCTTTCTTCACGCCAAAGCGCTGCGAGGTATCGTGAGCTTTTCCGTAATCTATTACTGAAGCTGAAAATATAGCCTTTCTTCACTCCCACCCCCTGCTTTTTATCATTGCATTGTTCAAAAAAATGAATACTCTTTGTGCATAATTACTTTGATTCTATTCTTCATTGTGCAAAGTAACTTAAACGTTGTCAACGCAAATTTGAGTTTTCATTAAGTATTTATTTATTGTTTGGTATATAATTTTCTTCTTTATTTCTTTAGATTGTTTAATTGTAATTGATAGTTTGAATTTATTTATGGTATCTAATTGTTTCAGTATTACAAATTAAGCGTTTAGTTAATTCTGTGTTTGTGAATTGTTTCATTACGTTACTTTGTAACGTTTAAGTTCGATTTGATAAAAAACTCGCCACTATGTCATTGGAGAAAACTTATTTAATCGGTGTTCCTATTGAGAAAATTAATAACCGTAAGCTTCCGACTGTAAAAGAAGTTTTATCATTATTTTTTTATCAACATAAAGTTCTCAAATTAAAAATTTATGATAGTGCTTCAAAAACTGCTAGTGTCGTTCAAGACTGCTGGAATAATTTGCAGATTTCAACTTCTGGTTTTTGCAACATTGTAAAGAAAATAATTAGTATTTTCAAAAAGTGGAAATATTTACTGTGCAATCGCAAAAAAAAATCACGTGCTCAAAAACAAAGAGAAAATAGCTTTGAAAAAAAACTCGAACAATTATTTGACATCGCTGGGAAGAATAGTTTAAAAGGTTTCGATAGAAATAATAATATTGATTTTCAACTTCCAATGTCTTCAAATCTGCAAGAAAATAATAATAATATCTCAGACGAAAAACACGAAGAAATAATGGAAATAGAGGCGATAGGTACGTATTCATTAATAATAGTTTAATAAAGTCAAAATAACTATTTTGTACCGTGCTAATAATAAGTTACTATGTTCTAATGAATAAATACTTATCTAAATTATTATATTCAATAAATTTTTAAGTTTTACACAAAGTAAGAAAAAATTCTTCAATAAAGAATCAATTTTCTCAACTGATGAAAATATATCTAAGAAAACTAAAATAATTTGATTCAAATCGAATTGTTTTAGGCCAATGAAATTATTTCACGCTCGAAAAATCTCAGATTTTCCTAAAATTTATATGGCTGATGATATAATCTTTTTCTGTACAATTAACTTAAATTATGTTAAGATTGACAATTTTATAACTTATTTTTGCATATTTTCTACACAAAAATAATATTTTAGTAGTTAATTGCCTTGCAAACTTACACAATTGTGTAATTTTATCATACTCTTACAAAAATTAAGGAAGTAAGAAAGAAATCCAAGTATTCGGAGGATTTCCAACAGGCTGTAACTTGTGAAAAAATTATCGTACAGTAAATAAAAAAAAGGAAATTGCAGCAAATTTTGATTAGGCAATTGATTTTTTAAAAAACTACGAAAAGCCCTTTTTTGTTGCTTTTTAAATTCATGTAATGATTAAAAAAAAATTTTTTTTTCAAAAAATCAATGGCTAATTATTGTAGAAAATTCATCCAAGTTTTCAAAACCCATCTTGAATTTTCTTTACGATCATTGGTTGCTGAGGTATTGATAATCAAAGACAGAATGGTCTTTTTCATTAAAACGCCGATATCTCAGCGAGAAATGCTCAAATCGAGGTTTTCAAACTAACAAATCGAAGCTCAATGAGCAAGATATCCAGTCCATATAGAGATTAAATCAAAAAATTTTTCCAAATCCATAAGCTAAGAATAAAAACCAAAAATTTCAAAAATTTTTATCTCGGTAGATTTCTTAAGATTAGGAATAAAAAAATTTTTGGAACTCAGATCCAAAAATAAAATACTGAGAGCTGCAATTTGCTTTTTTTTATTTGTTGTACGATAGTTTTTTTATAAGTTACAGACTGTTGAAAATACCCCAAATATTTTGATTTTTTTCTTGCTCCCTTATTTTTTGTAAGAAGTGTATTTTCTATTTAACAATGTCAAAATAATTTATATTTTTCAGAAGACACCTCTCGTGATTATAACAGTAATGATGATTGTGATGCTACAACATCTAGTCAGGAGTTGCAATCAAAGTCAGATTCATTTATGAGTCAAAATTCAAATGTGTCTAACTTTGAAACAGATTTTTTAACAACAAACAGGACACCAAAATTAATATTATGACGCCAGAATTAGCTGCTGCACTGGATCGTGGTAATGTAAGTAGCCGAAGCGCCACATATGTTTTGGCAGCTACTTTAAAAGTGTGGGATTCGATACTCGGAATGTAAATTTGAGTTATAAAACTATTCAACGACAGCGTATAATTCATCGGAAAGAAATTGCTAAAGGCTTAAAAGAAGACTTAAAATTCAATGACAATTATGTGGTCCATTGGGATGGTAAACTGCTAAGTGATATTGTTGGGACAGAAACAGTAGATAGGCTTCCGGTGCTTTTAACATCGTCTGGCAGTGAACAGCTATTGGGTATTCCAAAAATTAATTCAGGATCTGGGATTGAGCAAGCTTTAGCTGTATACTCAACTATGGAGCAATGGGGTGTCAGTAATTACATAAAAGCGATATGCTTTGATACTGCAGCAACCAATACGGGTAAATTTTAATTATTAGTCTTATTTACTTGAAAAAGCTCAGATTTGAAAAAGTAGAGAAAAATTATACTTAAGATCTTTTCACAATTATTTTTCAATATTCCAATTAAAAACCTCTAAAAACCGACAAGTTGATTTTTTGCCAAAAATAAAGTTTTCTGTGGTCAGATGATAATATTTAAAAATAAACTTTATTACAAAAATTAACTCCACTGATTGTTATATTTTCAGAATTTATGGAAGTAATATAGTTCAAAATAAAAATCACTTGATTTGCCATTCATGTTTTTAATCAAATCTTTATCTTTCTAATCTATAGGAATTCATCATGGCGCTGGCGTAGAGGCTTGAGAAAATTCTGAAACGAAAGCTTATATGGTTACCCTGTCGTCATCATGTAATTGAACTTGTCATAAAAGGCGTTTTTGAAGCTTACTGGCCAGTACAATCAGGTCCGAACGTTCCATTTTTTAATCGATTTAAAATCGGTTGGAATAAAATCAACACATCCAAATATAACGCTGGCATCAACGATAAGATAGTGGCTAATATACTATTAAACAAAAAAGATGAACTATTAAGTTTTATCGATAATTATTCGCAGGTATATTTTGAGTTGTTATTTGAGTTGTAAAAGTACACAGAAAAAACTTTTTGGTCAAAGAAAATTTTCATTTTAGGCAAGATAGTGTTCTTTTTAATAATTTTCTTAATTCAAGTTGACCACGTTTTGTGTACACAATTTAAAATCTCCAGTTCTCATGTAAAGATATTACCTTTCAATAATAACAGAAATGATCATATTTTTTGCAGAAGTGTCTTCCAAGAGATGACTAGCGGGCACTTTTGGAGTTATCATCTATTTTCTTGGGAGCTACGCCAAAGGATAATTACACTTTTAAATGTCCGGGAGCAATGAGTCATGCTCGTTGGATGTCGAAGGCGATTTATTGTTTGAAAATATTTATTTTTCGAACAGAGTTTAAGATTACACCTAAAGAGTTAAATAATCTTCGTCATATTTGTATTTTCATAGTTACAACTTATATAAAAGCTTGGTTTACTTCATCCTCGGCAATTTTGGCTCCAAATAATGATTTGACTTTGATGCAACAATTGATATTATATAACAAAATAAACTCGACTGTATCGCAAGCTGCTCTCAAGAAAATGGTGAGACATTTATGGTATTTGAGTGATCAATTAGCCATAATGTCTCTATTTGATGATTCTATTGACCTGACTGTGAAGAAAAAAATGATTGAAAATCTAATAAATAATAAATCATCAAATACTAAAACCAGAAAATATGAAGTAGCAAGCGATTCAGATGAATTGCTAGAAAAAGATATCAGTGACTTCATTTCTGTAGAATCGCTCACCATATTCAAAAGAATTTGATTTGCCGTATGATTTTATCGATGAAGACATAAGCAATTGGTCCAATAATGATAGTTTTCAAGAGTGTAAGGAATTTTTTGGAAAATTAGCTGTCGTCAATGATGTTGCAGAACGTGGTGTATCATTAATTGAAGATTACAATAAGTGTCTCACTAAAAACGAAGAACAACTTCAGTATTTGTTGTTAGCCGTTAGTGAACACCGGAAAAATAACCCAAATTGTAATAAAAGTAATTTGATTGAATAAATATTTTTCAACTGATCATTTGCCATGATTTGATAACAATTAAAGAATTTTTTTTGTAAAATATAAATTATAAGTGAAAATAAAATGATTTTTTATCTCTTTTATTGATTTAATTTGTTTTGACTTATTATTCAATTTTTTTTCTGTAAGTAAAAGTATGTCACTAGGCAAATAAATAATTTATAATAAAGGGACCGAATTTATTTTACTATTGGAGTTAGTTAAATACAGTAAAAATGAATTTATGTCGATAATTAATCGTTAAAAAGCAAAATAATACATTGGTAAATTATGATTTTATAAAAAAAATTTAGTCTTCCAACAAAAAAAAATTATTCTCAATATTAAAGTCATAAATTTTTCAATCAAAAGGAAAAAATCATGTGTAACGCGAAAAAAACGATAAATTATTTTTGAATTTAACTTCAACGTCGAATAACTTTGAAAGGAGTGAATTTAATCAAAAATGTTAAGAGACCTTTTTTGTAGAGCATTAAATTTCCTTTGAAAATAAGTATTTTAAATTGTAAAAATATTGATATTTCTGGTAGCTACAAAAATCCAAAATTGAAACGCAAAATTGAAAAAATAAATCTTTGTTTAAGGCATGATTACAAGGAAACGGCTTGTTTTACAGTAATTTACAAAGATAACTTTTTTTTAGGAAATTTAATTTCCTATAAGAATACATATCGCTAAAATTTTTCAGATTGATAATTAACGAATTTTGAGTAAAAAATGCGATTACTGTTGAAAAATCAATAGTCGTAACGATACACCCCTTAATATTATTATTAAGGACTCAAACTTGCACAATAATTTTTTTTTATCATCATGAATGATATTTTCACAGTATCGATAGAAAAAAAAAATAGTCAGTTTTTTTGGCCCAGTCTAATATACATGAAATCGAAAAAATGATTCTACGATATTGTTAAGGTAGTTCGTTGCTTTAGAATTTATAATTCCTTTAAAATTAAAAAAATAATAGAGGTAGAATCAGAATTAAAAGCTCAAACTTTGATGGAATTATTTTTGTTTAGTATATGGAACTATATATTGCTGGAGGGCCCGGCTAACAATTTATGAAGTTGACAAAACTAATAATTTATGTGAAATTAAATTTTTTTTAAGTTCCTATTATTTCATTCGCAAAATACTATTTATTGAAAGATTGTTAATCATTGGAGTAACAGATTCTTGGATAAAAAAAGAGAATGTTTTATAGTTATCACAAAATACCCACCTGAGTAAAAAAAATTATATAGAATTCTATATGATTCATATATACACTGAAAAAAAAGTTTTTTTCTACCAAGCAAATGTTTCCTTATGGGTAAAAAATTGGTATTCTTATGATTAAAATACGAAAATTTTTTAACTATAAGAATACAGTTTTCTTACTGTAAAAAAAACTAGCCTTATAATAGAACGTGGTATTTTAAGGTTAATAATACCAATTTTTTTAAATCAAGAAAACTCGAGTAAAAAATGTAGTATTCTCGGTGGAAAAAAATTTTTTTTTCAGTGTATAAATATTATATATTATATTTTACAGTAAAACCTCGATAACTCGAACCTCGTTAAGTCGTAATCCTCAGTAAATTGAAGAAAAATGCGATTCTCTTCCGTTCAGACCCATAATACTCGATATTTCGAACTTCTTTGACTCTGTAAATTCCAAAGAAAGACTCGGTATGTCGAAGTATGAAATTGTGATGATGTCATCTTGTACATTTATGTTTTTCCTTATCGCAAATTGAAGGTATATTGTCCTTGACATTGGCTTATTTTTGTATGTTTGCTTACACTTATATTGACTTCTTCTTTAATGCATGGCTTGAAAGAAATTCATCAGTCGGCTCAAAGTATTCTTTGCAAAATGACGAATAAACGAAAATTGAAAACTTTGACTCTTCGTGATAAAGTAGATGTTATTCAAGCAGTGATACGTGGTACAAAAAGGAAAGAAATATCTGATCAATATGGATTTCCAGCAAGTACTTTATCAACGATTTTAAAAAATGAGTCTGATATTTTGTCAAGGTTTGAAACAAGTTATAACTTAACGTGTAAGAGACAACGCCTAGCAGAATTTCCTGATATAGAAGAGTGTTTGTTAACATGGTTCAAGCAGTGTCGTGAAAAAAACCTTAGTATAAGTGGGACAATATTACGTGAAAAAGCAGAAGAATTTTCAAAATCATTGGGACACAATTCATTTAGAGCAAGCAATGGTTGGTTGGGTAATTTCAAAAAGTGCCATGAACTTGTGTTTAGAAAACTTTGCGGAGAAAGTGCTAGTATAAATACTGAGGTATGTGAAGAATGGATATCAGAGTTACTAAGTTTGTTAAAGGATTATGAACCAAGGGACATATTTAATGCAGACGAGACTGGTTTGTTTTTTAAATGTTTACCTGATAAAACGCTTCTTTTCAAAGATGAAAAATGTCACGGTGGAAAACATAGTAAGGAAAGATTAACTGTATTGCTTGCAACTAATATGACGGGTACTGAAAAGCTTAAGCTTTTGGTCCTAGGCAAAGCTAAAAAACCCCGCTGTTTCAGTGGATGTAAATCATTGCCGGTTGATTATGATGCCAATAAAAAAGCTTGGATGACAGCTGACATATTTAAACAGTGGCTTATTAAAATTGATAAAAAGATGATTAGGGAAAAGCGAAACATTTTACTTTTCATAGATAATTGTATTGCACATAATGTTATTCTATTATTAAAGGCTGTCAAAGTTAAGTTTCTACCTCCAAATACAACGTCGAAGCTACAACCGCTAGATCAGGAAATCATCAAAAATTTTAAATCGCTTTATAGAAAAGAAATTGTCAAAAAACTTATAACTGATATAAAGCAAAAAACTGTGTCCCCCATAAACGTCTTGCATGCAATTAGAATGATTGATAAAGCTTGGAGAAATGTATCAGAAAATACAATAGTAAATTGTTTCAGAAGGTGTGGATTTACAACAACACAAGAAGAAGAACTGACACAATTAACCTTGAAAACAACACGTGATGATATAACATTAGAAGAGTGGCATAAACTACCTACTGTAGACGTTCAGTTTGAAGATTATGTATCGTGTGATGCAGATATCGCTACGGCTGGAACCTTGACCGACGAGAAAATTATTGATTTGTTTAATCAAAACCAGGACCACGATGGCGATGACGCTGATGATGAAGATTTGGGTACTGAACCAACTGTATCAAATACACAGGCTCAAGAGGCAATAAAGAATTTACGAATCTACATCGAAAGATGTAATAATGTCGATGATCGAATATTTGATGCTTTGTACATTCTTAAAAATACTATAGACAATCAATATTTGAATTCTTTAACTCAAAAAAATATTACTGATTATTTAAATTAATAAATTTTATAGCACATAAATTTCATACATTATATTGAAATAAATAATGTTGACGTGACTTGAATTAAATGCCTTTGTAGTTCGAAATTTTATTTATTACAACTTTTATAGGTAACAGTTCTACGAAACCCTCTATAACTTGAAAACTCAATAACTTGATTTTTTTTGCCTCTCCCTTGGAGTTCGAGTTATCAAGGTTCTACTGTATATATATTATATTATATATATTATATTATATTATATATATATTCATAATTATATATGAATTATATTTAGCTTTTTTACTCTGGTATGCTTTGAAACGGAATCATATGTTTCGCTTGGTCGCCCCTTTTTACTCTTAAGGGCGCCACTGGATTTTTGGACTCAGTATCCAGAAACTGGACCAGAACATGGAGTATTAGGTCAGGGTCGTGAGAGATTGCTGGAAGGAAACTAAAATTTAGACACAGAAATTCGTTTAACAAAATTCTTTATTTTCCACTCCCTTTTACAGTTGAAATAATGGCCAAGATAACAACATATAAAATTTCATGGATAACAATCACACTCACTCTCACTCTCATACGGTATATTTCACGCTGTCCAGCTAGACCCTCACGTGGTTGCAGTACCCGATGCCTACTGGACTCTCACGGTACTCTATCTACTTCGCGTCGTCCCCTGGACCTCTAACGCTACTCTAACTTAGTTCGCGCGGTCTCACGGACTCTCACGCCACTGAGCTGGACCCGGACGTGACTGCACACGTTGTCCACACAGCGCACGCTGTCCCCCAAACTTCACGCTACTCTAAGAGAACTACCCCGAAGCAGGATAGCCCCTTTACTCACACACAAACACACTCTATTCCAATTCCCATAATAATAATAATAAAAACGCTTGAATTCCAATTTATAACTAATTTCCAGAATATTATTTTCCTAATTAATATTTCTAAAATTCTTATTCATCATTTTCCGAATTATAAATTACAAATTCCTATTATCTAAATTACTGCCGTATCTTCAATTTCTACAACAATAATTATCCAAATTAAAATTCTAATTCATCGAGGATTAAATCCATTCATTATGTCCGAGAAATTACTAAATAAATTTTAATCTTTATTTTAACAAAATTAAATAAATTCCTATAATCGAGTAAACTTAAATCTTTTATATTATTTAATTTAATCCAAATTATTTTATTTCGAGCTATTTTATTTAATCCAGTAATCAGCAGTAAATTTTAATAAATTTATTTTCCAACGCAAAAGTGAAATTTGGCAAAAGATTATTCTATTGTATTTTATTATGTGTTGCTTAAAACTTAATATTTCATTTTACTTAAGTTTATTTTATTTCAAACGAACGGAGACAATTTTGTTTCGACCTTGAATGTCCTCTACTCAGCGTTCTCGCGCGGGACAAGATGGCTGACGCTCTCGCTCGGTCTTGCGTCTCTGTCGCAAGTTTTTAGTGTAATTTTTTTTTTTTGACGAATTTTTACAATTTTTATTTTCTACTCTAACTTGACAGTTCTATTGATTCTAATGACAATTGCTGACTCTAGTTTTAATTTCCATTATGACCGATATTAAACAACGCGAAAAATAATTTACTAAAAATAATTTTAGATCGGAATAAATTGTAGTCTTAAATAATTTTAATTTAGCGGTTTACTCAGTTTCATTGCTATTGGCTTAAGCCAAATTATTATTCAAAGATTCTCAATTAATAAATTTTACACATGGCGTAAAGATCTGGAATTAATAACCCGAACTAAATGCCTAGTATTATTAACCCCGACAGGCCTACGTGTAAAATTACTAATGACCAAGACAAATTATTTCCCTAACAAATAAATCAATAACCCGAAACCTGTCCTGGTATTATTAATTAATTGTTTTATAATTTTTTCTAGTATTAATATTAAATCTGATACTAAATAAAATTAACGATTGTGACTGAGCACGAAATGGCGGTGACCTTCAGCCGACGATTTGCCTGGCTGATGCCGCAGCCCCGAGGAATAATTAAGACTCGTTATTTGTACCTGGAGTTTTTATAATTTTGATCTACACTCCAACGGTGAGCTGCAGCTCCTAGTCTTCGGGTACTGGCGTGAATTTTCCCTCGGTGAGGTATTCTCAATTTGGCGGCAAACTCTGGTCACCAACACTCGCTCTCTGGGTATCTATTACGCCTGTAACCGCAAATCAGCATTAGAAATTATCACAAGTTAAAGTTAATCTAACCAAACTGGCACCAGGCCTAGCAAGCATTAAATTAACAAAATATTATCGCTTCGTTCCACGTTGGACAAGCAGAATAAAAATAATTACCTTAGCTGGATGTTTTGGAAAAATTTGCGTCTCGTCCATTCGAGCTACTCAGTCACAATGATTCTTACCAAATTTAGTTCTACACTTATTGCTCCCTCTGCTCTCCCCACTACCACTACGCCGGCTTCTCCACCTTGGGGCCTTTCTTACTAGCTCTAAACGAGCTTTAGATCACAGCGCACTGTGAGCAGTCGATAAATAACTGGGTACCGAAATAGGGGAATTTACCGAGTAACGATCACTCCGTTACAGCTTTTATATGAGTATATAACTAAGATATAACTAGATAAGACTACTTATGTACTGATAAGGGTATATCAGACTATATGAAGCCTTATCAAGTCATATCAACTCTGATCAGGGATTTTTTTTTCAAGTTTATCAAAGCATATATAACTTTATAAGGTTATATCAGGCCATATCAGGACCTATTAAGAATTAATATAAAATTATATATGAAATTATCAAGCTATATCAAATCTGATATAGACATATCAAATTGATAAGGCTTGATTTGGCCTGATATGGCCAATTTTCATATCAGGCCATATCAAGACATATCAAAAATTAAATATGGACATATCAGGCCAGATATGAATATATCAAAAATTCTTATATGGCCTTATCAACTAATATCAAGCCTGATCAGAATATTTTTTCACGGTTCCTTTTTTTTTTTTTAATTTTAATTATTTGTAACGGCGTTGTTTTACTTATCGCTCATTGGCCCCTAATTAATTTAAATAAAGAACAATCCAATAAACAAAATGATTCTAAATTAACAAGGGCGCCACCAGGATTTTTCAACACGGTTCCTGGAACCGGAAACCAGAGCTGAGCTTATAATCTACAGGGAGAGAGAGTGGAGGAAGGTGATCTGGAATGACTGCACTACTTCTAACTCACCGCAGCTACGTGATCAGCCAAGAAACCTCAGACTTACCCCCACTTAACGCTAATGGGTCCCGAAGACCGAGACGCACCAGTGCTGCGTCGAATAATTATCATGCGTGATCGGTTTTACTGATACAGGGTAAATTACCCTGTTACATATTGTTGTCTTCTATAAGCAAAAAAATCAGCTAAGCTCAAAAAAATTTTTTTGAATTATTTTCAGTTTTTCGAATTTCTTTATTGAAAAATAGTTAAAATTGGAAAAAAAAATTAGGAAAACGGTTGACCCTAAAGGCCATCCTTGCAACTTCTCGCCAATTCTATACCTAAACGCTTGAAATTGCACTATGACGTTTTTGAACTCTTCGAGCTCATAAATACAATTTGTGTATTGTTTTGAGCTCTCCGAGCTCAAAAAATAGCTTATGTATGCTTTTGAGCTCAAAAGTTTGATAGAAATTTGATAAAACACTATTTTTTGAATTTTCAAATCGCAATAACTTTTGAATGAATGAACCGAATCCTACGCGGTTAGTGGCATTCGACGCAGTTTTTAAGTTTCGTATAGAATCTTCAAGTTTAAATTGATAGAGCAAAAAATTTCGGAGTAATTCCGAAAAAACACTTTTTTTGGTTTTCTTTCGTCAACGATAACTCACGAACGAATCAACCGATTTTGACCGGATTGGTGGCGATCGACGTGGTTTTTTATGTCAAGAGCCGATTAGTTTTTGGAATTGATCGGTAAAGCCGTTTAAAAGTTATTAAAAAAAAAACCACTTTTGGAAAAATTTTTTTTTGTAGTTTTTTTGCGATTTCTCAATATCTACTGGTCCAGATGGATTGGTCGCGGGAATAGTCAGGGAAGCTTCTTAGAACCTCGAAACGTCAAGATTCTATGAAAACTTTGATTCGAACAATGCTAGATAATTTCGAAACACGAGGCATACAATGGGATCCTTCCTCTGGTAAAATAGTGGACATCTCTACGCATCAAGGATCAACACCGTACCGACCGTTTGCAGATGAGACAGTAATCGCTCAACGACGAAACCGACTCTCCGAATTACCCACATTTAACGCAAACGACAATCCAAAAGCATGTTCCAGCGTAATAGAAGACCACGTCGGGCCGTCAAATCAAATAACCCCAGTCCTGAAGGCAAGAAAGAGAGTTACTTTCGGAGAAAAGTCAAAATCGGAGCGAACTGCCCCGATAATCGAAAACTCGTAAGATGAGTCAAAATCGTCTGCAGAATCGTACTCAAAAACTATAGACTCACTTGAAAAAGCGACAGATCAAACATCGGTACACAAAATTTTTCAAAACCCCGGAAATAATACGGTAAATTCATCAGTCGTAAAACAACAAAATAAATTAAATTTACCACCGTCAGAACCGTCTAGTTCAGAAGAAAATTTAGGAAAAACGACTATAAGGCCTGCGGAAACCTCCGACGATGAATCCAAGCCTTTAACAGCAATAAAATTTTTATCCAGCAGAGATGGACTTACATACGTACGCAATCACCTAGCACACTTCCTAACAACGGGTTGCGAAATCGCGTCCCCCGCAGCTGGGCTGTTACGCGATCTTAAATTTATCAATCCACAAGATTTAAAAGCTGCTAAACCCAAACTGGGTGACATATTAGTTACTCGTGTCGGAAAATACTGTGTATTTTCAATTTTTGTGGGCACCGACCATCGAGCAAAAATTACTACAGGTCAAACTATCGCGGGACTAACTAATTTTCGTCTAGCTTTGGAAAAATATAACATCCACTCCCTCAGGATGGCGAAAAAAGGGGACACGTACGGTGACGTGAGCATCCAGCCTCTTCTTACGAGGATGCTCTGGGACTGTCCCGTTGAGATTACCCTATGCAATGGAAAAATTGTCGTACCCCTAATAGAACTCCGACCGAAAATCATTGAAGAAAAACACGGAAGCCTTGTCGGAGGCCACAAAGGAGTCCTCAAAACATACTGGCGAATAAGAGAAACCTTTTATTGGCCAGGAATGAAAGAGCAAATTTACGAGCACATTAAAAAGTGCAACACCTGTCAACTGAAAAAATTAACTAGAATCAAAACACGCCAACCAATGGTCATTACCGACACTCCTCATGACGCGTTCGACGAAATCTCTATCGACATAGTAGGTCCATTGCCGATGACCTCCAAAGGAAACGTCCATATTTTAACTATTCAAGACAATTTCACTAAACATTGCGCAGCAATTCCACTTCCAGATATCCGGACAGTTACGATAGCTGAAGCTTTAATAAACCAGTACATCAGTTTATATGGATGCCCTCGAATAATACTATCAGATCGAGGAACATCGTTCACGAGAAAATTACTCGCGAAACTGTCCGACATTTTAAAAATCCATAGAGTAACAACATCCGGATACTATCCACAGGCGAATGGCTCCCTCGAACGCAGTCATCAGGCGCTAGTAGACTATTTACGTGTCTTTATAACATCTTTCGAAGACTGGGACGAATATCTCCCCATGGCGATGTTCAACTACAACACCTCTGTACACGTGAGCACAAAATTTACTCCTCACGAACTAGTCTTCGGAAAAAAGGCTCGCGCCCCTACAGAATTTCCTGATTACGATAGAATCGAAACATATCCAGAATACTTGGTGGACTTAATGAATCGTCTCAATGAAACTAAAACAATCGCTCGAGAGACCTTAGTAAACTCGAAAGAAAAAACTAAAGAATGGTTCGACAAAAAAGGACATCCGGTAGATTTTAAAGTTGGAGATTTTGTATATTTTCAAAATGAAACTCGAAAAAATAAGTTATTTGGGACCCAACGCCTATTATTTGGGACCCAACGAAATCGTGGGAATAACAGATAAAGGTTGCCTAATAATCGAAACAGTAAACGGGAAAAATATTATTAAACATCCAAGTAAACTAAAATTAGCCTCCAAATAAGAAAAATACGATCTGTTGCAGTTCGAACATCAATCAACATGCTGATAAATCTCTTCTTCCATCTATTCTTGAGCATTACCAGCTCCAACGCAAATGACCTAGACGCAATCAAATTACAACCGGTGAAATACAACTCTGGCCTCTTATACGATCCATACAAAAGAGCGCATATGGTCGAAAGAGAATGGAACATTATATCAACCATCGATATAGGAACCATCGCAAATCAAGATCATCAAAATTGGAAAGCTCCGGTCACCGAAATGATCGCGTCTAGCGGCTGTAACATAAGTTTCACCGCAATAGAATGTTCCTATATATTACAAGAACACCTACTATTAGACTTAAACGACGAGAAAAATGCAATCCTACGAAGAATTAAATCTACATTAGAAGTCACCGAAGAAGAAACCTCTTAGCAGCGTAACCGTAGAACACCGTGGTTCGGTTTCGTCGGTAAAATCGCACGAGAAATGTTCGGCTTGATGGATTTCGATGACCATGAACACCTGTCACAAGAAATCGATCGTTTATACCAAGATCAAAGAGAAGTAACAGTCCTCGTAAACAACGCGACTCATATTATCCGGGCAGAAATAAATAAAATAATCGCTGACGAAACAAATACACGGAATGAATTACAACGATTATCCGAGTCGATGTCCCACTATCAGCAGAAACTTGAGGAAGAAGAACTCCGGATGAAACTGCGAATAAACCTCATGCTCTTGTCAAAAAAATGGATACAGCACCTCAATTGTTGGATCCGTTACCTACAAAGAGTAGAGTCAGCAATTGAAACAGTCAGAAGAGGTCATATATCCAATGACATTCTAACTTCGGAGCAGCTGTTGAAAGCAACAGCTGATATAAGAAGACGTTACCCGGAATGAGACCAACCTCAACCGAAGGACCACGTAAACATTCAAGGTTGAGTAGATGTGGCAAAAATCGTGATCGGACGGACAGGACAAAAATTCGTAATTTTTATCACATTACCACTGTTTCACCCGGTGACATACCAACTTTACAGCCTAAGATCAATTACCACGTCCCACAAAGTCAACAGGATTACCAGAAGATTAACAATCAGACCCAAGAAAAATTTTCTCGGCATTGACGGACTCCAGTCATAATACTTTATAGTGGACGAAGAATTTATTAAGGCTTGCAGACCCATCGCAAACGACCTGGCTTACCAGCCTAACGTCCTCATAAAAAGTATGAATGAAGACAGCGACTGCGAAGTGTTACTTCTAATGAAGCCATCATCCAAAATATTAAACTCGTGTGACGTTCGAATACTACAAAAATGCGATGATGAAATGATCAAATTACATGAACCAAATTCATGGGCACATTCGATCTGTAAACCGCAAAAATTCATAGGAACCTGCGGTACGAGCGTGCGGAAAGAATACTTACTAAGCGACGCGGGTGCGTTTAAACTAAAACCAGGATGCGTATTAAGCAATGGAAAGATATTTGTAAAGGGGACGTTAGAAGAACAAATGCCAACAAGCACTCACGTGTTCCCAGCTCTGAACATCGAACCTTTAGTTGCAAACTTAACAAATCAACTAAATCCCCCACACAAACTTACAAATATCCCACTAGACCTATTGCCTAATGACGATCCTCACTCCCAATGGGGAGAGAGCCTGGAAGGCACAAACAATCGCCTGACGCAAATCGGGTTACACCATCGAGAAGAAGGACAACATCGTTACGTTACAGCAACAAATTCTGGAATAATAATCGCAATAATAGGATTTATTACCCTCATTGCTGGATTATATTATCGTCAAATAATACAAGAATTTTTAAAGGAAAGCAATCCAGGGTACCGTTGTAACAGAAGTCATAAAAATCCAAGAAACGGTATCGACAACATCACCTTCAACCCAGCGGAAGATACCATAACGACTTATTGGACTAACCCAGAGAACAAGAACTTAAACCCAAGTCCAGCGCCCCGGAAGGAAAAAGAGACGAGTCTACAAAGCAAAAACGAAACAACACCAGATTCAAAATCACCGTCCACGACACTTCAACATCCACCAAGCACTTCTAGGAAGACAGAATCAACCAAGAGCACCAGATCAAAAGGAGTTCGTCTGGCAAACTACGAAGGAGCGTAAAAACATATTGCATATATTCTACTTATGTGTTTTATTTTATTATCAATATATCTTTATAGTTTTATTAAATCTTATAAGTATTCCAAACATATTAAAATTAGTTCTGAGAGAAGGAAAGAGGATACCAAAATTTATTAAAGTGAAAGTTTTCAATTTTTATATTTCAAATTTTCAAAACCAAGAGTTTCGATTTTGAATCCTCAAACTTTTCATAAGTCCTGTTTCCTTCTCTCCAATAATAAATTTTCTTTTAAAGAAACAAATAATTACTTATACATATTTTAATAATTGATCATCACATGTTTAAGACTAACCTTATTTACCACATGATCATAATACTTTTATAACTATTATCATAAGTACTATTTAGTTGCGGATAAAGCAGCAAAGTTTACAATAAGCAGTACAAACGATTAACTGCGATGATAAATAATATAAAAATAATTGAATAAAAATAAAGTTATCATATATATCCCATATCATAAACATTAAAAAAAAAAAAAAAAAAAAAAAAACAGGGAAATAAATTTATATTAATATTCATATAGATTAACATATGTAATGGGCAATACACGTACTTAATATTTCGATAACAAAATTTATGTCATTCAGAAATATTTATAAAAAAAAAAAAAAAATTTGTAAATAAGCATGAACTTTTCGTCAAAATGAGACGCCCGAGTTCGCGAAAGAAAAGATGCTGTTAGCACCCTTCCTTTCGGGGGGGGGGGATGCTGTTATATCCGGCGTACCGTCTATTATACAGGGCCTCCCATTCCAGCCGAAAAGTGCAGCGCTTGCATATTTAGGGAACAACACCAGGACTGCGCGACAACTCACTCGTGGCCGAAGAATACACATTACCGCGTATTGTCACTTCATCAAAGGAACCAATTGTTTAATTAGTAGCCCCACTTATAAATCGCGACCGAGGTGATAAAAACCGTGAACACGATAATTCGTGAGCTTATTTACAAGGTAACAGTTCTACCTTAAACTCCGGGTGAGTCCTATACCCCGACACGTATAGGCAGACTTTAATTATTAAATTAATTAGTCGTCTTTCCCCTAATTATTGTTTCGATTTCCTTAACGGTATTTCTGAGTTCTGTGATAGTGATTCTTCGAGCCACGATTCGTTTTGACGATAATCGAGATTCCCGCAGTTCCAGTGACCTGGTCCCACTCTCAAATTATTTTCTTCTTCTGTGAATTTATAATCGGTGAACTTTTGTTTGCCGGAGTCGTTACTCCGGTTACGAACTCATAAACTTTCAATCTTTGTTTTAAATTGTTACTAGTTAATAAGTGAATAGTGGAGTTAAGACGTGTTTGCCCATAGAGCCAATTAAACAGAATATATATACTGAAAACTCGAATCGAAGTGTATCATCATTCCTAAATTAAGAACCTTCAACCTTCGACCTTCAATCTCCAGTCAGCCGGAGGAAGGGAGAAGCCAAGCAGCGGAACTCAAAGGTATAAAGTCTAATCTAAGGCCGAATCGTCGTAGGAACCAGGATTCGCAAAAGTAAGTGGAGGACAATTTATTATTTCCGAGGTCGGTTGTCTTATTCAGGGGGCCTTCTCCGGGGTTTTCACCTTTCACGGACCCATAAATAAAAACTTAACGACTCTTTCGTTAGGGAAATTTATCTGTTATCCGAACCTCCGTTAGCCTAGCTACCTAATTTTAAGATCATAATTTTTCGGACATAACAGGGAAGTTAAAAATTATTTTTTTTTTCATATAAAAATTTTTCCGGCAGCAAAGAATCGATATGAAAAGAAAAATTTTTTTTTAATGCAAATATATACAAGTTAACAAGTTTTAAAAAATATGAATTCTACGGGGATTCGATGTTCGGATCCGAGGAAGAGCGCGTACGCCATTCCCCTCATACCGTTGTCGGAGAATGATGGGGGAAGTAATAATAATGAGAGGCAAATAAAAATAATAGTAATCGGCCGCTCAGATACTCGGAGTAATTTGTTTTTCATCTTTTTTGTAATTTTTTCTGTCTTAATTAACTTTTAAAAAATCGATTCCACAATATTGGTATCAAACGATTCAGAATTTCATGAGTCGTAAAAATATCCTATTGTGTAAAAAACTTAAAAAAAAAAATTTTTTTCTATTTGTTTAAAAAAATAGTTAGTTAACAATTAAAAATTTGTTTTTATAATGTAGATATCAAACGATTCAGAATTTTATAAATTGTAAAGATTTCCTATCGTGCGAACTTTTTTTTTTTTTAATTCTTCTATTTGTTTAAAAAAATAGTTAGTTAACATTTTGAAAATCGATCTTTCATCGGTTGGTTTTCTGGACGACTCATAATATTTGGAATCAATTGGTACCTATGTTCTGAAAACAAATTTCTAATTGTTAACTATTTTCTTAAACAAATTAGTTGATCGGCTAAAGATGGAAGTCCGTGTACATTTTATGTTCATGAAAAACCCATCGAATTCTTATATATTTTAGGTCAAGGATTACGAATATCATATTTAATTTATTGACAAATGATGCAAACAATTGTTAATAACAAATAAATTGTTTAAACTGCTTTAACTCAGAAACGGCTGATTTGACGAGGAAGTTTACTTTTAAAAAATTAAAACAAATGTTTGCATCATTTGTCAGTAAATTATCGAAAGTAGTCATACCTAAAAATCATCCCTTAGAACGTTTTTTGAAAATTTTGAATTTAACAACAATTTTTTTTACAATAAAAATTTTCGGTACTTTTAATTAAAAAATTAATTTTAAAAAAGCTATTGAAGATAACTTAACGAAATTTTCAGGGATTACAGCAAAATATCTATAATTTTACATAAAATTCTTTTGGAAATTTTATTTGTTTATTATCATATTTTTTATTAACTTTTAAATAAACAAATTGAAATTTTAATGACTTTTCATTTTCATTTCAGTACGATAGTCGAATTTTTTTTTTTTAGTAATACGCGTTATACATTCAAGTTCTTTATTGCAAAATAAAATTTCACTGCCCGGTATTAGTTCAAATAATATGAATTTTTATATGACGCAGCGGCGAGCGGTATAAGTGCTACGTGCTACTGAGCTTAACTGTCAAGACTATAGATCGCCACAGATTACACAATTATTTAATAAATAATTTTTACAATTTAATTTTTCTTATATTCATTTATATTTTTAACAATATTTACACAGATTAATTGAGATATATTAATTAAAGTATTATTTAGATCCAACAGTTAAATAAAATAAACATTTTAACAAACTATAATGAAAAAATCAATTAATGTCTTAAATTAGTTCTTGATTTTTTTTTGCTGTTTCTTAAATACTACATTTGTAATACTTTTCTCATCTTCGGAGAAAACTTTGCATTTTAGGGAGTCTTTATTGACACTTTTGAAAAAATGAAATTGACGCGTATTTTTCATTGTTATTGCTTGGTCATGTCGCGATTTCTATTTTGCTTCATGGGGGATCATGTTCGTCTTGTGTACAAAACCCAAAATTTAAATTTTTGAAAAAACTTTTTGAAAAAACTTTTCCCAACAGTGACTTTGCCGAAGTAATGGGTTGGTCATTGTCACGTTGTATACTCGTGCGATATGCGTGTCTTTTGACAGTGCCTCCCACACCATCGTATTCACCTTTGCCATGAGATATGGCAAAAAAATTCCACTCAGCATCAATATTAAAATCAGATTGATGATAAATCAAATTTAAAAAATTGTATTTATTTTTATATTGGGATGCTGCTCCGTCAGAAAAATAAAAAATTTTTTAACATTATTAACGCCTAATTTTTCTTTTAAAAACTCGACAAGTTTAAAATTAAAAAGATGAACTGAGCTCGAATCATGAGTGACTTTTTCAGAAATTACGACGTAATTTTCATGTTTAATTGTTTCATTATCTCTATAATAAATCACATAAGGATGAAGTGTTGCCTGACTATTCGACCAGTGATGCGATTGAATTGCGTTCTGTACAACAAAAGAATAATTTTCGGCGAAATTTAAACTTACTACAACTTCTCCAACTTCAATAGTTTCTTTTTTGTTTGCAAAATAAGAAGCTTGAGATCTAGCTAGAAAATCATGCCTCAGTAATTCTTGCCATTTTTGCTCTAAGTCATTTAAGAATTCTTCTTTTTCAATCGTTTTTTCAAAAATTTCACACCTGCAAAATTAAAAAAAGTTTATAAATCAACGGTTAAATTTTTAAAAATATTCAATTAAGTTAATAATTATATTCAATTCAATTCACTCTACCATGAACTTTATTTTTTCTTACCTGTCAGTACTTATCCACTGATTGTTGGTTATTTGAATTATTTTATAACTATCAAGCAATAATTTTAATTTATCAATAATGTAATTAACACCCAGACAATTTGAACAATCAGAAAAAAAACAAGATGATGTTGAATTATTGCAAACGGAGCTTTTTATCAAATCAGCATAGCTTTCAGGAAAAACGCACGCCTTTCTTTTAAGCTCATTTTTAAGTCCAGTTAATTGGAGTTTAATATTTTGGTGGATTTTACACACGCACACATTATGTGTTCCACTTGGACCAGCTGAAATACATTCACATGGTCTAAGAGCATAAAACTTCGTGAGTCCAATTTTTTCATCGGGAAAGGCTTCTCTAAATTTTGTGTGAAGATCCTGTATATTAAATAATAATAATCTCTTTTGTTTGTGCTGTTTTTCACTATTTTCAACAACGGAAATATAATCTTTCATTCCAGGCATCATACGACTGACATCATCGGATAAATAAAAGTTTTTTACTCTTTCCCGAGTTAAAGTATGTACATGTTTTCCTTCTTTTACAGGAGGTTGAGATGCAAATCCTGATTGCTCTCTTATTTTTTTTGCACAACGCACCATTCTCCGGGAGACTCAAAATTCGCGTCATCATTTTTATTGACCACTCAAGAGGAAGTGTTGTTAACACTTGAATTTTATCACTCCTACTGGTTTTTTGATCGAAAGCAACTTTAAAATGATTAATTAGATTTTTAGTCTGATTAACACTATCATCAGGAGAGTCATTTTCATTCCCCAATTTACTAACAGCAGCTTTAATTACTTTCTTGCATTCATTCTCACTTGATAATCGTTTGATTTTTACTGGTGGTTCTCCTACTTCCAACAAAAGTTTATTTATTCTGTCGACTTTTAATTGATTATCTACAACTTCGCAATTATAAGAAGGATCTGTATTTTCATTATCTTCAACATCATCATTCACTAACTCAAGCTCATTAACATTGGAAAATTCATTTTGACTTAACTCGCTAGGTAATAATGTAGATTTTTTACCTTTATAAATATCTCGCTCACATGAATGACACATAAAACAGCCGATAAACTTTTTAAATGCACTAGCTCTTTTAGCAGTAATAAAAACGAGATTCTTCTGTATATTTTTGTTTATTCTTATTTGACGGATTGCAACATTTATTAACTGGACCCATTTCTACCAGTGGTTAATATTTAAATTATTATTTAAAACTGCGACACTGACTAAATGCAATTTTCAAACACAGCTTTCACGAAGAAAAAAATCTTTGTTAGTGTAGCATACATTTATGCTAAGAAACTAGTAAAAAATAAATGAATCTCACTAGCTACCGGAATTCACTTGTTTTAGATTTATAAATAACAAATGAAAACTGATGGTGAAGCTTATTTTTTTTATCTGAAAATATTAGTCAGTTCGAAAAATAATTTTCAATACATACCTCGATAATACTTTTATAAATATATCTCAATTACTCTGTGTAAATATTGTTAAAAATATAAATGAATATAAGAAAAATTGAATTGCAAAAATTATTTATAAAATAATTGCGTAATCTGTAGCGATCTATAGCCTTAACAGCTAAGCTCAGTCGCGCGCAGCACTTGTACCGCTCGCCGCTGCGTCATATAAAAATTCATATTATTTAAACTAATACCGGGCAGTGAAATTTTATTTTGAAATAAAGAACTTAAATGTATAACGCGTATTACTAAAAAAAAAAAAAAAATTCGATTATCGTACTGAGAAGTCATTAAAATTTCAATTTGTTTATTTAAAAGTTAATAAAAAATATGATAATAAACAAATAAAATTTCCAAAAGAATTTTATGTAAAATTATAGATATTTTGCTGTAATCCCTGAAAATTTCGTTAAGTTATCTTCAATAGCTTTTTTAAAATTAATTTTTTAATTAAAAGTACCGAAAATTTTTATTGTAAAAAAAATTGTTGTTAAATTTAAAATTTTCAAAAACTGTTTTAAGGGATGATTTTTAGGTATGACTACTTTCGATAATTATATTTTATTAAGTTTTCTATCATCAAGTGGAATAAGGGGGGTCCACTTGACGTGAAATGACTCACATATTGTGGAATCGATTTTTTAACAGTTAATTAAGACTTAGAAAAAATTACAAAATTACATTATTATTTCACCCAAAATTCTCCGACAACGGTTTGAGGGGAATGGCGCACGCGCTCTTCCTTGGATCCGGACATCGAATCCCCGTAGCTCATATTTTTTAAAACTTGTTAACTATATATTTGCATTAAAAAAAAATTTTTCTTTTCCTATCGATTCTTTGCTGCCGGAAAAATTTTTATATGAAAAAAAAATAATTTTTTTTTTCCAATTTTAACTATTTTTCAATACAGAAATTCGAAAAACTGAAAATAATTCAAATAAATTCAAAAAAAATTTTTTGAGCTTAGCTGATTTTTTCGCTATTTGTTTATAAGTGCTTGAGCGAAACCACGTTTTTTTTTCATTAAAAATTTACTATCTCGTAAACTATTGGTCATAGAGACATCGGTTTTGGCACATTTTGTTCTTTATTTAATTCTCTAAATTTCATACGCAATATGTCTAGACTACTTTTGCTTAGTTTCCGAGATATTTTAATTTAAAGTTCAACGCTAAAACGTTTTTTTTTAAACAAAAAAAAAGCAACACTTCCTACATACACACAAATGTTCAAAATATTTTTCTAAGTATTAAAAAAAAAAAAAAATCCAAAATACTTTGATTAGAAATGGTAACTAAGTCGGCTCCGTCGGTAAATTCAACTTCTACTTCTAATTTGTCCTATCCGATTAAATACTTTTCAATACGATTCAATCCGTTTCAAAAAACGTATTGAATCGGATTGGATCGCATTGAGCTCCGATCCGTTTCCGTTTGTTGGGCAGTAGTATCAAGAAATGCAGTGGCGGAAACGCGTTAACAATGATTGGGCGATGATTTTTTGAATTTCCTTAACTTGTTTTTTTCAAAACTAATCCCTTTGCGCTGAAAGAAATTTGTTTTAATTTTTTTGGTCAAAATCAAAATTTTTTGATTTGGGCGATGGTTTTTTAAATTTCCTGAACTTGTTCAAAAAAAAATTTTTTAAAAAAAAAAATTTTTTTTTTCAATTTTTTTTTTTCGAAAATTTAAGCGATTTCTGAAATAAAAATATGGAAAAAGCTCGAAAAAGCATTTTTTTTTATTTTTAAAAATTATGAGCTTTTCAGAGCAAAAAACGTGATCCTTTAATTTTTTCAAAAATTCGATCGAGTGAAACGAAAAAACGGCTGGCTGGATTAATTTGATTCTTTGTAGGGTTTTTGTGGATATATTGAACTGTAAAAGGCACACTTAACATTAGTGGTTTCCTCGATATTTTCGATCCAGCTCTTGATTTTCCAAAAAACCACCAAAAGTTCTTTTTTTGTTGCATTTTCAAATTCATGTTACAAAAAGAAAAAATTTTTTTCGGACTAGCAATAGCTATTCGCTAAAGAGAATTCATTCAAGTTCTTAAAACTCACCTTTAACTTTCTTTGCGATCATTGGTTGCTGAGATATCGATAATCAAAGACAAAAGGATCCTTTTCCATGTGAAAACCGATATCTTGGCGAGAAGTGGACGTATCAAGGTATATAAAAAAACAAATTAAAGCTAAATGGACAAAGTATCCGATCTTTATAGCGGTTAAGCTAAAAAAAATTTTTCCACGTCCGTAGACCAAAAGAAAAACTAAAAAAATAATGATTTTTAGCGACGTTGCATCTAAGGTTACCCTATGTGAACATCAACGCAGTCCAAATCCCACAACGTAGACTGTTTAGTCTACTGGGCTGCGTTGACGTTCCATAAATCTCTTATCTCGAGGTATTTACGTTACGAAATACCTCGGATAATAATTAATCAATTAAAATAACAATTTATTAATTTTTAAAATAAATTTATAAAATTTTAAATAAATTTAAAATTTACGAGAACGTAACAGTAAGTAAAACGCTTGTTATTTTTTACTTTGATGCTATTTTTTTAAGTTTGTTTTATTAGTTGTTATTGTTAAATCTAATCGTGTATGTAAGTCATTTAAATTAGTTTACATATGAATAATCACTAATGAGCATTGAAATAACTATGTGGAGTTTTTAATTAATAAAGTGTTATTATTTTACTATTACTTTATGTCCATTCATCTGTATAATCTCAAATTGTTTATTTTGTTTGCATACAAAATAATAAAGCTCTCGTTTTTTTTTTTTTTTTTTTTTTTTTTTAATCAACTGCCGATTTTACTCCAATTTTACCTTAATTAAGTGAAATCAGTTTAAGCAGAAAGAAACCTGCGTGCCGTAAAGGTTAATTTTTTATGCATGAAATGTTAAACTATTCTCTTATATTGAATGAATTGATGCTGATAGGATTTTAACATTACTTTGAGTATTACTTAAAACTAGTAACTAATTACTAAAAATTTTGTTGTTTAACAAGTTTAATAAGGAACAAATTTTTTTTTCAGCATTTCGGGTAAAAGTGGTATATGAAATCATTTAAAAAAAAAAGACCGGAGGCACATGCAAATATTGTTACCAGGAAGTAAAAACTAAGGGAAACCCATCAAACTTGCGTAATCATTCATTAAGACGCCATCCAACAATTGACCATAAATCTCAAAAAGAAGAGTGAAAGTGGTGGTGGTAAATGTGATAATGCACAAAATAGTGGTAGAAATGAACAAGTCAGTGAAACCTGTATTCTGTATATCACATTCTTTGTTTTCCAATGTACTGAGTTTAAAAAAAATAAGAATCAATGTTCAATGAATCAAAATAACTATGTTTTCTTTTTGTAGGTTGTTGGTGATACGACGTTAGACATTGTGCCAGTTCCAGATTTGCAAAATGTTGATAATTCGGATACTGAAAGTGTGGCTTCTTCTACTGCCTCTACATCAGTCTTAAGGACGTTCCCAAGTAGCAGTTGTGCTCAACTTTAAAAACGGTCTCCCCATATAAACCATACTATAAATGCAACAACAAAAAGTTGCGATCCACTGTACATTTTCAGTGGCGCGAACGTGCGCAGAAGTCCAAAAATATACCCATTGCATCGTTTTTCCGATCTGGCAACATTGTAATCTCTTTCTGTATATTTTTATTTATATTTGAGCCGAGTGTAATAGAGTTTGAATATTTTAAGGTTACTTTTATTTTGAAGAGAAATTAATAAAAAACAATTTATTAATAATGACTTAATAATGATAAAGAAATTAAAATCACCAAAAAAAAAATTTAAAAAAAACTTGTCTAAAAAATAATATATTTCTAAAATGTTTCATTTTATGTTAGTAAATGAAACAAGAGTTTTTATACAAATTATATTGTTAATTATATTTTTGAATCTATAATTATTAATAATGTTAACATATGGAGTATTAATGTTGAAAAATAATTTATAATAAATATTCCAGAGATTTACGAAATCACATTTTTTTTACAACATCCTACAGTTAACCTATTTGTGAGCAACTCGCATTTATTTACAACTGCTGCGCCTTTACGGTATTTCAAACTTCCCGCCCAACGCAGCGTTGCCAAGCCACCATCTTTCTTTGATCGAGTAATGAAAAAAAAGTGAAAAGTAACTCACTTTCAACATTTTTTATAACTAAATGAATACCGCTCCTTTTTGTTATTTTTTGAGAAATATGTTTATTATATGTTCAATTAACAATTTTCAGTTTTTTATAAAAATTCTAAGAAAATTACTGTAGTCATTTAAAAAAAAAGTGCGCTACAATGAGGGTTAGGATAGGGATCACATGTTAAATATGTGATTTTAAACTTTCGATTATTCAAAATTTAGCACCGCAAGAAGGGTTTTAAAAAATTTCTACGTATAAAGGACACTTATAAGTATCTGGATTCAAAATTTGAACGATATTCCAAGAAAAGTGTTTTCCTTGGGAACGTCCTTAAAACAGCAAACATTGTCTTCTTGCTCAATAAATATAAAATCATTCGGAGGTAAGGCATGAAATCGAAATTTTTTTTGAGTTAATTTTCAAGAAAGTGAGATGCGTACAAGATCGATAATTAGGATTTTTTTATTAATTTTCAGATGATGGTGTTAAGCGTGGTCAAATAACCAATGCAATAGTCTTCATGATAGCAAAAGATGGCTTACCTCTAAATACTGTGGAAAAAACAGGATTTAATTATTTAATGATAGTAGTAGCACCACTATATAAAGTTCCAGCCAGAACAACAATTACCCACATGATTGACGATAAATATGACATTCTTTCGACACAACTTAAATTAAAAGTACAAGAAGTAGAAGCGCTGTCTTTAACTGCAGATGTTTGGACCGACTCACATAATAGTCAAAGCTACTTAAGCTTAACTGGTCATTGTATATATGAAAATAAATTAATGAGCATAACTTTTGGTGTAACTGCTCTAACAAAACCACATAATGCCGATTACTTAGCAGAAATAATTATCAAGATGACAGAAAAATGTTTATGGCAAAAATAAATACATGCCATGTTTTGCCCATACATTAAACTTAGTAGCATCAAAACTATTTGACAATAAGGATGGACTGGAAGAAGCCAAGAATTTACAACAGCTGTCAAAGATCTAATATATAAAATTCTCGTGTCACAGTTTTCGTTGCCATACTCCTCCGAAACAGTTTGACCGATTTTGATGAAATTTTTTGTGCTTATCCGGTATCTATGAGAATCGGCCAAAATCTATTTTTCATCCCCCTAAATGTTAGGGGTAGTCCACCCCTAAATTTTTTTTTTTATTTTTTAGACAAAATTTTTAATTTCTATTTTTTTATGATACAACATACAAAAATACATACAATCCTCAATTTTCACCCTTCTACGATCAACCCTTATTTTTTAATAGCCATTTTAGTAATTTAATCATTTTTCCTCTCCGGTTGAAAACTGATCAATCGTCATTTAATTAGTTATCCCCGCCAGGTGTCACTTCTGCCCCAGTAAACAGCACGGAGTAGGGATGAGAACGAAGCCGGTCTCCTTTCTTTCTCACTCCCTATACAGTTGTCGGCCATCATTATTGTTTATGCATCAAGTGTAGTAGTAACGTTGACAATTATTATTTTGCTATCTCAGTGTAACTCTCATATTAACTTTTAATCATTCCTATTTTATCAATAATAATTAAATTATCAATTTTGAGTGTATTTTGCACGATTAGTTAATCAAGTGATTTTATAACCTCAAAAGTACTCAACACGTGACACGAGCTTCCAATAACAACGGATTTTGTGTTGTAAGTAGACATTTTGATATTTAAAGCGAATATGTTGTTGAACTTATAAAATGTAATTTTAATTTAATTTCATTAAAAAATGTAATTGAACAATTAAGATTTTCATAGTTTCCAAAAAATCAATCATTATGAATCTTTATTTTGAAATGTCAATGGAAATATTGGTTGTATGAAAAAATTATAAGAGACAATGTTTTCATAAAATTTAATTTTTTACTTTTGTTTGAAAAATTTTTCCATAAAACTTATATTTTTGTTATAATTTCATAAATTAAAACTAATCATTTAAAAACTGCGGCAAAAATCCTGGCCCTAATTATACTTTTAACATTTTTCATCATTAAATAATTTCATTAATTCTATTTATGTATGTTTTGTACAGTGAGCAATGCCAAGAAAACGCAAAGGGGCTGATTTGAGCCGCAGTACAAGTAAAGCTCGAAACTTGCGAAATAGCAGATCCGAAAGAACAAAAGAACAAATCCAGCAACAAAATACTGATGCACGTGTCAGAATGGCGCAATTGCATCAAGAAGAGCCAGAAGATACACGAGCTAAACGCAATGAAGTCAGAAGATTAGAACAACGACAATCACGCCGTTTCACAGTCAATAGACGAAGAACAAATGACCAACAACGACAACAGGTACATCGAGCATTTATATCTGATTCATTCCTGCGTCTAGCATTCCAGTATGAGCCCGATATTGAATATTATGCTCATTCAAAAGTGGTAATTGGTGCTATAGACAAGGAATGTCCGCATTGTCATGCTCTGAAATTCAAAAATGAGCCAGCTGGGATGTGTTGCGTGTCAGGAAAAGTGCAACTACCTGAAATTGAAACACCACCTGAACCATTGAACGGCTTACTTATCGGCACGGATCCAGATTCTAACGTGTTCCTGAAGTCAATTCGAAGATTCAATTCATGCTTTCAAATGACATCGTTCGGAGCAACAGAAATAGTTCGAAATACTAATGCAAATGGTCAACAATTCAATTCTACATTCAAAATCAGAGGCCAAGTTTATCATAAAATGGGCTCACTGCTGCCAATGCCAAACGAACCACATAAATTCTTACAAATCTACTTTATGGGCGGCGAGGATTCCGGAAGCGCACTTGCCAATCGCGTGAATGCACGTTGTGATTATAATAACCTTGATTCACTTTATGCCAGGCGCATCGTCAGCGAGCTAGATGCTCTTTTGAACGAGCACAACGAGTTGTTGAAAATATTCAAATCACATATGCACCAATTACAAAGCGATAATCACGCTATCGTCATTAATCCTGATAAAACACCAGCTGGAGAGCATATTCGTAGATTCAATGCACCCGTTGTTGATGATGTTGCTGGAATCATGGTTGGCGATTGTACAGCTGCACGAGAAATTGTGATTCGTAGAAGAAATAATAATCTTCAGTTCATTGCTGACACACATCGTTCATATGACGCTCTCCAATATCCGCTAATATTCTGGAAGGGACAAGACGGATATTGCATAAACATAAAACAACGAGATCCCGTATCAGGTACTTCATTGATTATTAATTTGATCATTAATCATTCAACAAAACAATTAAATTATTGAACGTAATAAATTTAAATTAATTTTTATGAACAAATATTACAGGAGCTGAAACAAATAAGAACGTTAGCTCAAAGGATTATTATGCGTACCGATTAATGATTAGAGGTGGCCTGGACAACGTCATTTTACGATGTCGTGAGCTTTGTCAACAATTCATGGTCGACATGTACGCGAAGATTGAGAGCGAACGACTACGATACTTACGATATAATCAACAAAAGCTGCGCGCGGAAGAGTACATTCATTTGCGAGACGCTATCAACAACAACGCCGACGTCGCCGAAATTGGTAACCATGTCATTTTACCATCATCGTACGTAGGCAGTCCACGTCATGTGCAAGAATATATACAGGATGCTCTGACTTTCGTGCGCGAATATGGACGACCATGTTTATTTATCACGTTCACATGTAATCCAAAATGGCCAGAGATTACATCTTTGCTACTGCCTGGCCAAAATGCAATACATCGCCATAACATTACAGCACGTGTGTTCAGACAAAAGTTGAAGTCTTTAATAAGTTTCATTACTAAATTACATGTATTTGGTCCCACACGTTGCTGGATGTATTCGGTTGAGTGGCAAAAGCGAGGATTACCTCATGCACACATTTTGGTTTGGTTCATCGACGAAATCCGTCCTGAAGAAATCGATAGTATCATTTCTGCGGAAATTCCAGATCCATCCACTGACCAACTGCTGTTTGATATTGTTACAACAAACATGATTCATGGTCCATGTGGTACTCTTAATAGTTCATCGCCTTACATGGCTGATGGAAAATGTACTTAAAATTTCCCTAAAAATTTTACCAATGATACGGTCACAAATGTCGACGGATACCCAATATATCGTCGAAGAAATCCTGAAAATGGCGGACAATCATTTATTAAAAATATCATCAACACAGACATTGATATTGACAATCGTTGGGTGGTGCCATATTCGCCTCTGCTGAGCAAGACATATAATGCTCATATTAATGTTGAGTTCTGCAGTTCTGTGAAGAGCATCAAATACATTTGCAAGTATGTCCATAAAGGCAGTGATATGGCTGTGTTTAGAGTGGAAAATACTAATGTGAATGCTCCTCCAGTGAATAAAAACGATAAAATAACGCTCTACCAAATTGGTCGGTACATCAGCTCCAACGAAGCTGCTTGGCGTATCTTTGGTTTTCCAATTCATGAACGGGATCCAGCAGTTGTTCAGTTAGCCATCCATCTTGAAAACGGTCAGCGTATATTTTTCACGAACGAGACAGCGATTGATCGTGCAATAAATCCACCTAAAACTACACTCACTGCATTTTTTGAATTGTGTAATCGTGCGGATGATTTTGGTGCCTTTGCACGAACATTACTCTATTCACAAGTACCACGCTATTTCACATGGACTCAAACAAAAACATGGATGCCCCGCCAGCAAGGCTCACCAGTTGCTGCATGTCTCAATTTATTTAAATCAAACGCCTTGGGGCGATTATTTACAGTCAATCCAAGACACACGGAGTGCTTTTATTTTCGACTGTTGTTGGTTAATGTTACTGGCCCATTATCATTTCAAGATATACGTCAAGTGAATGGGCAACAATATCCAACGTATAAAGATGCATGCCTTGCACTTGGCTTGCTGGAAGACGACAACCAGTGGGAATGCATGCTTGCTGAAGCTGCATTGAACTGTACAGCAATACAAATTCGTCTACTATTCGCTATAGTGTTGATTACATGTTTCCCAGCCCGAGCACAGATATTATGGGAAAATCACAAAGATTCAATGACTGATGATATATTGCATCAACATCGTATACGGTGCCACGATCTAAACATAACATTCAGCGACGAAATGTACAATGAAGCATTGATTGCTATTGAGGATCTTTGCATTGTCATTGCCAACTTACCACTTAGTAATTTCGGTATGAATTCGCCAAATCGAACTGCATCTGATTTAATAAATACTGAAATGAATCGTGAACTGCAGTACAGTACTGTAGAAATGGCAGCGATTGTTTCCCGCAATGTCCCACTAATGAATGAGGAACAAAGAACCATTTATGATCGCATTATGCTCGCAGTTTCAGCTGGACAAGGTGGGTTCTTCTTTTTGGATGCACCGGGTGGAACTGGCAAAACATTCGTTATTTCGCTAATTCTTGCTGAAATACGATCAAATAATGGCATCGCATTGGCCGTTGCATCATCGGGCATTGCAGCAACTTTATTGGATGGAGGTAGAACAGCTCATTCAGTATTTAAGCTGCCACTAAATATTCAGAATAACCCTGACGCAGTATGCAACATTAAAAAACAATCGTCCATGGCCACTGTGCTGAAACGGTGTAAAATTATTATTTGGGATGAATGTACTATGGCACACAAACATTCACTTGAGGCGTTGAACAGGACATTGAAAGATATTAAAAACAGTGACAAACTATTTGGCGGAACTCTGTTGGTCCTTTCAGGTGATTTCAGACAAACACTTCCAGTCATTCCACGTTCAACATACGCTGATGAGATCAACGCTTGCTTAAAATCATCTCCATTGTGGCGTAATGTTGAAAAATTACAGCTAAAAATAAATATGCGCGTTCAAATGCTTCAAGATCCATCCGCTGAAACATTTTCAAAACAACTCTTAGATATCGGTGATGGAAAAGTTGCTATAGATGAAACTGGATACGTAAAATTACCGACCGATTTCTGCACAATCGCTGATTCGCAAGATACTCTCATTGAACAAATATTTCCCGATGTACACACACAGTACATAAATCATGAGTGGCTTGCAGAAAGCGCGATTTTAGCGGCAAAAAATGTAGACGTTGACAATTTAAATCTGAAGATACAAATGTTGTTGCCAGGGAACTTGGTATCATATAAATCTATTGATACAGTTTGCGACGACAGCGAAGCAGTAAATTTTCCCACAGAGTTTTTGAACTCACTGGATTTTCCAGGCATGCCACCGCATAATTTACAATTAAAGGTTGGATCTCCAATTATCTTGCTTCGTAATTTGAACCCGCCCCGGCTGTGCTACGGTACGTGATTAGTCATTCAAAAATTAATGAAAAACGTGATCGAAGCCAGGATTTTAAATGGCAAGTTCAGAGGTGAAAATATACTTATACCACGGATTCCTATTATACCTACAGATGTGCCAATTCAATTCAAACGTATTCAGTTTCCGATTAGATTGGCATTTGCAATGACTATCAACAAATCCCAAGGTCAAACGATGTCTGTTTGTGGATTAGATTTGAGAACACCATGTTTTTCACACGGACAATTATACGTGGCGTGCTCTCGAGTGGGTAAACCATCCAGTTTGTTTGTGTTAGCTAAAGATGGACTAACAAAAAATATTGTTCACGCTATAGCATTAAGAGATTAATATTGTTTAATAGTGTTACTGTCGTAATTGTTTAATTAATGGTATATAATTTTAAGGAATAAATTATAATAACTTAAAATAATGTTTGCCTTTTGTTATTTTTATATTCCCTCATCGTTCACAGCGCTCCATGCTTATTTCACGCATATACCACATTCTTACATACATACAATATACACATTCTAACATACATACATACTTACAATAAGTAAGCTATTTTTTGTCTACACTAGAAATTACTAGGAAATTATTTATATGGCAAAACAACGTTTGCCGGGTCAGCTAGTATTACTATATATTTTAAGTATAATACAAATGCTGCTGTCGCTTTAAAGAAAGCTCAAGATCACTGAACGAAGCCTTTGGGGCAGATTCAGTCTGTATGTACCAGATGGAATTCTGTTTTTTATCAATTGGAACGATTTGTTGAGTTATCTGAAATTATTGCGCCAATATTATTCAAGTATCCTAAAGCACCGACAATGCTAACTGCACAGCAGTTAGAATTTATAAGAGATCTTATAAATATATTGAGACTATTAGAAATAATAACTAAAGAAATATCGGAAGACTATGTTACAGCCAGTAAAATTATACCAATCGTATCTTGTCTGACTGGAACACATAATACAATGAAAACTTCAACTAACATTGGAGTTAAATCAAGAACTTTAATTATGGATGGTTTAAAGAAAAGATTTGGAAATATCGAACAAGTTCACTTGTTAGCTGCTGCGACAATTTTAGATCCTAGATTTAAAAAAATTCATTTCGCTGACCATGCGTTCTCAAGCAATAAATAGAATAAATACTTCAATTTTAGATATTCAATCACAGCAACAACTTCCAAAAAATAATAGTGAAGAATTCGACGCAATAGAAGGGACTGATTTAGAAAAAGGAATTTGGGATTTTCATAAGTTGCTTGTCAAAAAGCAACTCTCTACATGAAATACATTTGCACTGGAAAGTCAAGTGTTAAACGAAGAGTTTAAACACTATTTATCACAGGCAGTTGTGCACCTAAAGTATGATCCTACACTTTACTGGCAAGAACAAAAGAACTCTATTTATCACCATGTTCACTCAATAGCCGTGATGTATATGAGTATCATAGGATCATTTGTTCCTTGTGAGCACCTTTTTTCAATTGCCGGCAACATCGCAAGTGATGAGCGGACAGCTCGGATCCTAGTAAACTTGACAAATTGTTGTTTTTAAAAAGCTTAGATATGAAGCATTGGGAACTATAAGCTATGTTATCTATTTTCTTAACTTTTTAATGTAACAAATACATTTAAAAAGTAAATGTCTTCTTTTATACCTGATCTGATATTTTGATATGGTAATAAAAATAATTGTAATTATTGAATTCTCTGAACTGACAAATTCCTGATTTTACTGATAAGAGATCCCAGAGATTGTTTATTATAGTATCATTCTTGTTTTTTATAAAATGGATTTATATTTACATTGTAAATACAAATTTCAAAAAATCGATTTTTTAGACCTCGATTTTTTTATGAATCGATTCATCAGGTTACGATTCGAATCGATTTAAAAATCGATCTTTTTTGGAAAGAATCGCCATCCCTAGTGTGCGACATATATTTTTCAACGTATTTTTCACCGCTTAACACGAATCTGAAGTCAAAATTGGGGGTCAAACTTTTCCGTATGTTATGATCAAATTGTAGTTCCTGCTTTGTTTCTCTTTGTAGCATCCATCACTGATTCGCAAATATATTTATTTGCCACTTATTGTGTTTTATTCAAGTCTTTTATCGAATGACTTTTGTCTTTGATACAACAGAAAACATCAGGACATTGAATCGGTACATTTACCGGCAAATACCTGCTACCACGGAGTGTTTGGACTACGATGACAACTGCCCTTTAACGGGATGTGTAGAATGATTTGCTAGTCAACAATTCGTGGTATCGAAGCCAGTGAAGGTGAGCTGTTTTGCAGGGAAGCACTAGAATATGAGAATGATGCCGTAGTGTGTCCAACGACGAGTTGACATTGTCCTCGTCAAAGTCGGAAAGCCCTCATACTTAGACCTGGGGAGGTATGAGGGTTATCACCCCTAGGGCGGCTGACTCATCTGCGATCGGGCCAGGTATTCTAGCGTGCGAGGTTTGTTTATTTTAATGGATTGTAATGCTTCTTCTACTAAAAATTTAGTTGGATCTTCTAGTGCTCATGGCAATCATAAGTGTTCTAAGAATCCTAATTTCTTTTGCTACGCTTGTGCAAAATACATTGGGATGAAAAATACGAAGAAACTCAAGAATAGGTTTGTGACTTTGTATGAAAAGTGTTTCAATATGGAAGTTTCTCTCAATTTAAAAAATTGGATAACTAATGTTGTTTGTGGTTCATGCTATAACATGGTTGTTTAACCGATAGAAGACATTTAATAAAAATTTATAAGAGGAGTTGCGCCTTCGGGCTTGATCGCTCCAACTCGTGAAAAATCGTATCACACCATGGCTGTCGCTCATGCGCGCCTTGGTTAGCAGGAGAGAAGCCGGCTCACGTGGTCGGCGGCAAGCAGTTGTGCTTGGACGCTTGTACTAGTACGACTACTCTGTGTCAATCGATTTCTGATTTATCACTTATACTACGCATTTACTTGAACACTTAACATATTCATTAAATACTATTAATTTCATTAACTTCCATTACAAATTAAATTCTCAAATCATTAAAAATCATTAGTAACTGTTCAGTGAATTAAATTAATTAAAATTAATAAGTGACGCCACGCGGTCATTACGCGCCATTTCAACAAAGGATTGCATCAGCCACGCGGCTTTAGTCAATCCATAGTTAACACGCAATATTTGTAATAAATTATATTAAATTCATTGCTAAATATTTAATCATCATTCTATCAAATCAAATTTTATCAACTATTCGATTCTGATATCGAATTATCTAATTAGTTCCTACACTAATAATTCTAATCAATCAATCAGTCTCTGCACTGACATTTTACGTCAATTAATTAGTATTTCACTATTAATTGACTCTAGTTAGCTTAAAAGCTAGCGTAAATTCATTAATTCTGAATTAATACCATTTGCTTTTCTAAAGCGGTTGAGCTCACCTCGTTTGTATTGTTTGCGACGGCAATTTACACATATTTTTTCATTCGCACTACACGCTTTGCGTTCTTACTTGTACATTTTTTCATTCGAGGAGGTTTTTTCTCAGCCCAACTGAGTATTCCTCCTCTAGGGATAAATAAATCTACATTTTATTCCCCAACAAATCGACGTATATTTTATTTAATATCCTAATCCCAAATTAATCATAATTTTTAAAACAATTACGGAAACTATCCTAAGTGGATAGTTTTCGACAAAATAATGGTTAACATGTTATTTGAGAAGCACCAGGATTAGGAGAAACTTAAATTTAAAACTCCAGTTATATGGAAGAAGCCTCTTGGTACAAACCCTAGCGGATTCCTGGTGACGGCCAAACTACGGTCAAACGACGGTGAATTCACTTTACCGATGAAAGAAAGTCTATTGGTGGTCGAACAACCGTCTTTCGACGGTGAAAAATAAGTGAAATTGTGAAATGTTCTGACGGTGATTGCATGGTTTATACAGTGAACATTCACAAGATTTTCTCTATTTTTTTCCTACTCAATAACTATGATTTTCCGACCCCTTGATTGTCTTCAGACATAGATACAACGGTGAATGACTAGTAAAAATTCGGTGAATAAAGAGTATTTCGGTGGTGAATCCACGGCAGTTTGCAATGGAATTTCAAATCAAATGGCGGTAAAGAAGATAGTAACGGTAAAGTAGAAATTTTATACCAGCGATCCATTGATAAATTGCTGGGTGAAGTTTTATTCGTGAATGTAAAAAAATTTCATAAAATAATATATGGGGCTAATAAAATATAAATGAATAGTTAATAAAAATAATTTGAAAAAGGATTCAGTCATTATAGTTTTTGACATTATAAAAAAAAAAAAACACCTTTTATAAATTTTTGTAAAATTTCAGGATTTTTTTTTTATGATATTTTAAATTTGACATAAGCTCATGAAATTAAAAAAAAAATTTTTTTTTTGATTAATAAAATTTAATGCATTTATTTTGGGTGACAAATTCACAGAATGATTTATTATTTAGAATTCATGGAATAGAAATAATCATCAAAACTAAATTAAGTATCCGTAAAATACGTGGTGATTAAAATACATCTTTAATACACGTCTGGGATAGCATTACCGGAAAATCCCTTGACTTTCAATCGGATGATCCGAGTTCGATCCCCGGTCTGGGCGAAGTGATTTTACATTGAATTTTTTTTTTTTTAATATTATCGTATACGCGAACATTTTACGAGCTTAATATCGATTATTCTGGATGAATGCACCTATTTTATTTCATCGGATTCCTACGATGACACGGAGAATCAACCGCAATGAGCTAGTTGTTTGCCAGTTATATGCAGGTGAATTGATGGTCGAATGTCGTTCAAATCATCGTGAGTTCACCCGCAAAAAAGGTATTTCTCGGATCTACAATCGGTAAATCAATCGTCAAAATTGTTCACCATGACACCTGATATAGACCGTCAAATCACTTCATATAGACTAATGTTTGACTAATGTTTGATCGTGAATTGACCATATTATAACCGTGGCGGTAAAACCGCTAGGGAATGATTACTACTTTTGCACGACAAAAGTTGAGACTGCGGACCGAATCCGTAAGGACAAAATTTTGTATTCTCCTGCTTCAGATGCGCAACAACCAGTTACAAACTTTATAGAAGGTTCAGAAGATAATACGTCAAAAGACAGCCTGACCAGCAGATTCGATACAATAGAAGTCGACATCGATCCTTAGAATGTAGCTCTTAATGAAGAAGAGTCTGCTACTGCCAGTGAATCCGATTCCAGTGAACCTGATGAAAAAGTTCCTTCGAGCAGTGAAGAAGAATACAGGCCGACCGGTGAAGAGAAAAAGCCAGAGTCATATGACCAAAAACATCTAAATGATTTATTTAGAGAAGCTAAACTCTCAAAAAAAGTCGCTAAAATATTGGCTTCGAGTATGAAAAGGAGAAATCTTCTGACAAACGGTACTAAAGTTTCATTTTATCGGAATCGAGAGGAGACTTTCCGTAAATTTTTTGAAAAAAAGGAAGATTTGCTTCATTGCACTGATGTAAAAGACTTGTGGATGAATTAAAGCCAAATATATATAAACCTGAAGATTGGCGGTTATTCATTGACTTGTCTCAACGCAGTCTTAAGGCAGTTCTTCTTCACAGCACCAACGAGATTGCTCCTTTACCTTTAGCTCGCTCAACTGTACTCAAAGTACAAACTATAACTTTTGAATGCGTCGTTCGATTTTAATTTTCAAAAAAGCATTCGACGCAGTTTTTTCATCACAAAAAATGTATGTATGATTTTATTATGATTTTTTTGCACGCTTTATAGTTGTTTTTAATAAACATAAAAATTCAAATTTTTTTTTTGATTTTTTTTTAATTTTTTCAAAATGGCTCGATGGATTAACTTTCAAATCTAATCAGATTTAAAATTTGATAAACTTTTCCAAATGACGTGTCGTAGAATTCAATCGGTTGATTCGTTTTTAAAAAACCGTACGACAAAAATTTATTTACACACACAAACACACACGGTCGGACATCTCGGCAAGAATAGTCAGAATGGCTTCCTGGGACCTCAAAACGTGGACATCCGATTAAAACTCGGCTTCAAAAATCGGATCGAAATCAATAACTTTCCATTATTGGAAAATTTTCAATTTTCTTAGCGGGAAGTCGAAAATATATATTTATGTATATTTTATTCGGAATGATACAAAAGACGTGGGTAGGTTCAGAAACATTTGAATAAATATCGTGAATACAGTTGCCGGTTCTCACGCAAACATACTAGACGTCCTTACTTTTACTTTGTTGGTAACTTTCTTTAAAAAACTAAAATGTTGACTAGATAACTTCGGGGTATCGATTTTTACGTGGTTGGCGGCGATCGACGTGGTTTTTTTATGTTAAGAGCTGATTAGTGTTTAGAATTGATCAGTAGAGCCGTATGAAAGTTATTCCAAAAAATGTCGGAGTTATGTTGAAAAAACACTTGTTTCCAAATATTTCGTCGAGGATATCTCTCGAACCAATCAATCGATTTTTACAATCTTCGCAGCAATTGATACAGTTTTTTAAGCTCTAAAAATTATTCTATTTCATCAAAAACGATCCAATAAGAAATTTCGAAGTTATGTGAAAAAAAACACTTTTTTCGGTTTTCTTTCGTTCACGATATCTCTCGAACGAATCAACCGATTTTGACCGGATTAGCGGTGATCGACGTGGTTTTTTAAGGTCAAAGGCGGATTTGTTTTTGGAGTTGATCGATCTTGCTGTTTAAAAGTTATTCCAAAAAAACCACTTTCAAAAATGATTTTTTTCTTATATTTTTTGAGATTTTTCAAATTTCTCAAAATCTATCGGTCCAAATCAGTTCAAATTCTCAAAAAATCTAAGTTTGAGGGAACTCTTTATAAAGCCGTTTGGTAGGTTCCGGTCGGTTTAGTCGTTCAAAAGTTATAAGCGATTCACGTACTTACACACACACAAAACTCCCCTATAATGGGTTGGTCACACTAACTGACCTAGCAAGACGATCGTTCCCTCCTGTAACTCACTGGGAGTGTCTAGAACCCGTGTCGATTATTTCCGACGATGCGGGTCACGGCTGATGTGAGCTTGCTCTGCCGAGGTGTAAGTTGCAGCAGTGGATCAGGAGCCAGTCACTTCGGGTCTTGATCAGGAAGTACGCAGTGAGTGTTAGAGATCGGAATCTTCACCACCCCGAGCGACTCTAGTCCGTCCGTGTATTCCGGGACTGGCTAAGTGTCAGCTAGGCCTCAGGGAACTGGGGTAGGAGTACTATCTCCGAAGGTACACCCGTTCCTATTTATTATAACCCAGTCCACTCCGTACGATGCGCTGGTAAATCAAAAAAGTATGAGTAATTTACAGGAAACAAACAAGAGTGGATACGGGCTTCATGCCCAACAAGCAGCGATTGAAGCAAGCGCTGAAATGAAGAGAACGCAAGCGCTGGAGCGCCTTGAAAAGCTGACCATTGAGCTGCAAGAGATTGTCCAAACAGAGGTCAATATCCACAAGGAGATAAAGACCAAGACAACCGGTGTAGTCAATGCTCTTGGAATATTCAAGAAATTGGACGAGGAATGGCAGTCATCACGACGACGCATTCAAAGTGAAGTTGAGACTGAAGAAGCAATGGACACTGGAGCCGATGGTGACGGCGAATCCGCTGCTGAGGACAAAGGTGAAAATGGCACAAGGCCTGGAAAAAGAAAAAGCAAAACACGCCAGAGCCAACCGACAAAGTCACGAAGAAGAAGGACTTAAAAAGAAGCCATCCGGAACGAGTAGCAGAGCAGAGTGACGAACCTAAGAAGGCGACTGATTGGGAAAAAGTACAGTCTAAGAAGGAGAAGAGGAAGCTAGCTAGAGAGCAATTCTCGAAGCAGCCGCCGAAGGAGCCCAGGCCAGAGCCTAAGCGGAAAAAACCACGCAAATGGATCAGACCCGACGCAATGAACATCCGCCCAGCCGAGAAAACAAAGTATGCTGAAATTCTGCGTCGCATAGAGCAGGACGTCCCAGATGAGCAGGTTCGTTCAACTGTGGATAAGATCAACAAGACCAGAAGTGGGGACTTATTGATTACGACTTCGAGGAAGAGCACTGACAAAGGCCAAGCCCTGCAAAAGACGATTGCGGACATCCTTAAGGAGGAGGCCAAAGTGATCTGCAAAGGGCCACAGGAGACCATCGAGATCTGAGATGTCGATGACGACACGACGAAAGAGCATATTCAGACCGCTCTAAAGAGGGAAGCTGGAGAAAGTTGTGAAATCCCACTAGAGGCAATCAAGATCCGTAAAGCCTTTAGGGGTACGCAGACAGCTACAGTGTCACTACCAGCAGCTGCAGCACAAAAGTTACTGGAGGGAAACTGCAAAATAAGGATCCTTCACGAATAGGGTCCTTAAATATGACACGAAGAACGGTACGAAAGTGTACGAAATCACCGGAGGAGTGCCACAGGGATCATTCTTAGGTCCTCTGCTATGGAACATCATGTATGATGGCCTCCTGAGAATAGCATTGCCTACCGGAGTCAAACTTGTAGCATATGCGGATGACGTAGCTGTCGTGATCGTCGCAAAGCACCTCGAAGAGATAGAAATGGCATTTGATATTACATTCAGACGAGTCAATTTGTGGATGGACATGGTGAACTTGTAACTAGCCAAGCATAAAACCGAGGCAGTGCTCATCACCAGTAGAAAAACGGTAGAAACTATCAAGTTGAGAGTCAGAGAACAAGAAATCACATCACAACCATTTATCCGTTATCTGGGAGTGATGCTGGATGCCCGACTCAACTTCAAGCAGCAGGTGGAACACGTCAGTACCAAAGCGTCAGTAGTGAGGGCTAGTCTCACACGGCTGATGCCTAACATCGGAGGCCCAATGCAGAGCAGGAGGCTTCTATTGTCATCACTAGTCACATCAGTGCTCACATACGGAATATCCATTTGGGCTGATGCACTGGAAACCCAAGAATCATGGAGAAAAGTTGGACCAGTATATCGACTGAGTGCCCTACGAATAGCTAGTGCCTTCCGCACTATATCAGAAGAAGCAGTGTGCGTCATTGCCGGAATCCTACCTCTTAGAGTTCTAGCAGAGGAAAGACGAACCCTTTACTAACGAAAAAAGTCAACTGCACTGAGCCCTGAAGAACTTAGAATTGAAGAACGGCAGAACAGCATAGGCTGATGGCAACTACAATGGGATGCTGCAGAGAAGGGTAGGTGAACGCACCGCCTCATACCTCGGATCGACATTTGGCTTAACCGGAATCACGGCGAGGTCAATTACTATCTTACGCAAATGTTGCCGGGACACGGGTGTTTTCGAGAGTATCTACGCCGCTTTAAGCACGATGACTCTTCGGAGTGCCCGTCCCGCCCAGGAGTTGCTGAAGATGTGGAGCACGTCTTCTTTGTATGTCCTCGTTTCGATCCCTAGCGTGAAGAGTTGGAGAGGATCTTGAACTAGAGAATGCAACCAGATTCACTATTGGAAGTCCTCAGAAGTCACAATGTTGTCATCAGAAGCTGCCTGGAATGCTACCAACACGTTTGCAACAGAAGTCCTCAAAGACTTGCGATCCACCAAAAGAAAAAGAGCAAATATCAGAAGATAGAAGGAAGGAAGTTAACATCTTAGTCACCAGAAAAAAGAGCAGTAGCTTGTAACAGAGTAAAATTACCCTGAATCGATAAGTCGCCAGAGATCGATAACTATTCGACGCAGCACTGGCGCATCTCGATCTTCGGGCCTAAAGAGAGAGTAGGAGGGGGTAGTTTGGGGGTTATTATATAGGTGAGTTATGCATTGTGACAGGGTGAAGTAGTGTAACCGCCAGACAGTGTGCCACAGAAATCAAGAGGGACCGATCCTCGGAGTAGTTACCTATCGACAGAAGCTAACAACATCTAGGACTTCAATCTCCAGTAGTGAGTTAGATCGTCGTATATTCAACAAGGTATCAATAATTACTCAGTGGGCTAGGAGTGGACCGCGGGGCTTATACTCGGTTTACTTCTGCTCTGATTAATTGTTTATTAATTATTTAATTCAGTATTTATTTAATTGTAATTGTGTGGTTCGTTAGTTGGTGTTGAGCGTCCCTCAAGGGGATTTTTACCCGCGGACTGCTCAGAGACCTTGTGGTGTAAATTTTCGTGAGCATTTATCTGATAAATTAATTTACTCGATTAATTATTAATAATTTTGAACATCTGGAAATCGGTTTCAACTGTACATATTTTATTGAATAATTTAATAAAATAAAAACCAAATAACAAATTCTTCGAGAAATTTCCTTTGTCTTCTTACGGACTAGTCAAGCGTCGGTTGAGTTGTACTACGCAGTTAACTCGTACCTAAGGTCAAAATTTACGACGCACTAACGAATATTGGCGTCCATTTTGAGCGCGCAAATTCTTGTCGATTATTTTACTCGATAATTTATTTTGAACAATTGAATTATTATTATTAATATTATTTATTACAAGAAAATACTTATTTTTAATACTTATTAAAAAATACTTATTATTTAACGTTATATTATTTATTGAGAATTCGTTTACTCAGATTTCGACGTAATTGAGACTGATTTACCCGTGGATAATTTTTCGCTAATTTATTTTTGATGTTGGGACAAATTATTTATTAATTATTGTAATAATTTTCTGAATTAAATTTTGTTAATAATTTAAAAAAAAAGGAAAGCAAAGTAAATTCAGTGTGTGTGTGTAGACGTGTGGGTTATGTGAGTGTGATTGTTAACCCTAGACTGGTCACCATTTTTTTAGTTTCTCGCTCGCACTATAGCGAGTCTCTATAGGTTGAGTAGTTGTTATGCGGCGTCACGCTATACGGGTGACCAGTCTAGGGTTAACAGCGTTCCCTCACATACGACAGTCTCTGTGCGAGGTGTTTCGTTGGCTAGTTACTTAAAGGGTATGAGTGCGTTCCGGCTTTGTCTCGGTGTATGTTAATAAACGATCTCTACTTGTTGATGTTTTGCCAAGTAGAGTAACCAGTACAAGTCAGTTAGTGTTAAGTTGGAAAAATTAATAACGACCCCTACTTATCGATGTTTTCCTGAGTAGGGCAATTAATACAGTCGTGGGTAGTGTGTTGGTTAATATTAGTTAAGCTGCTGTATCCTCTACTTGTTGATGTTTTGCCGGGTAGAAAACTAGCGGTGTATAGTATTAAGTGATTATAGTGTGAGTGTGAGTGTGCGCAACTTGTTAAATAATTTTGTTATTAATAAATTTTTGGTACCATTGTTAAATAAAAATTTATTTTATAGCACCTTCCACCACTCTCTCTCCCTGTAAGATAATCTCTCGGCTCTGGATCCAGTTCCAGGAACCGTGATTAAAAATCCTGGTGGCGCCCTTTTGTTGATTAATTAAGATTTCAATTTTAATTAGTATTTGTTTTGTTTAAATTTATTAAGGGGCCAATTGAGCGGTATAAAAACCCGTTACAAGCTAGTTCCTTCCCTCACGAAGTAATGCCTAACAGCGGTTCCCATGAGGGATTAGAGGAAAGAAGAAAAGGGGTTTAGGGTTTAGTGAGTAGGGGCGTTAGCGTCGAGTTTTAGTATGACGCTGCGTCGAGTCTTCACATACCCAGGCGAAACATCCATGCCTGGAATCCGCAAAAAGGATTCCCCCCCTAAAAAAAAAAAAAAAAAAAAAGAAACACACACACACATACATACAGACATAGTGACAACCTCGCGAGGATAGTCAGGGAAGCTTCCTGTGATCTTCAAACGTCGAGATCTGACGAAAACTCAATTTATGCAAAACGGGGTGAAAACAATAACTTTCCGATTTTTGAAAATCTTCGATTTTCTTAGCGGCAAGTTAAAAATATTATTTTCAATGAAAAAATAATATTTACTTTTGTAAAAAATGTTTTTTTAAACTAAGCTAACGACTCACCGAATTTTATTTTAAGATTTGTAATTAGAAAGTATTAAGATAATTTATATTTAACGATGAGTAATAATAATTAAAAAAATAATAAGAAAAATTTTATAATTTTGCCATTGACTAGTTAAGTATTAACAACGAAATTTAAAACTTATATAATATATATTTATATTATTCATTATTTATATAATAATTTTTGAAAAACACGATTATTTAAATGATTGAAAAAAAAAATTTTTTGAAAATTTTATTTGTCATACGCCGTGGCAATTCAAACGAACCCAGCAGCGCGCACAACTTTCCCTACTCAAGAGCTGCACAGACTGTGTCGGTAACAAGCTCAGCTGTTGGCGAGTATTTTTTTATTTAATTTTAGTATTTTGTTATAAGAAATGAATATTTTTATGAAAAATTTGTCATCAATGGATTCAGAAAACATTGAACTTTTATATTTATAACGTTTAAACAACTCCACGGAAAAAGGATTTTCGTACATGTTGATTAAAGTCAGCTGAAACATTTTTTGCAACAGTTTTTTATAAATAAAAAAAAATCGGCCACGAAATTTTGCGTGCAAATTGCACCATTGAATTCCTTGAATTTTTTTGCATTCAAAAAAATTATTGTGTGGTTTTATGAAACCACGATGCAAGTAAAACTTTTTTTGGGTTGCTGACATTCAACTAAAAATTTTCAGAAAATTAATCAATTTAGGTTATTAAAATTGCGTTTTTAATCCTAACTTAATAATTGGTAAATGAAAAGGGTCAGCCAGGGGATGTTACCGCGATTTTGCTTATAGTCATTAACGGATCTTAAGGGGTTACATGGGTTTCGTCGGGTAAAAAAAGGCCTATTTTCAATATTTTTTTTTCTATGTAAAAAATTATTTATTTAATTCAAATTTTTTTCTGTCTTATAGATACATATTTAAAGAATAATTTCTAAAATTTAAAAAAAAAAAAAAAATTAAAACTCCTCCATTGTGACGTCATTTCCGGTGACCCCTCGGAAAAAAGGTGCGTCTGCGTTGTCAGCATAACTCCTGACAAAATCATCTAAAATGAAAACAAAAATAAGTTTTTAGTTAAGACCATAAACTCGTGCTTGAACGAAGAAAAGAAAAAAAAAAGTAAAAATTGGAATTTTGGCAGACAATTTTCCAAAAAAATGAAAATTTCGGTCAAATTTGCTTGACATTTTGTTTTTTTTTATATAGTTGTAATTCAATGAAAAAAGTCCTTCGTCCAAGCACGAGTAAATTGTATCTCGAACACCTGTGTGAAATTTCATCAAGATCGGTTGAGTAGTTTTCGAGAACATTTGACAACCGACATTGAAAACACGGTTCCGAGAAAAACGCGTTTAAAGTTTTGAGTAACAATAAAAGTGGAAAAAAAAATGTTTTTTGTAACTTACAGTGAATCGTCGATTCCTGGGCCATAAAGTAAAGATCCTGCAGCAGTTGCAATGTCCAGGGCATCCTTTTGCTCCTGTCGATGACGGATTCTGGCTTCGCGAGTCTCGCTCGCAGATTTTTCGGCTGCGCATACACGGTTTTCATCCGAAATTCGGGCATATTCGTGGGAGTTTCGGCCTAATTTTAAATCCATACCGTGCATAATCAATAATAAAGCTGATGTTCCTTCATTGAAGATACAAGCAGCGACCAATGCCGCAATATTAACAATCTTTGAACCAGCAGGAAGTATTTTTGGAGTAATTTTCCAGATCAACTGGTTGAAGCTCTCGTTGTTATTTTGTGTGAAACCACCAACACACCGTTCAAGAAGCTCATCCTTACTGAGATCATCATATATTGGTTTCATAGCAATCAAAACTTCATCTGGTAATGGAGTATACTCATGTTTAAATGATGAAAGAGTATTTGTAGCTGATGCTCGTTGCCAAGCGCACCAAGAGTCTGGACCTTTTGGGCAGTTATCGTGCTGAGGTTTTGTATCTGTAGAGCTATAGTGATAATAGGTAGCCCATATAGCCTCGTTCATTTTTCTACTGATTCACAGTTTCTCCTTATCGCCAAACCATAGTACACAGTTAATTTGTCTATTAGTTTACTGGTCAGTTTACCTTTGCCAGAAAGAATTTTTTTTTGTGTTTTTTTACCTTTTACTATTTTTTCCTCAGTTGTTTTCTTTACTAACTCACGCAAACGGGTCTCCATTCTTTTTTGCACGTGTCCAACGCATTCTTTTTTAGTGATAACAAAATCGTCACCGTAAGGCTGGGCTTTGAGAAGACCAGAGTAGGTTTTTGAGTCCCCATCTCCTATATAATTTACGAACCTCAGTCCATATTTGACAATCGAGCGTTTAAACATTTCAATAATCGATGAGACTTCCATGTTTCCTGATGCTCCAGTGTGATTGGCGGTGCATTGATTTGTTTCAATGTGTTCTTCTTTCCATTCTTCATATTCTGCAGTATCTAATTTTTTTTTCCAGCTTTCACATAACTTACAATAAGAAGATTTCACCAACACATCCAACACTTTTCCCGAATAATATCCGATTAGTGACCTCACACCATATAGTGAACTCACACCACAATGACAGACAAACAATAGACGAGCAGCTGCTCACTATACCTGAGGCGCGCTGACCCTTCTATACCTGACTTGGAGCGCACACCTTCCTAAGGTTGTATCTCCAAAACTATTATTCGGATCGACTTGAAAATTTAGGACAATATTCTTGAGATGTTGTAGAAATCAATGAGCCAAAAAAAAAATCGATTTTTTGAACCCACGAAACCCATGTAACCCCTTAATGAAATTTAGTACAAATGTTTCTCAGACGATTATCTCAAATAAGTTCAAAGATGAGCTAAGTAGGTCAATAAGTTTAGAAATAATAGCTATCTGAATTTTTCTGAAGATAGTGAAAGTGGCATTTTCTGTCTTGTTATTTTTAAAGAACATTTAATTGAAATACGATAGCATATTATAGTGATATTTCTTTTGGCGCGTTTGGATGAGAGTGAAATTTTTGAGCTGCGTGCGCATGATGTCCCAAAAAGCGACATGATGAAGTTGGCCATCAAATATAATTAAAAATATTGATTGCTTTTACTGCAGTAAAATTCATGATTAAGTTAGCTCATATACAGGGTGGTCGCAAAGTATCCATCGAAACGCTGTTATATTTTCAAATTAGATAGAAATCAGCTACTGGGGCTCTTATCTTACCTATAATATTTAGGTATCTTTTTATTAAGTTCATAATTTTTTAATACAGGCTTAATCATTTTGTTTATCGAATTTAGTAATTGTATCCATATTTTTTCAAATTTATATTACAGACCATTTTAATTTGTAAGTCTTTTGATTTATGTAACTAATATTATTTTTGAAAAAATATTAATTAAAGAGATATTATCACTAGGTTAAATAATAAATAATGAACTATTTAATAAGAAACATATATTTGAAATAAATAATTAAAATATTTTATAGTTATCAATTGTAAATTATTGATACTTTGCAACTCCAAAATTAGTTGATTCAGAAAAATCTTAAATAATATTGAATTAAATTCATATGATAATTAATGATTTTATATTTAAACGGTAAAGCTAAATTTTTACTCTAATATAAACTTTTTGATTGTTTTTAACATTTTTCTTCGATCATCTTTGCATTTTTTTTTTGAAAATTTTTTTTCGTATGCCAAAGAAGTACTTCTGACTCGTGTACATAAGTACACACACCATTTTTTTCTTTAAAACTTATCTTATGGTTGGTAAAATTGCGTCTTTAATTTCATCTATTAAACATTTACCGAATGATGATTTTATTAAGATTATAAGAATTTCAATCTCTGCCATTTTTTGGTAGACGAGCTGTATTAGTCCGTGTAATAAAACTAACGGTGGTTTGATTAAAAATTAAGTGTGATTTTTCACTGATCATTTAAGAATTTATTGTTTAATATAACTATTAATTATATCGAAATTGACCTTCCAATTCAATTATTCTATCAATAATTTTATTGTCGCCATGAGTCTCGTAGTTTATAAATGTAACTAATATTTCATAGTAACGAAAATAAGCTCAGATTAAACAAAAGTATTTAAAGTATTGAACTATTAATATTTCAAATTTTTTCAAATTTTACCTCTTATGAAAGTTCAGTACATGAAGAATCCTTTTTGATCCTTTTGTTTTTTTTTAGAAAGTAAATAACATCTTACATTGCATTTAAATATAAATGCTACATGGTTAGCTGATGCGAACTATAGGCGCCGCCATATTAGCCTTGGCTGCTCTGACAAGCGCCTTTCACTTTATCTCTACTCCGCGGCCGACCGTCACGTGACATGCAACACACAGACGAAAAAGTTTGAGACGATGTAATAAAAGTTTCACTTTAAAAAAAAATAGACTCTGGCAATTACTTCCAGAAAAGTTTCGTAGTGGGGACAGTAGACTATAACACGGTTTTTTTAGACAGTCTAAATTATTTACATATACCTTTAAGGGATCTCCCAGAAGCTTTCGATTTCAATTACGAAGTACAGTCGACGCTTTCGGTATTGGACCTCTCTGTGTTTGACCGCTCTCTGTATTTGACTACATTCTTCCTCTGTATTTGACGATTTTACACAGCTCTTGTCTATAGACAAGTACGAGTCAAGTACAGAGAATGTTGCAAACGTATTGGCAGCATTCCAAGCAGCTTCTGATGACAAAATTGCTTCCACTAGTGAATCTGGTTGCATTCTCTAGTTCAAGATCCTTTCCAACTCTTCACGCTAGGGATCGAAACGAGGACATACAAAGAAGACGTGCTCCGCATCTTCAGCAACTCCTGGGCAGGACGGGTACTCCGAAGAGTCATCGTGCTTAAAGCGGCGTAGATACTCTCAAAAACACCCGTGTCCCGGCAACATTTGCGTAAGATAGTAATTGACTTCGCCGTGATTCCGGTTAAACCAAATGTCGATCCGAGGTATGAGGCGGTGTTGGAGGTATGAGGCAATATTAGGAATTCCATCCAATCCCGGCACCTTATTATACCCTACTCGATTGCCTGCCTCTATCAACTCGTCCAACGTGATAGTTGGGATCTCTTCAGGGTTGAGCTGCTCCAACTTGTAGGTCAATAGTGGCTGTTGGGGAAACAGCGCAGTAACAATCTTCTCTAGGAGCTGTGGACACGTAGGTGATAGCATTGACTGGCATTTCCGGTGGGTCATAACCACCTTATACGGTCTGTCCCATGGATCTTTCTCTACTTCTGCGACTAGTTCCTTCCAGCAGCGTCTTTTGCTTTCTTTGATAACTCTGTTCAATTCTCGACGGGCCTTTTTATACTCTGCCAACAGCTCTGCGGAGTTAGGTCGTCTGTAGCCACGCTGAGACTTTCTTCTTTTTAGTAGATTTCATAGAAATCTAACTATTGCATTGGTCCTCATGACAGAACTTTTGAAAAATTTTGCTATATTTCGACTCAGCTCGTCAAGCGAATTCAGAAAATGCATATGGTTCAAAAGTTTATATATGTATGTATTATATATATATATATATATATATATATATATATATATATATATATATATTTATATATATATGGGATATAACGCGGCTTGTCAGGACGATAGCGTCGCCAATTTACAACGGATCTCTACCAAACTCAACATACTTATTCTACAGATAAATACCAAAGTCAAGTTCGAAGATGAGCTTAATCGGTCAAGTAATTTAGAAATACCAGGATTTCAAAATTTTGAAAATCATAAAAATTCATATTTCTTCACTTTCGAACTCAAATAACTTTTGAATGGGATAACTTATTGCAATTCTGTAAATTGCATCCGAAAGCTCTTTAAATAAGCTTTAATGTGAGTACCATGTCATATGTGTAGTCTCAAAATTATGCCCCATTCCCCTATGCCAATTATGAAATTTGCTATTGCACTGGTTTTAGTATTTGTCCGTCGATATATATTTTTGTCGATTGCATATAAGTTAAAAGCCCTAGTTCTGTATACAATCTTCGTTATATTTTTTTCTATTTATGATGAAATCTACCTCCATTTCGGCTGCCGAATGGTCTTTTTTTTAAGACACTCTGAACGTAGAATGCTAATGTGATCGTTCCACCAGTGCACCGAAGGTCTTGAATTCATGCCACGTTTCCGAGACATACTGGCATCGCAAGCCTGGGTGACTCTTCTCATTAGGTACTTGGTCTTCTCTTCAGCAGTTTCTACGATGATCGGATCGCACTTTAGGGCTACTACTAAAGCAGTGAGGTCAAGAGATTTAACTTTCCACCTAACCGCACTAGCGCTCCTGTTGTCTCTTGTTAGATTCTGGCCAGTTGATATTTCCCATAGTATAGCACTATGGTCGCTGGCTATGTGGATGTTAAATACTTTCCAAGATAAATCTCTTCGAGCTAAGCAACTGCTGACAAATGTAAGGTCGACAATTGAGTTTGCCTCTCCCTTAGTATACGTTGGCGTGTCACCGGTGTTAAGAAGGATCACGTCCAGTGTAGCGATTACCTCGAGAAGTTCTTTTCCACGTGTATTAGTGAACTTGCTGCCCCAGTCTGCAGCCCAGGAATTGAAGTCACCAACTATTGCCACGAGAAAGTGTTTTCTTGCGTCCTCAGTTAGCCGATAAAGGAAGTCTTCAAACTGTTCATTAGAGAGACTAGGTGGTGCATAGCAACTGTAGAAACGGAGGCCATCTATCCATGCTGCTACGAAGCCGGCTTCTTTATTGTTGACTGTTCGTGGTTACTAATTATTTATTTTACAAAATCACACTCACACGCACACTATAAGTTCTATTGCAAAATTTCCATAATATAATTCCTTAATTAATACCCGCGAAGCAGAGGGGAAACCGTACCATAATTCACGGGTATGTAGACCATATAACCTCCAAAAATTCCTTTATCAATTTCCGTATTACCAAATGACCAATTTTATTGTAAACTTCTGATATAGAGGGAAAACCGTACCATTTACCAGAATCTACTCGTCAATTATCTCGCTCTCTATCACTCATAACCGAAACCGCATTAATTAAAATAAAATCTTAAATTAACTAACCGAACTAACAAATTTATCCGGTGATTATTTTCAATACAATAGAATTACTTGACGCCAGTAAACGTGATCTTGTGATTTTAGACGCGCAGTTAAAACGTTCTGCGTAGTGACAAAACTATATCACCACTTTCTTATAAAACTTTCCGATTAACAACCAATAACGAAAATTATTTAATCGAAAATAATTAATAAATAATTAAATTAATTTAATAAAATTGACGATAAAATGGCGCGTAATTATCTTAACATAAAACTCGCCTCAAGGTCAATTAATATATTCCGGGTGTCGGACCACAGAATTCTACAGCAATTTTATTCTACCCAATAATTAATTTAATTTATTTAACCCTCCAAAAAAAAAAAAAAATTAAACCTTGTCCAGAAGAGTAAATAAGACTGGGTGCTAACCACAGTCGAATTTTGCCCGCGAGACTTGACAATGTACCTTGCAATCGACGAACTCCTTCCCGCCAACTTACAGCCACGGCTTTGTTCTGCTGCCGCCTCGTCGTTACTCGTACTCTCGGGGATTTTGTACTGCTTCCAACCGCAACAATTATTCCTAGACGAACCAATTGGATTAGTATAATGTAATTTATTAATCAGGAACAATTAATAAATTTTAAACAACGCTTGCGTTCCAATTAAGTGAACGTGCGACTGGATATTTACCTGCTTATTCCAACTGCGTCCGGAACGTTCGGTAGTACAACCTCTTCTGTCTTGTCCACCGGCCACTACTTCACTCGTGCTCGCTCCGACCCGTCACTCCTCTCCCTACGATCTAAAATGCCCGAGACCATCGCGCACTGGTGTCACGTCGATAATTTATCGAACTCGCAACGGTTCGAACTAACTACCAGAGGTAACAAAGTACCCTGTTACACAGTATTCTTTAACATCACGCAGTCCACGATCAACCACAAATGCATCGCCAGGTTCTAATAATTTACATATACCATCAGGACTATCTATAATGTCCCGCATTATAGTAGCATCATTTTGGTTAGTGTTATGTCCACCCGCAAATTTTTTTCTCTCTTCTCTTTCTTTAAATTTAAATCGTTCGTGCAGATGGAAGAATTCTCCATGCGCGAAAGCTACAATAAAATAGAAGCTACGCGACTGCTGTTTGACTAGCGGGGACTTCTGCAAACTTAGCAGCGCGAGGTTTTAAAAAGGCGATCAACAGCCAACGCCTTGTCTTAGTTGGTTAATTCGACTTCCGCGTTTAACTGACGGGCCCGTGCCTTGTAGAGTCCTTTGCTTTAATTTGCACTGCACTTAGAGGAAGTTTGGACGCGGTTTAACCGGCAGGCCACGTATTAGTTGTTAATATTGTCTACGAGTCGGGATTCTCAAAGTTCTAATTTGCCCTGCACTTAGGCGAGAACTCGGTCAGTAGATAAAATTTAGAGAGTCAAAATCTCAAAGTCTTAATTTGCCCTGCACTTAGGCGAGATTTTGATCAATAAGAAAACCTAGAGAACCGGATTCTCAAAGTTCTAATTTGCCCTGCACTTAGGCGAGAGTTCGATCAATAAGTAACTTAAGATCTTTTAAAGCTAAATTTGCGCACTTTACCCTACGGGGGACTGGAGGACGTTAGCTCAAATTCAAATAAAATTCATTATAATAATTTCGATTAAATAAAATTTGTGAAAGTGTAAAAGTTTTGGTGTTAATTAAAATAAATCTTAAAAAGAAGTGAAATCTGTTTTAAATAAATTCATTTCATAAAAATAAGAAGCCCTTAGAATAAGCAGCCCAAATCCATCCACATCCATTCGCTGCAAATACCAACAGAGTGTCCAATCAAGGAAACGGTACTACGACCAGCCCCGGAATCACGGATCCGATCCTAAGAAATAAACCAGCAAGTAGTAAGTACATCTACTCTTTAATAAAATCCGTGCCCAGTCTCAAACGAAGGCGTAGTAAATTCGTACATCGAAAACGTCCCACAAATATAATTAAAACAACGGAATTAAAAACTCCGTTGCGTATTCTTTAAACTGTTTGTCCAAACCTCCACCGTTTACGCTACCGCTCTAAAAACGCCCTTGGACATAACATAAAGAACACTGGTGGCAGCGGTGGGATTTCGAATACGAAAATATTTAACTTTCGCTTGAGAAAATTTATAATCTTTTAATCTTTTTCTCCAAGTTTTTCTTTCCAATCTATTTCTATCTTTTATTAAAATCAAGTAAATTCCACTGTTCAAGTAAATTCAAGTTTAACTTTATTCAATTTTGACATGTTTAAATTTCTTTAATAAAAACAAAATTTAAGTTTTATTTAAAATTCTTAAAATTTTATAAAATTTTTCTTTTCATATATATCATTAACTCAAGAATTTTTTTTTGAATAATTTTTTTGTTCACATCAAATTTTTTTTATATATATAATTTACAAAACTTCCTTTTAAAATTTTGAAACCTTTTTTTAATTTTTTTTTATAAATATATAAAGAAATTATAATATTTTAATAATATTATTTTTCATTATCTATTACCTTATATCTTTCTTCCTGTAGTCTTACATTAGAATAAATAAATTGCTGACGTTTTTTTTTATTTATTCGAAGTGCAGCTCGCATCACGTGAGACTCACACGTGCACCTCTTGTCAGCAGAAATATTGTACATCCCGTAATGAAAATTTTTGCTAATTAAGCAGTTTATATTATTTTAATTTCTTTATGAGTTATTTTTGTCTTTCATTAGTTTAATTTATTTATAAATATTTATTAAAAATTTATTTAACAAAGACTTATTTTGGTTGAAATTTGTTTTAAACCTACTACACTTATACTACATTTTACGAGAAGGGTGCTTTAAATTTAGCACCTTCTCTTACAAAACACTTACAGAAGTTTCCCAGTTCTGGAAACGTGCTTTTACTGGCACTTTCTTTAGCTGAGAGAACTCTCACGAAACTTATACATTTATTTGGCTATAAAATAATTTTAACCATCATAAGAAGCAAAATTTTGAATTTTTGAAAAATTTTTTTTATATACATAAAATTTTTTTTCCTTCCTTTGAAATTTTTGCTGACTTGAGATGTTAATATTTTTGTAATCGTAAAAATTTTTTTTTGTTGTATTGTTTATTGTGAAAAATTTTTTTTTTATATAATATTGTTTTTTTTTTATTATATATCGATTACTGACCACTCAACTGCTCCTTTCTCTCCGTTTATAATATTAATATCGGTTTTTCGACTTTCAACTATTTTAGAAAATTCTTTCTCTTCCCTTCCTTAGTCGAACTTTTGAAAATTTTTTTTGTATTATTTTGATTTTGGGGAATAAATTTATCCAAAATTTTTTTTTGCGCTCGGTTATCACGTCAACTAACTGACGTTCCGTTTTTTTATTTTTATGTTTTACATTTTTAAATTTTTATATTTAAAAAAAATTTTTTTTTCTTTTCCCCGGGTCTATAATAATAAAATTTCGTTAAAAAAAAAAAAAAAAATTTTTTTTGAGACTGAAAAGCCGATGGGAAAGAATAGACGATCGGGCTATCGATATCATTTCCGCAAAGAACGTGATCGATAACAAGGCCATCGGTCCGAGAATTATTAAAAACGTCACAGCCGTTGCTGGACTTTACGAAAAAATATTAAACCTTCGCAAAGTCCAAGCCCCTATCAAGGCTCCATTTGAGTATAAACTACATTCAATCGACTCAAAGTCTCCACCCCGAGACAAAACTAAATTTTCATTAAAAATTTTTTTTTTATTTTTTTATTTTTTTTTTTTTTTTATTTCGAATTTGACGAACGTTAACGCTCCAAAGAGCATAAAATTCTTTTATTTTTTTTTCATTTTATTTTTATTTCGGAATAGTTAAATTCCATCTCGGGTTGAAACACCTTCTAATAATGACACCCGTACTGAGACTGAACGAAGACGATCTAACAAAAATTGCGAAACACAACTACATCGACAAATTCGCAAAATAATAATAATAATAATAAATCGCACAGCAACTCAGAAAAATCCAACAATAGACTAACTACATGCGGGAATATTACAGTGGGGGATGACGTAGGGAACCGCCGGTTCGGACCACCCTTTGTCGCCTATGACCCTTCAACTTTTGAAGAGGCTGAAGATGTCTTTGCCGAAAGACGTCATCGGCCAAGGATATCTCCACCCTCAAGTTCAGACGAAAATATACCGCCGAAAAGATCCCAAAACAAAAAAAATCAAATTTTCAATTAGCCGAGACGGGCTTACTTATGCCCGAGATTATTTAGTACACTTTTGAGCAGCTGATTGTGGAATAACAAAACCCGTAGCAAAGCTTCTCCGCGACTTAAAATTTATAAATGCCGATGATCTCCATGACTCAAAACCTACAATAGGAGATGTATTTGTCACCAAGTTAAGGCGTTGCAAAATTTTTACGGTATTTATCAAAACAAAACATTTCGAAAAATTAGACCCAATTGACCTGATCGAAGGATTGAGAAATCTTCGACAGTCGATGCACAAACATGACATTCATTCGCTCCGCTGTGCAAAGCAGGGGGACGAATTTGATGATTTAGACATTCGAGCATATTTATGACTCGAATTAAGAGATTGTCCAATAACGATTACTTTGTGCAAATGGAACGTCGAGGTACTAGACGAATCCCTTTGAACAAAAATAATCAAAAATCAGCTCGAAGACTAACCCAATTTCCGGATTTTAAAAAATTTATCATATAACGACTATCTAGCGAATTTAATTTATAAAATATCCGAGATTCAACGGATATCCGCGAAAGATATTACTAGAGCAAAATACGACAAATGGGAAACGAAAAGTATCCCATCCAAATAAGGCTAAACCAACCAGTTGCAAAAAAGATTTACTAAAAAGAAAAGCAAGTATCGTCTGTTTCAGAAAAAAAAGAAAATCAATCCAACTCCAGCATGGATATCGTACTACTTCTCTTTCTGGGGGTCGAATACCTGGCTTGGGGCGCAAGAAAAGTCAAAATAAAACCAATGGAGGCAAATCCAGGTCTGCGGCACGATCCATTCAAGAAAATCCACCTAATACGAGAAGAATGGCAACTGGTCATATCCGAGCGTCAATAGCCATCAAGAAATGGAGGCAGAAATTGAACAAGCACAACATCAGCTGAGACAACTCCTCGAAGATCCACGACTAGAAGAATTCGACCCACGAAACCGCACCAAGAGAGCTCCTTGATTCGGCTTCGTAAGCACAATTGCAAGAGAGTCAACAATAATAGACCTCATCGCCCCGAGTTCCAACCTGTCCTTGGAAAAATTAAACTCGAGCCTAAAATTCAACAACAAAGCTTCAAATTCATTCACAAAAATTCAGGATCCGGTTACGATCATCGACAAATTCGAGCCATGGGACCAAGGGCTAGAAGAAAATGAAGAAAAAATGTCATTAATAGCTCTGGACCACCAAAAAGAAGGAACCAGCCGTAAATTAAGAACAGGGGGACGACGAAATCTTCCTACGAGTCCCTACACCAGGATCAACTACGAGTAATCCGACTTCAGACATTGGCCAAGAGGGGGACGACGAAGCAGAAGTCAACGAACCACTTCCGACAAGAACCGACACCAACAACGAGAAGAACTTCTCCATGGCAACAACAGTAACAACCAAAGAAGCTCCTGAGACCATCGAGACATCAAAGAAGTCGAAAACGTTCCGACTGAGAGACTACAAATCACCGATTTAGACAACAGAACCTCAGCTTCAACTTCGTAGAAGTTAAGGTCATTTATAAAAAAAAAAACTTTTTATATAAACAAACTGATGGCTCATTTGCGGAAAACTAAAAATCAATAACTTACAAAATAACAATAGAATTTTTTTTCCTGTTGGAAATTTCGTTTAACGAAAATTTAAAAATTGCCAAAAACGAGCCAACAGTTTGTATTAACAGTTATTCAAGAAATATAAAAAAAAAAAAAAAAATTTTTTTTTATTGAAAAAAAAGAACACTTATTGAAAAAATTTTTTTTATATATTTTTATATATAGTAGATAGTATAATGGAAAACAGTACATTTCTCTAAATTTTGAAAGAAAAAATGTTTTGCTGCTTTAAGACTCACAAGACCGAAGATAAGAATATCTCCGGCCTTGGGGGGACGAGTGGAAACAGCGCAAAACCTTGATTGAAATTTTTTTTTTCCTTTTCTTTATATATAATTAATATAAATTTAACATAAATTTTTCTTTTTCATTTTACTATCACTATACTTCCATATTACACATTATTTTATTATTATATTATCTTATTATATGTCGTACAACCGTGTATTATGAATCATTATACTTAATCTTCATATATTAAACAAATTTTTTTTTATATTAACTATAAATAATAACAAAAAAAAATACAATGAGCTAACGTCACTCATATAAATTTTTCAAAAATTAAGAAATCATAAAATTTTTTTTTCAAAACGATTATTTCAAACGTCTTATATTCAATGAAAATAAATATATGTAATTAAGAGACAGGGAGAGTCATCTAATGGCAATTATAATAGAGCCGCTGCACACGTACTCACACATACCCATTGATCGTGCTATATAAACTCTTATAAAATTTTCCTTTTTTTCTTTAAAATAAGCTTTTACTTTTTTTCTTTTTTCTCTTTCACCTTATTGTCTAAGTTCTAATTAATTATTTATTTATAATTTTTTTTTCCTTTTCTCTTCCTTTTTTTTTCTCTCCAAAATTTTTAAAAATTTTTCTCTTCTCCACCTAAAGCTGTTACTTATCCTATTTCTATTTACTACTTATACTACCGTTACAACTACCTGAATTACTATGGTATAGGAGAGAAGGAATAAGCATTATAAAAAAAATTAAAACCAAATTTTTCTTTTTTTTTATTTAAAATAAAATAAAAAGAGGAAGAGAGTAAGAAAATTTTTCCTAATATTTATATATATGTTCACTTATATATATAATACAGAAACAGAATGATCTGCCATTTAATCTCCATTGCCAGCCACCCGATATCATCTGATACGCCTAAAAGGAATAACAGATAAATTAATCTCTTGGCAAGAGATGAAACGATTGAAATATACTTGTTATATTACAAATTTCGCTAACCTTCTCTCCATAAATGGCAAGGGCTAATTTAATACCAAGTACCGTAGTTTTCGGAATTTTTTTCAACGGTGTACATTTCTTCTTCTTTTCTCTCTTTAACAAAACTCTTAAATGCAATGTTAGCTCGATCACTGCTGAGACAATAGTGATACTCAACACGGCTTACCGAAATCAAGAGGCGAAGACGATTAACCATCCGTCAGCATACAATACTGCACGAGATAAAATATAAATTTAAATTTAAATATTGGCACCAGATGACTCCTCCTGTTACTCTCTTTATTATATTAAGATATATTAAGTTAAACTAAAAAAAATTGTAAGTGGCTTTCGCTTATAGGGAAGGTGGCCATAGGAAAACCGATAAGCTATACTAGCTCCTCGCTTTTCCGGGGGAATGTTATGTCCACCCGCAAATTTTTTTCTCTCTTCTCTTTCTTTAAATTTAAATCGTCCGCGCAGATGGAAGACTTCTCCATGCGCGAAAGCCACAATAAAATAAAAGCTACGCGACTGCTATTTGACTAGCGGGGACTTCTGCAAACTTAGCAGCGCGAGGTTTTAAAAAGGCGATCAACAGCCAACGCCTTGTCTTAGTTGGTTAATTCGACTTCCGCGTTTAACTGACGGGCCCGTGCCTTGTAGAGTCCTTTGCTTTAATTTGCACTGCACTTAGAGGAAGTTTGGACGCGGTTTAACCGGCAGGCCACGTATTAGTTGTTAATATTGTCTACGAGTCGGGATTCTCAAAGTTCTAATTTGCCCTGCACTTAGGCGAGAACTCGGTCAGTAGATAAAATTTAGAGAGTCAAAATCTCAAAGTCTTAATTTGCCCTGCACTTAGGCGAGATTTTGATCAATAAGAAAACCTAGAGAACCGGATTCTCAAAGTTCTAATTTGCCCTGCACTTAGGCGAGAGTTCGATCAATAAGTAACTTAAGATCTTTTAAAGCTAAATTTGCGCACTTTACCCTACGGGGGACTGGAGGACGTTAGCTCAAATTCAAATAAAATTCATTATAATAATTTCGATTAAATAAAATTTGTGAAAGTGTAAAAGTTTTGGTGTTAATTAAAATAAATCTTAAAAAGAAGTGAAATCTGTTTTAAATAAATTCATTTCATAAAAATAAGAAGCCCTTAGAATAAGCAGCCCAAATCCATCCACATCCATTCGCTGCAAATACCAACAGAGTGTCCAATCAAGGAAACGGTACTACGACCAGCCCCGGAATCACGGATCCGATCCTAAGAAATAAACCAGCAAGTAGTAAGTACATCTACTCTTTAATAAAATCCGTGCCCAGTCTCAAACGAAGGCGTGGTAAATTTTCCCACTTTTTCCCATTTTAAACCAGTTACAACACGAAGTTTCTCATCTGACACACGATAGTCATCCATTTTATCTAGCAATGTTGAATCACATTCAACGCAAAAATTTTCCATCATGTTACTTAATTCTACTGATGAAATTCTCGTCCAGTTAGAATAAACTCTTATGAGATTTAGATCTCCATCATAGAACCATTCATTTATCAAATGACTCCGACTGCATCGATTTCCATCTGGTATGAAAACTCGTCGTTTGATAAATGACTGCATTCAAGCTTGTTGAGGAATAACGGTTAAATCGATAGTATTATTGCGCAGACAACAGTATCTATGGGTTGAAATAGTTCTTTTAATTGAAACTTCAATATACTCTGTACCGTCATCGGTAGAAGTGATGTTAGCTCAGAAAGAAGGATCATCAGAACTTGACTGAGACAATGTCATTTGTAACAAACTAGACTCCATTCATTCTAATAGTTCACTAACGATAGATTCAGATTCATCTTCAGAGCCATTTGTACCTGGATCATATATACTATAATGGGCTTTTCACCGGCACTGGCGTCGACAGGGCCAGAAAGCACCACCTAAAATGGCTTACCTAGGTGTCGAAGGTAGTTGGGCGCCAGGAACTTACCGTTCCACGGTTCGAAATCGTTGTCGTTCGTCGTCGGGCGGTGGGTCGATGACGAAGAGATTTGAAGTTCGAATAAGCGGCGGAACGTAAAATTCTTAAATCTAAGTGAGCTCGGGAAAGAGAAAAATAAAAAGAAAGTAATCGCCGAATGTTCATTCAAAAATTTATTTTAACAGTCACCAAGAATATTAATAATTAAAAAAAAAAATAATTATAATAACAATTAATTCTTCGCCGAAATAACGAACAATAATAAGGAAAAAAAATTAACATTGGTATGTCGATGAGTCGCAAATAATAATTTACTTGATTTATAATTAATACTACGGTGACGTATGTGATTAATTGACCTTCAAATTAATCGAAATAGTAAAACAAATAAACTCGGTCCGTAAACGGCTCGCAAAAGTTCCGACTTAATTTATAATTAATAATGCGGTGGAATAACTAAATAATTTACCTCAAAATTAAGTAATAATTAATAATACAAGGAAATAAACAATTGATTAACCTAGAATTAATTAATAATACCAAAAAATTAAATTTGGTCCGGCACTGGCTCGCAAAACTCCCAATTAATTTATAATTAATAATACAATATAATAAACAATTAGTCTTTCTCAAATTAATTAATAATTAAATAAAATCTTAAAGTCGGTCCGTCAATGGCTCGCAAAATTTCCAAATTAATTTATAATTAATAATACAATGTAATAAACAATTAATTTTTCTAAATTAATTAATAATTAAATATAGAATTAAATTCAGTTCGTCAACGGCTCGCACAAATTCCAAATTAATTTATAATTAATCATACAATGAAATAATCAATTAATTTATCTCATAAATTAATTAAATAAAAAAATAAATAAAAAAAATTAAATCCGGTCCGTCGGTGGCTTGCAAATTCCCCAATTAATTTGCAATAGCAAATTAAACACAATGTAGCTTCAATTCGACGACTATTCGCAAAATAATAATTCAAATAATTCAAAAATTCAACAATTTCGCGGGCTCTTGGCGGATATAACTAATTACGGTCGGTAAATCGACTAAGCTTTCTAGGTAGTTGAAGCTCGAGATAAGTTTGGGCTCGCGCTCGGAGATGGCGCGTCGGTCGGGCTAGCTGTCGTACACAGCTCCAAATTTCTCGGGCGTTACGTTTAATAACAACAAAAAAAAAATCCAATTTAATTGCCGGCATACATCAATGTTCCAACCAATAAGACCATTAACAATAGTAATAAAAATATCAAACAAGTTGGTTCAATGACAGCGTCTCGAACACAAAAAAAAAAAATAAACAAAAAAAATAAATAATAAGAATCGAACGCTTGACTTTGAATCTACCTTTTAATGTACGAACACACACACAAATATACCCCGATAGTACCGTACCTCTGAGTGTCGTCACACACGTCTCGATAATCCGAAAGGAATTCAATAATTACTTTCGCAAAAAAAATTAATAATAAACAAAATTCCACCAAAAATCAAACTGGTGAAATTCGCCAAAATTGATCGCGATATCGCGGTGAGGACACCCTGGAGCTAGATTAGCGATCAGACTCACCCTGCGGCAGCAGTGAACCTCTCAGGTCGATCCTGGCCCGTGTCAAAATCTAACAAGTTGGCGGTAACGCTGGTGGAATGGCGTCGATCTCTCGGCGATGGTGTCTTAAGATTCCACTTGGGAACAATATGTTCTCCGATAATAATACTCGGCACGAGCGTTCGGTAATCGTCAACTCGGTACAAAAATTACAAATTACTTAACAACGAAATTTAACAATCGATCCAATCACAAATTAAAAGAAGTCTTAGCAAAAATGCACGTATCGAAATTTATTACAAGTCAACGTTACGGCATCCAGATCAGAATCAATTAATTATCGCTGCCTCCTCGGCAACATGTGTTCTCTAGTTTTCCGTTAGTTCAAAAACCTCGCATCCAATCAGCTCACGGCTTCTTCTAGCCGGCCGTTGTATTACGGGATACGTCCAGTACTCCGTTGCGATCGATGATTGGTCGATATGCCACTAGGTTCGGCTTACGGCCCCCAGATGGTGCCTCGTTCTGCTGCCGTTGATCAACCGCCGTCGTCATTCGTCGGTTTTAAATTCGCCTCGTTCTCGCCGTGGTCCTCCTCCAGATGTCGCTCCGGTCGTTGATGGCTCCGTGAAGATTCGCGGGTTCGTCTGATCGCTCAACTGATTTTCGCTCTCACTCTAACATACTCTCTACAATATTCACACTCATTCATGCATACTTTTCAAATTCGGCGCGTTTTCTGTTATAAGCTTGAGCTTTACACTCTGATCAGGAGGCCGCTTGGGGCGACACAGCTTATCCAAAATAATTAATAATAATAAAGAATATTAAAATAAAACAAATAGCCAAGCTACTTTCTTTTGACATGGGAAATTTTTCCCATGTCACAATACATATACATTTCTACATCATATATAGAAGATTTTTACCAAATTTGGAGCATATAGGAGCTATAGCTTGGAAATAAAAAATTTTTATTGTTAACACCTACCCTCGCAATCCTTATTAGGTATGATTTTTCATAAAATATGCTAATAGAAAATTTTTGCATCACATATAGAAGATTCCTACCAAATTTGGAGCATATAGGAGCTATTGTTTAAATACGGGAATTTTTCATTGTTAACGCCCCCGCAACAGCCCTTCTGGATGGAATTTCGTATAATCCGTTCTTAGTTGACCTCAACTCGGCGAAAGGAATATTCTAACTAAATTTCAAGTCTCTACGCATTATGGTTCTAAAGATATCGTGATGAATCAATACACAGTAAAAAATTTTTCATCATTGCGTAGAGTGTTATAATTTCTGTGTAGAATATTATACTCTAGTGGGTAGAATTTAACATCCATATGTGTTAATTTAATGATTTAACCCACTAGAATGTGAAATTTTACACACTATAGTTTAATATTCTGAACACAAATTTTTACACTCTAGACAATGACGAAAAAGTTTTTACTGTGTATGTAGGTGGAAATCTCTTATATATATAACAATAGATATATACTGAGCATTAGCCAATTTTGAGGCCATATTATGCATACGTTATTATGTATAATCATTTATAACTGTCTATTATTAGGCTAAATCATTTTTCCTGAAACGCATTAGTTATGCATTTATTCGGAGATTTCAATAAGAAACTCAGAAAATAAATTATAATAAACTTTTTCTAGCTTCACAAACCTGAAGTTAACAGGCTAGACATAAACATTGCAGAACAATTTTACTCCAGTGAAAAGGATGTTGGTATCATATTTCCAGAATCTCAAACTAATGGAACATTAGGAAGGTAAGAAATTTTTAAATATAATACTTTTATGCAGAATTTTAGTTAATTCTTGTCATATTTTGAAATTTAATAAGTATGGTTAGCAAAAATAAAAGTAGCAAAAAAATTTCTACATTCTCTGGTTAGCAAAAAGAATTCAAAACGACTGACAATACTGATTCTTAATAAAAGAAAAAATTTAAAAGTATTTTATGTGCCACGTTTGACAGTCGCAATGATTATTAGGTTTATGAAATAGATAAAATGATGAGGCTGACAATTTTAAGCTTAAAACAATTAAGGAAGTCAGGCTGATAAGGTTCTTGTGACACGTCACGTAATTGTATGCTATTGTATTGTATTTTAATTGAATGATAGTTTTGTTTTCACGAACGCCGAGCGGTTTACGTTCGCAAAAAAGTGTTGATCTTATCTATCGAACTGCATGGCTCGTAGATCTAAGATCGTGTAGACGAAACAAAAGATGACGGTAAGGTGATCGACTGCTCGTGGAGAGTGTTTTTATTCGTTTGAAAGTAGGGTTTATTTATAATAATGTCATGAACGGAGTAAGTGATAGGCGTTAGGACTCATGAAATAGAAATCTCCAATATCTGAACTTGTTAGTCCACTGATAGATTACGAAAATAATAATAAAAAAGCTCAACTCCCCCGAGTTTTTTGAATAAATAATTAAATTACACTAGGGTCACTGAGACACCGTGTATTTTCATCAAATAACATATATATTACTGTAAAAAAAAACAATAAAAATAAACCCTTTGTAGTTTATTATGTCCGCGAAAAAAATTAATGTAAGACTCGAGGTTTATATTTTGTATACCATTCATATTTATTTATATATCTACAAGTAATAACCCGACAATGACTACGGAATGAGACAGCTAATGAAAGCCAATATAATTAAGGGATAACAATGACTGGGTGACGTTATACTAGGACCCATCCTCTGCTCGTTCAAGTGACCATGTCACTTTGCCTGCTATATTACTATTTTAGACCTAAAATAATATTCGAGTATTATCAGTATTTGAAAAATATAAGATATCATGCAATATCATGCAGCCATTCCTATTGTAAGATCAAAGCCGTTCTCGTTTTTATCAAAAATCAACAACACATTACAATTAGACAATAATCATGTGCATCCTCTACCTACTAGACTCAGGGCATGTGTCTATACTGCTGATCCAGTCATACATGCTTAAACTTTAGAGCCGACCAATTGGCACCAGTGACTTCGTATCTGACTCAGCCGTCCACCGGATACGAATCACTACTCGCCATATAGCTTGTCTGCAGCTCTAAATTTTAACATTCCATTCAATTTTCATGCGTACAATTTCAAGCTGAACCCATTTACGTCGTTAGTACTCAATAACGATTGTATGCTCCGTGACAGATATCACTAAAACCACTAGCAGTACGGAGAAACCACCGCCAACCGGCGCTTGATCGATTAAGATCTTCGCAGTTTCTCGACGTAACCACCAGGACATTGGAGTCGTCTCCCGGTCATTACTGACCGCCCGATGGTTCAACGATCACACGACTCATATCGGCTTTCGCCAATTAAACCACTAGTAGCGCGGAGAAGCTACTGCGATACGGCACTTGATCGATTCCCTAATCTTGTAGTCTCTCGACGCAACTACTAGGACGACGACTCCCTAGACAGCATTAAGATGCAAATCTTCCTCCTTCTGGCCTCCATTTGTAATGAGTTAGGTCATACTCAGTGCAATAATGAAGTATCCTTGCTGCTACGGAGCTCAGGTTCACTCCAGCTGTTCACCAACTCCTCCAGGTTCGCACTAATAAGTGCTGATTGTTGCTGCAACCGCTTAATTTTACACTGTCAAGAGTTGAACGGCCAACGTGATAGTCCAACTTAGCTTTTTACCTAGAACAGATTAAGAGTGTCGATGATGTAACGTCTTACCACTAAAATCCCTTCAAGATTCCTGGTTTTCCGTCTACAATCATAATGACGGTCCATGACATACTCGATGTACACGTTCGTGCATTTCATGCACTATCGTCAATTGTTGAAAGATCTTCAACAGCTATCGCTGCCGTCCATACTGACTCGGTAATATCTGTACAACGGTTACTCGAGCAACAGACGTATCCCAGACGAGTTGATACTTCAGCACTCGTCTGAACCACCTTCGAAGCCTAGTCAGAAACTTTGAAGACATGAATTAACATTTTAGCTAGAGACAGATGTAATGCTCTCGACGATATATAAATCTTATCTTCATCAAGCCTTAATTACAATAACTTAATGATTATTTTATTTTATTTTTAATGGTTACTATGCTCACATATTCTATCGCTGAAATTCCAGCTTGAATTTCAATCATATTTTATACAGGTGCGAGAAACCACATTTCGTTCACTCAACATCCAAGAAGGACGTATAGCTGATTCCCCTTACTTTAAGATACTCAACGTACTTAATGTTAGACCATAGCTATTCTAACAACCGATACCTCATAGCTGATGTGACAATATACTCTAACCAGTATCCACAACCTTTTTTTTTTTTTGAGGTCCAGTTGACCTGAGTTTACTACCTGACTATTACTTGTCATAAAATTAACCCGCAGTCTTAAACAAGACTACTATTGTTTAAGGGACAGTAACTGCGCTACTGTACAGATTCAAACCAAACTATTTTGCAATTACGTAAATATCGATCTTGTTGACCGACGTTTCTATTACTTTAAGATCTTAAAATCTTGTTCTGTCGGCAGGGCATTCAATAATTTCGTAGTAGTCCGATACCACATGGTGATTTTAAAAATGATAATTTCGATTACAATTTAAATTTGCAAACTTCATCCAAGTATTGTGCGATATTAATTTACAATGCTCAGTGATAACTCTTCGCAAAAATACCGATATAAATTTAGAATATAGTGCTGAATTATTTAATCGCTCATCTAATTCTTCATCTTTCTAGTATGCAATTAGTACATTAATTAATGACCTAGCATTCACAAATAATCGACTTCAATAATCTATACTAATATTATAAAGGGGAAAGAGTTGATTGTTTGTTTGCATTGAATCGACTCCGAAACTACTGAACCGATTTGCAAAATTCTTTCACCGTTGGGAAGCTACACTATCCCCGGATGACATAGGCTATATTATATTTTCAAATTATTGTTAAATACCCTGCGAACCCGGGGTAGACTGCTAGTCATTAATATTATTAATTATTTATCTTTAGCTTTCGTCCATCAACGATATACTTTGTCAATTTATAACTGACAATTCTACTTTACGATATCAAACGCTTAACAATTTTATTTACATCTTGTTTAAAAATGTCTAGCCAATTCGATATTATTACGGGACGTTAAAATTTTTTAAATAACATCTCTTACAAAACTATCTGATTTTTCTAACTCAAATGATAGTGCTATCATACTAACGTAAGGTTGGTGAAATTAGATAATTATCTTTCGTTTTAACTAGCTTACAATCAATGCTGAGGAGCATTTCAATAATACAGTACACAATAATTATTTACAATCTATTGTAGGACTACTTCGTACTTTGTGCATTATACCGATGAGTTTACTTAGCCCGTAACCGACACATGGTTGCCACTCAACTTGAGTACTTGAGAACTTGAGTACTCAACTTAAGTACTTACAATAAGGAAATAAAACAAGGGTTTCATGCGAGAAAAAGACTCGGCTGTGAGAAAACTAAACCCGAGGTTTCTTCGTATAGTAATTCTAATATTATGTCCTTGAAACCATCTGTTTTGTGTTTTTATGTTTTTAAAATTTTCTTAAACTCGACTCAACATAATTTTTCTACCAACAATGAATTTTACTTATTAAGTTACTGGCAACACGCGTAATATTTATTTTCAACGACGAACGAAAAGGATATTTTGAACTTTTCAAAGACTTTAACTAGAAACACTTTTATACCAACATGTGTTATTTAGGCATTTCGAATTTCTACGTTATAACTATTTAATAGTTTCTACTTTCTCCTTTGTGTATTGTTCATAAAATATATGTGACCACCGGGTTCTATTTTATAGTTTTGCCGAAGATAATTTCTTCAAACTTGGCGTCATATATTTTATATATATTATAAACAATAAGTTCGTTTTCCGAATTTTTAATCTTTGCAATTTGCAATAACTCCACATTAATAAAATCAATCATTCTACTCTCTTATAGCTAACTAATATCCAATTGTAACGATTAAAAATCAAGGCGTTACTAAATTATATTGTGATTCTGATTAAGACTACTGCTTATTTATTTTGAAAATGTATAGTTACTTATAACCGCGACAACATTCTTTGGAACCGCATAGCGAGTACTCACTACTTGATCGCGCAAGTATATCAATGCTACATCCGGTATGCATAATTCGGAGTTCTGCTTCATTATCTATTAATTTACTATTTCTTCATGTTATTACAATTACTACTTGCAATAACACTTTATTTATTATCGAGCAAGCATTACTAAGCCTACTTTATTATACCTCTTAATATACCAACTCAAGTTGTATCATAATTAATTACTTTTAACTTCTACATTACCAAATTTATCGTTCATTATAACGCTGACACTCAGTGTCGTATTACCAAATAAGCGATAATGAGTTGACCAGCTTTAGGCCCTGATTCCTCATTTGCTGATGAACTATTTTATCGTAATCATTCGTTATTGATATCGCTCTGACGTTGAATCCAGTAACGTCTTCAGCGTTGAACTCATCATCCATTCTCTGCACCGATTGCTGGTGGACTCGCTGAGAATGCAATTTCGGTTGCAAAAGATGCTTTAGTCCTGGTTCCTTCTACAAGTACGACCTCTACAAAGCCTATCTCGACCGCAGCTATGGATATTCTTAACTACTTCAATTTTTCAGAGAAGTTGCAATTTTCAAAGATGTAGTAACATGACCTTGGGTGATCTAACTACGAAGTAGCCAAATTTGAGGATTGAGTAGGGTTGACCCAGTACTCAACGTAATGACCTTTAAACTAATGCGAAACCACAATATTCACACTAACAATAACTTCTCAATTATAATTAATATATTATAACTTATTATAACATTAATACACCACACTTTCCACGGAACACGGATTTCCAATTCCACTTCTGATATGTAAGACTCGAGGTTTATATTTTGTATACCACTCATATTTATTTATACATCTACAAGTAATCACCCGACAATGACTACGGAATGAGACAGCTAATGAAAGCCAATATAATTAAGGGATGACAATGACTGGGTGACGTTGTACTAGGACCCATCGCGTGAGGTCCTCATGAAGGGTGGCGTCGGAATGCCCCTAACAATCTCTCTCGTAGTCCTCTCAACCCTCGTTGAGTGGGGGCGAGTCTTGTCACGGGCTGGGGGTAAGACCTTACGTCACAGATCTCGGGCCTCACGATACTCGACAGCCTTCACCCTCGGAAATAAGAATAGCGTTGCTTACATTAATGAAAAAAAAAAAAAAAAAAATGTGTGTGTGCAAGTCACACACGGTGGAAGTGAAACTTCTGAAAAGTCCCTGAATAAAATACTTATTGAAAAGTATTGAAAAAATGAACAGTCGCTTTATGTAAACTGTATATTTATAAATACATAAAAAAAGAATTAGGATTATTGAAAACAATTCAAATCTCATCATTTTTTATACTTTTTAATGACTATTTTTAATCAGGGGTAGGCTACGAGAGATTGAGATAGATATATAGAGTATCAGGAGTATTAGGATTAATGTGAGGTTAATTATTTTTCACCGAGCCTAAAAAGTATTTAATATTTTAATGGGCTTGTTCGAGTTTACTAAGTTCTTCGCTGGACTGAGCTTAGATAAGTATACATTTAGTCCAGTTGAGAAGAGGCAAAATAAAGACCTTACTCGGTAAAAATCGCTGAGAACTTTCGACTGGACTACTTGCATTCAAGAAAACGAATCCCGGAAAAAATAGACCGGAAAAAATAGACCCGGAAATATAGACCTGGAAAAAATTTTAAAGTCATGAAAAATTCATATTATTTCACATTATTTCAGATTTATTAAATTCTATTATTATTATAATTATTATTTTATAATAATTTTAATGAAATAATATGAATTTTTCATAATTTTAAAATTTTTTTCGGGTCTATTTTTTCCAATTACCGTTTTCTTATAGATATTCTTTAGAGAGAATGTAGTCACTTTTAGTTTTTGGTACATGATCTGCTAAGATCTCCCAAGAGCTTAGTAAACTTGCACGAGCCCGAAGTAAACAATTATATTACATATATTACATATTGTTAAGTCTCTATATTTTCACATTGAACAAATGATACGAGAAGTTTATAGTAATTGAAATAGGAAACAAATGCTCTAGTTTTAATTTGATTTATATATCTTTGGGGTAATAATTTACAAATACACGGAAAAAAGAAAACTCGAAAAATTACAATATATAATGTAACGTGGCGCTCCTTGATGAAAACTGGAAAAATTACAGTTTCAGATTGTAATTATGTGAAGAAACTTAATTTTTTTTTTATTATTTTTATTCATTTATTGTTTATGTTTAATTAAATAATTAATTTTGCAACCCACGCTATGACTAAGAACATTAAAAAAAAAAAAAAAAAAAAAAGACATAACTACTTAAATTTCGCGCAATCATTTTAGTTCTCGACCCACCGCTAGAGCGCACCGAAAATACTAAACTGTTCGCTGGACGAGTATTATTCCATACTTTTATAAGCAAAAACTATGACGGGAAAATTCATTCCGATAAGGAACTCTATCTGTGAGTGTTAAGTCGCTGGATTTAAAACTCAGTCAATCTTCCTTGCTCTGGTCCGCTGGGATAATAGTAAGGTAAGTTTGATTTAAATTAACCGATTAATTATTGGTTAATGTATTACGCTGGCTACACATTAATCCATAATTAACCGTTTTCCCAGTACTCGGACCATCTGTAAGGGTACTGTGGTGAAACTATACCGTGTAGGTGGTGCAAGAAGGATCCTATCCGCTTGTATCTGGGTAAAGGTTAGGACTCCTGGGAGACGGCGAGTCACCAGGATATGGGATATTAGCTTTGAGAATTATTAGCTCGTGTTTGCACAAATGATAAAATCGGAATCCGGAAACTCGCTTACCGACCGTCACAATAATTACTAGACTAACTGATTTATTGACAATAAAGATTTAAAATTTAAAGTCCTCATAAATTATTCTAATTACTATTTAATTTAATTGAATTTATAAGTCTTAAATGTTTAATTATTTTATTTATCGAGAGTAAATCTAAATTTAAATTTTTGGAAAATTAGATTAAAAACTTATAATTTATTATTCCATATAATAAAATAAAATTTGTTATTAACAAGGCAGTTAATTCATTAATTACTAGTATTACGTTAATCATATATTTTTAATATTAAAAAAAAAAAATAATATATTCTTCATTAATTAAAAAAAACGACCCTGGTATCCGACGAGCTTAAGAGCTGAAGAATATACCGTTACAAATTGGCGCTCGAACAGGGACAAATAATTTTGACTAGACTAGACACTAAAATGATTAATCGAACAGCACCCTCTAAAACCTCCTACGTCTGGACTTTACGTCGCGAACAAGTAATTGAAGAAATGGATAAATGGGGTATTCAATATGATAAAAATGCGACGGTAGCTGAATTAAGACCTATCCTTCGAGATTTTTTTAAAAGAAAAAAAACTAGCAAATAAAAGTCGCGCTTCTAGTGTTGAAAATATTCTCCGCGATTTAGATGAATTTGAATTAAAAAATAATTAGGAAACTGGGGCGGAATCATTATCGATAGAAGAAGTAGAAAAAGAAATCCGGGATAAATTAGAAAAGCGTAAAAAAGAATGGCATCAGGATTGTGAATATCGGGAAAAGCAGATGAGACAGGAAATTGAGAATAGGCTGCTTAAAGAATGGGCATATGAGCAAAGAATGATAGAAGACCAGGATCAAAAACAACGTGATGAATTTGTAAAACAAGTAAGACAAAATCTTAATCAACAATTAATTATGGCCGGTATGAATCCTACCCCAATAATAGAAAATCGCTTACCGGAAACAGCAACACGCGACCTAGTAAGAAAATGGAATATTATGTTTGGGGGTGGAAACAATGTATTAGACTTTTTGGAAAGAGTAGAAGAGCTTGTCGCTAGCTATGGTTACGACAAGAATCGTTTGCTAGAATGTGTACCTTTAATTTTAAAAGACAAAGCATTATTATGGTATAGGAATAATAAAAAAAAACTGGCAAACATGGGATGAATTTACTGATGATTTGAGAGTATTTCATACACCACCGGGAACAGAAATTGAGCTTGAAGAACAAATCCGCCATCGTGTGCAAGGAAGTAATGAGATCGCGAAAGAATATATTACCCAATTACAAACATTGATGCGACGATTCGGGAAAATGAGTCCAACAGCACAACTAGCTAGGCTTTATCAAAACCTACGTCCAGAATACAGCAAATATATTAAGCGCGCAGAATTTACCAGTGTCGCGGAATTAATCAAACTAACCGGAGAATACGAACAAATACTCGTGCAAGAAAAATCGTATAAACCTCCTACAGTCAAACCAGTAAAAAACACCCCATTAATAGTCAATGAATACAACTGGAAAGAATGCTGTTGGAGATGTCGTCAACGGGGACACATGCGTAGTCAATGCCAAAACAAGCCAGTAAAATTTTGTTCACGATGTGGAACTCTTGATATCTTTTCACGCGATTGTCCTTGTCCGGGAAACCAGGAAAGGGTCGACCCGAGTTCCGCGAGCTGACCCAGAAACGATCCAAGGACAACCAACCAAGAAAATTCGAAAACGGGGCCGGACAATTCTATACAAAACCAATAAACAATAATGATAACCGTCCGCATACAGACATACGAATAAAATCACTTACGATACAGTAGTAGTTTAGTAGATATACATGCACTGATGGACACTGGAGCAACCGCGTCAATAATATCTCTAAAATTATGGAATTTCTTACAACAAAGACATTGGTATAAATATTATGATTTAAATACAACGTCCGGGTCAACACTCGATAATAGTCCAATTCATACAGTAGGAACTGTTATATTAACCGTGGAGCATAATCAAAGACAACACGATTTGTCTTTTCATGTCCTGACTACCTGTTCAAATGATATGCTGCTAGGCATGGATAATTTATCAAAACTCGGTTATCAAATAATTAATCACTTTACTGTTGAAGAATACAATAATCTTACCTTAAATAACGCGCGTAACGAAATTGACCAACTTATACAAGAAAATATACAGCTGAGTGGTGTAGCTACCTGTGCTGTTCATAAAATTAAACTTAAACCTAATATAGAACCAATCAAAGCTCGTTATTATCCTCGTAATCCGGCTATGCAAGAAATCATTAATAATGAAGTGGACCAAATGTTAAAAGATGGTACCATTGAACCATCTAATAGTCCATGGAGCTCTCCTGTTGTTGTAGTCCGGAAAAAGAATAACAAACTTAGATTTTGCGTAGATCTCCGAAATGTAAATGATGTAACCGAAAAAGATGCGTTTCCTTTACCATTTATAAATGCATCTTTAGATAAACTTAAAGCGGCCAAGGTAATTTCTACAATAGATCTAAAAAGTGGATATTAGCAGATCCCTCTAGATGAAGCTAGTAAACCAATAACCGCGTTCACGATCCCCGGTCGCGGTTTATACCAGTTCCGTGTGATGCCGTTTGGCCATCACTCTGCTCCGGCAACTTTTCAACGAGCAATGTCCGAAATTATTGGCGCAGATTTAGAACCATATGTGGTAGTCTATCTTGATGACATAATTATTGTCAGTGAAACTCTTGAACATCATATGGAACTCCTGCGCGAAATTTTTAGTCGATTGAAAAGGGCAAACCTGAAAATTAATCCTGATAAGAGCCGTTTCCTAGAAAACCAGACTGTATATCTAGGCCATGTAATTACTGGGGAAGGTATTAGTACTGACCCTGAAAAAGTACGGGCAATTCAAGAAATCCAGAAACCGAAAACCGTAAAAGAATTGCGTCAATTCTTGGGAATGATATCTTGGTATCGCCGATTTATACCTAATTGCGCAGATTTAACTAAACCCCTGACTTCTCTTCTCCAAAAACGAAAACGTTGGAAATGGGAAGAAAACGAACAAGACGCGTTTGAAACTTTGAAGGCAAAACTTCAAACAGCTCCAATACTAGTTCCACCGGATTTTAACCTACAGTTTACACTACAAACAGACGCAAGCAACACAGGACTAGGTGCTGTATTAACACAAGTCCAAAATAATAAAGAATGCGTTATCGCGTATGCAAGTAGAACATTAAATAAAGCAGAGCAAAATTATTCTGTAACCGAAAAAGAATGTTTAGCTGTAGTTTTGGGAATTGAAAAAATGAGACCATATTTGGAAGGGTATAAATTTATAGTTATAACTGACCATCAATCCCTTAAATGGTTAAGGACAATCGAAAGCCCTACAGGTAGAGTGGCTCGATGGAGTCTCTACCTGCAGCAATTTGATTTTGAAATTATTTACCGGAAAGGAAAATGGAATAAAGTAGCTGACGCGTTATCTGGAAACGAAGAAACCAGTAGTACTAGTAACATTGAAGAAACAGTAGATTCTAGTATATTAATTGCTAATGTAAAACTTGATGATTGGTATGACCAAGTTAAAGTGGGAGTAGAAACTCAACCTCAAAAATATCCAGAATTTTGTATAATTAATAATAATCTTTATCGACACGCGTATCATAGTCTAGATTATTCGGATCGCGGTGATACCTGGAAACTCTGCGTTAGGAAATCAAATCGGGGAAAAATTTTACAAGAAAATCATGATGAACCAACGGCTGGTCATTTAGGAATCGCCAAAACAATCGCGAGAATTTCTAAATCATACTATTGGCCAAAAATGCGTGCAGAAATAACCGATTATGTAATAAAATGCGAAAAATGTCAAGAATATAAACCCCCCCAAAAGCCTATCGCGGGTACAATGGGAACTATACAAGCTACGCAACCCTGGGAAGTTGTTTCAGTGGATATTATTGGACCTAAGCCACGATCATCTAATGGGATGTCTTACGCGATAGTATTGCAAGATAAATTCACTAAGTGGATTGAGGTCCAACCCCTTCGACAACAAACTGCTGCTGCAGTTACCAGAGCACTTAAAGAACGAGTTTTATTAAGATTTGGACGCGTCGAGAAAGTAATGACTGATAACGGTACACCTTTTATCAGTAAAGAATTTACTAACTTATTAAATGAATACAATATTAAGCACATAAGAACATCACCATATTCGGCCCAATGTAATCCCGTTGAACGCACAAATCGCGTATTAGGAACTATGTGAGCCCAATTCGTGGAAAAGAATCAAAAGACCTGGGATAAACTTTTACCCGAACTAACCTTTGCATATAATACTGCACGACACGATTCTACAGAATTTACCCCAGCATATTTAAATTATGGAAGAGAAATTAAACCCCCTGTATCCTTCTATTCTCAAACACACAGATCAGATAAAGAATACAATATTTCAGAAGCAGTAAAGACATTAAACGAAACAATAGAATTAGTTCAAGTTAATTTAGCTAGAGCCTATGATAAGCAAAGTAAATATTATAATGAACGTCATAAAACTTGGACTCCACAAGTTGGGGATTTAGTATGTAAAAAAGAACATTACCTTTCTTCAGCAATGGATAATTTTTCAAGTAAATTGGCTAACAAGTATACCTCTGGTCCTACTATCACTGAAATTGTTGGACCGGCCATATTCGAAATCAGTAAAGAAGGAAAAACACAGACTGTTCATATCAAAGATTTAAAACCTTTTATACATAATAAACGACTCTTAACGTACAAACAAACTAACCTTAAAATTAATTAATCTAGTAATTAATAACTTACCTGCCTTGTTTTCATAATTATTCAATATATATACCTGTAAACATTTTTTTTATTTATTAGTATAACATAGAATCAAGATGTTCAAGAAGAAAGAATTAGATTTATTAACAGAGATCGAACTATTACAAACGGCTTTAACAAAATGCAAAAATCTACCACATCGAGAACACTTCTCCATCAGCATGCTCGCCTGTCACCACACTCCAGCACAAATTCGTAAAACTCGGCTCAAAATAGAAAAAGAATTTAAATTATTTGGTGCAGCTAGTCCGGGACAATGCTGCGAATACGGATATAAAGAAATACCTGACTTTGTAAAAGTAAATTATAAAATACGAGTTTCAGCACGAACTCCAGTGGAACCTTATGATCCTCTAAAACCTGGTTTCGACCGTCCAAAGAAGTCTGTAATTAATCCGTCTGCAGTTAATCCGGCTTCAGTTAAACAGTCTATAGTTAAACAACCTTCCGTCACGCAATCTCCAGATAAACCAGTACTAAGTAATCAAGCATCAATCCAATTTTCAAAAGAAAATACATCACTCAAAACAAAGCCGAAAACTGTATCTAATGGCATCATTCAACAACAACCAATTAGACCACACAGCCCGCTACAAGAACTCCAAGCTAATTGGATAAATGACTTAACACTAGAATTAGAAGAAGTTCCACCTATCTCTGCATTAGAAGCTTCTCTATTTGAACCACCTAGAAAAATTAAGACTGCAATGGAGCGATTAAAAGAAGTTATCCGCCCATTTGAAGAAGTAAATGAACGACCTTTGGGACCACAACAGCGACGTCGGACCTTCCACGCTTACGATAAGAATCAACAAGTATTTAAAATTTACCAAACTAGAAATCGAACCACTAAAAAACCAACGGGAAAATATTTAAGAGATTTTCTGCACAAATTTCTGACCAGCAACTAGACGAAAAGTGACAAACTAAGTTCATCACTTTTCTTTCCAGGAAAGGAGTATGTGAAGAAACTTAATTTTTTTTTATTATTTTTATTCATTTATTGTTTATGTTTAATTAAATAATTAATTTTGCAACCCACGCTATGACTAAGAACATTAAAAAAAAAAAAAAAAAAAAAAAAGGCATAACTACTTAAATTTCGCGCAATCATTTTAGTTCTCGACCCACCGCTAGAGCGCGCCGAAAATACTAAACTGTTCGCTGGACGAGTATTATTCCATACTTTTATAAGCAAAAACTATGACGGGAAAATTCATTCCGATAAGGAACTCTATCTGTGAGTGTTAAGTCGCTGGATTTAAAACTCAGTCAATCTTCCTTGCTCTGGTCCGCTGGGATAATAGTAAGGTAAGTTTGATTTAAATTAACCGATTAATTATTGGTTAATGTATTACGCTGGCTACACATTAATCCATAATTAACCGTTTTCCCAGTACTCGGACCATCTGTAAGGGTACTGTGGTGAAACTATACCGTGTAGGTGGTGCAAGAAGGATCCTATCCGCTTGTATCTGGGTAAAGGTTAGGACTCCTGGGAGACGGCGAGTCACCATGATATGGGATATAAGCTTTGAGAATTATTAGCTCGTGTTTGCACAAATGATAAAATCGGAATCCGGAAACTCGCTTACCGACCGTCACAATAATTACTAGACTAACTGATTTATCGACAATAAAGATTTAAAATTTAAAGTCCTCATAAATTATTCTAATTACTATTTAATTTAATTGAATTTATAAGTCTTAAATGTTTAATTATTTTATTTATCGAGAGTAAATCTAAATTTAAATTTTTGTAAAATCAGATTAAAAACTTATAATTTATTATTCCATATAATAAAATAAAATTTGTTATTAACAAGGCAGTTAATTCATTAATTACTAGTATTACGTTAATCATATATTTTTAATATTAAAAAAAAAAAATAATATATTCTTCATTAATTAAAAAAAAACGACCCTGGTATCCGACGAGCTTAAGAGCTGAAGAATATACCGTTACAATTATTACAGATTTTATAAGAATTACATTGTCGAATGTAATATTTACATTGAAAGCTCTGAAAATTAACATTCAAAGTTTAAATTTAGAAAAATGTTATTTCGAACTGTAATTTTTTTATTTTTTAATACGGCAGGACACTTATTTTATTACTATTTATAACGTAATTTTTCGAGTTTCCTTTTTTCCGTGTTTTACGGTGCATTTAAGATAAAAATGTCGTGAAAGAAAAAAATAATGACTTCGATAGCTTTTTTGCCTTCAAAAGGAGAAAATTTTGGCTTTTATTTTTTTTGGATAAAATTTCTATTTTATATTTTTTTGATGTTTTAGATATATTTTTTTAAAAAGTAGAGGAGAAGGGGGTCAATTGAACCACGGGTCAATTGAACCACTTGACTTAAAAAATCGAAAAAATTGAAAAAACGCTTCATGCTCTTAGAATTAGATTCTAATATGTTAAACTCGGATATGATCAAAATTTGAAATCATTGTGATTAATAAATTTTGAAAAGTTGAGATTTTATTATTTCTAGGCATGTAAACTGTTTTTTCGTCCTAGGCAGACGTATGGGGATTTTCACGCGCAGACGACACTCAATTTGTAAATAATACGCGTACGCGCCAGTATCTACTGGGCTGTATAGAACTTTATACAGTCGAGGACAATGTCACGCAAGCGTCACCAATCTCTATACAGCCGAGTAGCTTACGTTTCAACTGTCATTTTAATTAAAAATCGCACCTTTGACTAACTTCAAGACTTTCATGTATTTTTGTTTAGAGGATTAGAGGGTTATGGCGTTGTACACTATTTATTTATAAATTGAGTATCCCCTGCATGTAAAAACCCGTATACGTCCACCACAGGACGAAAAATTTTTTAAACACCATGGGCAAGCCACGCGCAAATACGGTCTCGGTTCCTTATACTATCCCTGCTGAAAATATTTATCACCTCGACCGTATTGGCGCGTGGCTCGCCCAAGGTACATAAATAACTATTTCGACTGGTGACAAATTGTTTAATAATATTTCAATTTTTGAATAAATTGATAAAATTTGAATTGTAGTAGTTGTATATACTTATACTTTATAATCCTCAACTTTGTTCATAGTGATATAATAGTTTATTTATTTATTATTTACTATTAATTGTTATAAAATTATATGGGGTTGTCACGGGGCTCCTTCATTACCCGTTAAAGGTCCTCGCCCTAGCCGCGGTTAGTTATCGACAGATCGCGGGCGCTGTGGTCTAGGATGCTCGCGCAGTTAGAAATAAATTAACATAAGTTCCAGGGCGTAGAGAGTAAGGGTTCCGAGGGTGGGGATAATCCCACACGGAGGTAGAGTGAAGTTGTCGCACCGAAAGAAGACATTGTGAAGCCGGAGCCCAACAAAGCTGCCTCGTAACTCAACAGTATAAGGTAACTATCTTTGTTCCTTCGAACCTTTTTGTGGAACGAAGCGATTATTCACCATTAATAATTTATATCTATTTTGCTAGGCATTTAGCCAGCTTAATTGAATTAAACAATTACTCTAACAGTACTGTGGTTACAGATTATTAAATATCGCCGAATAATTCCCGAGAAGCAGCGCAAATACAAAGTGATTAGCCAGCGAGCAGTCGAGATTGTTATAGCAGACACACCGGGACCCAAGTACGCGTAAAAGAAAACTACGAGAGTCGCCAGGAAATTATAACAATCCCAGGTGCTGATAATTAACCTCTGTATAATCTTTTGCGTTGCTCGAGGATATTCTAGGCGCCAGCCAGGTTCTTTCTTCCAATCACTAAATTTATTAATTATAATTGAATTTATTTAATAACTAAAATTATAAAATCGAGGTTAAGAATAATTTAATTAAAATTTAAGATTAGGATAAATTCTCAAAATTCAAATTAATTAAAATTAAAATCAAAGGAGGTTAAAATTATAAATTAAAATATTAAATAATTTAAGTTAAAATTAAAATAAAATTTATAAAATTCAAATTAGTTTAAAATCGAATTAATGGTTAAAAGCAAAAGTAAAATCCGCTAAATAAATTTAATAATAAATTATAATTAAATTAAAATTAACACAAAATATTATTTAAGTCAATATTAAATTAATAACTAAAATTAATCTCAAAACTTAAAATAATTCTAAAGGTTAAAATAAGAATTGATAATTAAAATCAACCTCGAAAATAATTCTAAAAATTAAAAGTGAAATTTATAATTAAGATCGACATCTAAAATAATTCTAAAAGTTGAAACTGAAATTAATTATTAAAATCAAATCAGTAAAATAATTCTAAAAGTTAAAATTGAATTTTATCAATCTTCGAAATTTAAAATAAATTATAAATTAGTAAATTAAAATTATAAAATTATAAAAGCAAAAATTATTATTAAATTAAATTGTTCAAGACTTCGATAAATAAATTTTTCCATATTCCAGTAAATAATTATTGAGAAAATTTATAATAAAATTTTGACCTTGGAAAATTTAGCCAAGCTAATATTCCTATCTCAAATCCACTCTGGAATTCAAGATGGACGCTAAGCCGAGTACTCAGGCAGATGAAATTCAATTGAAATAAAACTAAAATTTTTGGTTTCAAGAAAGTTTCTGTGATAAATTAATAACAATAATAATAATAATATGAAATCAGAATTAAATTTAATTATTTATTGAAGTCAAGATTAGGAACCGGGAGAATTTGAATTTGAGTCTCAGGAAGATTATTGTAAAATGCGAGTATTAAGGAATATTGTTAATTAAAATGGAGTGAGTTATTTTAATATTGTTATTAGAAATAGTGTGATAATTGGGTAAATTGTTTTATTAAAAAGTGTGTGTGTGTGGAAATAATTTACATTATATACTACTCGTTCACGCGCTGTCGAGGAGGTTAGTATTAGCAGGTTGTCGACTAGTTTCATGGTATCCTCCTCTGTTCTAGTCGACTTCAGGTTTCTTAGTCCCGTAATGAGAGTCCGGGCGACAGCGAAAGGGCTAAGGACGGTTTGAACCTTGGGCAGGGATCCGGGCGACCACACAAGGTCAGATCTAGACTCGTAGAGCGTGAGGGTCCGGTGGACAGCGCGATTTAGTTAGAAACTGCGGTAAAGACGCTCCATAAGAGGGTACCGTTAGGAATAAGGGATTATGATAAAAACTGCAGTATAGACGCTCCATATGAGGGTACTGTCAGGATTAAGACACTTTTTATTCGAAACTACAGTATAGACGCTCCATAAGAGGGTACTGTTAGGATTAAGACTTTTGATATTTTATAAGAATGTGTGTGTGTACGAGATAATATTCAAGGCTATTGTAAAAGTCAGTTGAATAAATTTGGAGTTTAATTTAAAAATAATTGTTATTATTTTTGTCAGCCTAATTATAATCTCTCTCGACCCTTAGATATCTCTCATTGCTTAGACCGGTTCTGGAAACCGTGATAAAAATTCCAGTAGCACCCTTGAATTTTAAAAATTAAAAAAGGGGTGACATAGCAGGAACCTACCGTTACAGGGTCAATTGAACCAGCAGTCCCGGGGACGATTGAAGCATACGGAGAAGCATGGGACATGCGCGCGCATCTTGACTCTACGTGAAAAATACTCAGGGAACTAACCTAACAATTCGATGAACAGAATTTATAATGAAAATTATTTTTAAATTGATTTTTAATTTATTTAATATATTTTATTTTTATTTTTGAGTTTTACTTGTATACCGTTATCTGGTTTTTACAAGGCTGATATCCCCACTTTATCTCCATTCTATATCTCCCTCTTTATTGCGGCTATGGACCGACTTGTGCTTTCTGTACCGTATTCACCCTGAACCTAATCTTCTCAGGCTGTTGGAACAGAATCATGGGAAAACCACAGAGAAAATCCATGATTGTACAGTCGGAGCTGGGCTAACTCTACAGTGATTAATAAGAAACTCTTCTTTATCGACCACTGGAGCATTAGAGACCCCTCTCCTAGTGTGCAGAGATCCCTCACGCTAGCCAACGTTGACTAGAGTGGTCACCCATTCAAGTTGTTGCTTAAATGTGTGATCGCCCAAAGTCAGACGTGTGCCGCCCGGCTATCTCTGCCATTTCCAGAGGCTGGCAACGTAACATAACGCACATATTTTTAATTATAATCACTGAAAAATATTGGTGCGTGCTGGGATCGAACCCGGGTCCCACTTTTTCGAAAAGCGAGCACTGAGCCGACCAGGCCATTGCCAGCCTCTCTAATTTATTTAATATAATATCTGTGCATTAAAAATGTGCAACAGTATTATTAGCAAGTAACAATTATTAATATATTATTTATTAAAAGTTCGGGTATGAGTTTTAAATATTATTGGTTCAATTGACCCCAAGCAGTGGTTTAATTGCCCCCGAGCGGAGGGTCAATTGAACCATTCAACGCGTTTGGATAAATTAATGATTCTTAAAAATTCACGTTGTTTATTGACTAATTTATGTGTTGATAATAATAGTACACTTAATAAGCTACCATTCCAAGAAAAAAAAATTAGGAAAACGGTTGACCCTGAAGGCCATCCCTGCAACTTCCCGCTAATTCCATACCTGGATGCTTAAAATTGCACTTATGCCGTTTTTGAGCGCTCTTCGAGCTCAAAAATACAGGTTATGTGTTGTTTTGAGCTCTCCGAGCTCAAACAGATAACATTTCTATGCTTTTGAGCACTTCGAGCTTAGAAGTCTAATAAAAGTTTGATAAAACACTATTTTTTGAGTTTTCGAACCGCAATAACTTTTGAATGAATGAACCAATTTTTACGCGGTTGGCGGCATTCAACGCAGTTTTTTAAACCCTTTTAAAAATTTTTAAGTTTAAATTGATCAAACTAGAAAATTCGGAGTAATTCCGAAAAAACACTTTTTTGGGTTTTCTTTCCTGCACGATATCTCTCGAATGAATCAAACGATTTGGACCGGATTAGCGGCGATAGACGTGGTTTTTCAAGGTTAAGAGCTGATTAGTTTTTGTAGTTAATCGATGAAGCCGTTCGAAAGTTAATCCAAAAAAACCACTTTTGAAAAAATTTTTTTTTAGATTTCTCGAAATCTATTGGATCGAATAGGTCCAAAATCTAAGTTTGGACGAGCCCTTTTAAATAGCGCCAACCGCGATCGAATCGGTCAAGCCATTCAAAATTTATGAGAGGTTTACACACACACACACACACACACACACACACACACACACACACACACACACACACACACACACACACACACACACACACACACACACACACACACACACACACACACACACACACACGCACAGAAGAGATACTGCTACCGGGCGCGTCTCCCCGAGCGGATGGGAGAACGCTCGCTGTCCTTGGATGACACTTAATCTCTTAGTTGATGAGGTACAGCGGGTAGGAGCCAAGCAAAATAACCAAACAAAATAAGCTCCCGTGGACAAAACTCCCCTTTAATGGGTTGGTCACACTAACTGACCTAGCAAGACGATTGGTTCCTGCTGTAACTCACTGGGAGTGTCCGGAACCTGTATCGTAGTTTCCGACGATGCAGGCCACGGCTGATGTGAGCTTGCTCTGCCGAGGTGAAAGTTGCAGCAGTGGATCAGGAGCCAGCCACTTCGGGCCTTGATCAGGAAGTACGCAGTGAGTGTTAGAGATCGGAATCTTCACCGCTCCGAGCGAGTCTAGTCCGTCCGTGTATTCCGGGACTGGCTAAGTGTCGGCTAGGCCTCAGGGAACTGGGGTAGGAGTACTATCTCCGAGGGTACTCCCGTTCTTAGTTGTGGCAACCCGCTCCACTCCGTACGATGCGCTGGTAAATCAAAAAAGTATGAGTCCGTTACAGGAAACAAACATGAATAGAAACGGGCTTCATGCTCAACAAGCAGCGATTGAAGCAAGCGCTGACATGAAGAGAACGCAAGCGTTGGAGCGCCTTGAGAAGCTGACCATTGAGCTGCAAGAGTTTGTCCAAACTAAGGTCAATATCCACAAGGAGATAAAGACCAAGACAACAGGTGTAGTCAATGCTCTTGGAAGATTCAAGAAACTGGACGAAGAATGGCGCTCATCATTACACCGCACCCCTTGTGCTACATCGGAGAGAAACAGTCAAGTGGTTGTTGAAGAAGCGATGGACACTGGAGCCGAAGGTGACGGAGAATCAGTCGCTGAAGAAGAAAGTAAAACTATCACAACGGCAGAGACTGAATCCTTTGACCGAGACGGCTGCATCCTGAGGAAGTTGAAAAGAAAAATTCGTTCTCCCGAAGGCGGAGCTTTTCATACTCCCAAGAAGCTGAAAGACGTTGGACCTGGTCATCCCATCAAGAAGCAGGAAGTGGTTAAGGATCTTCCACAAAACTCTTGTGAACAGAACAAGAAGCCAGGCTGGGAAAAGGTGCAGTCCAGAAAGGACAAGAAGAAGGAGCGCAAGAAACTGTCCCCAGAAAAACCTCTGGTGCCTCCACCGAAGCCGAACCAGAAGCCAAGAAGAACAGCAATGAGACCGGAGGCACTTATTATCCGTCCAGCGAACAAAGATAAGTATTCTGAAATACTTACACGGATCAAGGCGGACGTTCGCCCAGATCAGGTCCGCAACACAGTCGAGAAGATACGCAGGACCGCGACAGGGAACATTCTCATCACGCTGTCGAAAGGCAGTAGTGATAGAGGTAAAGACCTGCAGAAGACTATCGCGGGAATACTTAAGGAGGACGCAAATGTCATTAGTACAGGACCTGAAGAAGACCTGGAAATTCGCGATATTGACGATACTACAACTAAAGATGACATTCTAACAGCTTTACAAGAGGCAGCTGGAAACGATTGTGGTATAACAGTAGAGGCCATTAAAATTCGTAAGGTCTTACGTAGCAGAACACAAATTGCGTCGGTGACTCTGGCAGCAACGGTAGCGCAGAAAGTGGTAGGAGAACACGGTAAGATTAGGATCGGCTGGACCAATTGTCGTATTAGAACAGTACTAAGACCAGTCCGATGTTATAAATGCTGGCATTTTGGACACCGTGCGGTTCAGTGCACAAGTAAAGTCGACCGCTCCAAACTTTGCATTAAATGTGGAGAAGAGGGACACAAAATCGCCGAATGTAATAAGCCTGCTAAATGCGCACTGTGTGCGGATCAATCCGGTACAGAGAATAACGCCCATCATGCCGGCACAAGCAGATGCCCAGTATACCAAGAGGCACTCAAGAAGATAACTGATAAACGAAAATGAGAATACTGCAGCTAAACATCAATCACTGTGAAGCGGCACATGATTTGCTCATGCAGACAGTACGTGAACAGAAGCTTGACCTTGTGCTTATATCGGAACCGTATAAACACCTCGGCGGCCAACCATGGGAAACTGACTGCACCAAAAAAGCTGTCATATGGTCCTGTCGCAAGCTCCCCTTCCAGAGTGTCGTTAACAATGGCAGCGCCGGCTTTGTAGCAGCATCGGTAGATGGCATCCGCTTTTACAGCTGCTACACACCACCTAGCCTCACTATTGTTGAATTCATGGACTTTCTGGATCGACTGACGGAGGACGCGAAGCAGTACTACCCAGTGGCAATAGCTGGAGACTTCAACGCCTGGGCAGTGGAATGGGGCAGCAAACACACCAACGCTCGAGGTAAAGAACTACTGGAAGCCTTTTCTACGTTAGATGTAGTATTGTTAAACAGCGGCGATGCGCCGACGTACACTAAAGGAGACGCAAGTTCTATTGTGGATCTTACTTTTGTCAGCAGCAGCCTCATCAGAGGAAACTACGACTGGAAGGTGATGGAGATCTACACGGCCAGCGATCACAATGCGATTCTCTGGGAAGTATCAAAGGACCAGAATCCTAGAAGACCGGCTAAGAAACTTGACATCGTTGGGTGGAAGGTGAAATCCTTTGACCCAGGTGCTCTAGTAGCTGCCCTAAATAGTGAACCGCTTACTACTGGATCTGCAGAAGAAATGACCAAGGACTTGATGAAGAGAGTGACCCAGGCTTGCGACACCTGCATGCCTCGTAAACGGGGCATGAACCAAAGACCTTCGGTGCACTGGTGGAACGAACACATCAGCTTCCTACGGAAAGAGTGTCTCAAGAAAAGAAGAATATCTCAGCGTGGTTATCGGCGGCCTGACTCAGCGGAACTAGTCGCAGAATACAAGAAAGCTCGTCGAGACTTAAACAAAGCCATCAAGGATAGCAAGAAGAACTGCTGGAAAGAGCTAATCAACGAGGTGGACAAAGACTTGTGGGGCAGACCTTACAAGGTAGTCATGGCAAACTTGAAATACCAGCCAATGCCGTCTCCTACGTGTCCTCAACTCCTACAGAAGATCGTGACTGCACTGTTTCCACGACAGCGCGTTTTCAACTACCTGTTGACACAAGACGAACTGAATGATATCCCACCTGTGACGAAAGAAGAACTGATGGAAGCTTGTAACCGCGTCGGGAATAATAAAGCGCCGGGATTGGACGGAATCCCTAATATTGCCTTGAAAACATCTATTAAAGCAGCGCCAGCGTTATTCCTCGATGTCTACAACATCTGCTTGAAGGAAGGGATTTTTCCTCGGAAGTGGAAACAACAACGGCTGGTACTACTTCCTAAAGGAAAAAAGCCACCGGAAGAACCGTCATCTTATCGTCCACTCTGCATGTTGGATACAGCCGGTAAGATACTAGAACGTATAATCCACCAAAGGATAGAAGCAGTTGTCGATCCACTCTTGGCAGACAATCAGTACGGATTTCGGAAAGGACGATCAACCCTGGACGCGATCAACCTGGTTGTCTGTATAGCCAAAGACGCAATCGCCGGTACCAGATGGAAGGGAGGAACGAAGAAATATTGCCTGGTGGCAACTTTAGACATAAAAAATGCCTTTAACTCCGCCAACAGGGATCGCATCATGCAAGCTCTTCAAGAGATGAACGTACCAGGATATCTACGAAGGATAGTCGCTAGCTACTTCACGAATAGAGTCCTTAGATATGACACGAAGAATGGTCCAAAGGAGTATGATGTTACTGGAGGCGTCCCGCAGGGTTCTGTTCTCGGTCCACTTCTCTGGAATGTCATGTACAACGGATTGCTGAGACTGAAACTACCAAGAAACGTCAAACTGGTAGCGTACGCGGACGACGTAGCCGTAGCAATAGTCGCCAAGCATCTTGATGAGATAAAACATATGTTCGCTATCACCTTTGAGCGAATTAACCAGTGGATGGACACAGTAAATTTACAACTGGCTAAACAGAAGACCGAGGCTGTACTTATCACTAGCAGAAAAGTGGTGGAAACGATCAACCTAAACGTCGGAGACCAAGAAATCACATCCCAACCATTCATTCGATATCTGGGAGTGATGCTCGATGCCCGACTTAACTTTAAACAGCAAGTTGAACACGTGACCACCAAAGCATCAGCAGTAGTAGCCAACCTAGTACGATTGATGCCCAACATCGGTGGCCCGAAGCAGACAAGGAGGTCATTGCTATCATCAGTAGTTACATCGGTCCTCACATATGGTATATCCATTTGGGCCGACGCACTTGAGATCCAAGAATTATGGAGGAAAGCATGTCCAGTTTACCGACTGAGCGCGCTAAGAGTAGCCAGCGCCTTTCGAACAATATCAGAGGAAGCAGTGTGTGTCATTTCCGGAACTTTGCCGCTCAGAGTCCTAGCTGAGGAAAGGCGTAACCTTTACCAACGAAAGAGGACAACCGCACAAAGTGCCGAGGAACTCAGAGCTAAAGAACGGCAGAACAGCATCGCGCGATGGCAATCGCAGTGGGACGCCGCGACAACAGGGAGATGGACACACCGTCTCATACCAAGGATTGACGTTTGGCTTAACCGGAATCACGGCGAGGCCAACTACTATCTGACCCAGATGTTGTCAGGACACGGCTGTTTCCGGGAGTACCTTTATCGCTTTAAGCACGATGATTGCCCAGAGTGTCCGTCTTGCCCAAGAGTTGCTGAAAATGCGGAGCACGTTTTCTTTGAGTGCCCTCGTTTTAACCCACAGCGTGATGAGTTAGAGAAGATCCTGAACAAGAAAATCACACCAGAGTCAATAGTAGAAGAAATGCTGTCATCCGAAGCTGCCTGGAACGCCACAAGCACGTTTACTACCGAAGTGCTTACAGAGCTGCGTTCCATTGAAAGAAAAAGGGCAAATGACAGAAACTAGAAGGAAGGAAAAATAACACCTTAGCCACCAGAAGGAATAGCAGTAGCTAGATCCTCCCCTCACGAAGTAATGCCTGACGGCGGTTTCCATGAGGGGTTAGAGGAAAGAAGAAAAGGGGTTTAGGGTTTAGTGGGTAGGGGCGTTAGCGTCGAGTTTTAGTATGACGCTGCGTCGAGTCGCCACATATCCAGGCCGAACAGCTATGCCTGGAATCCGTAAGAAGGATTCCCCCCCCTAAGATAAAAAAAAAAAAACACACACACACACACACACACACACACACACACACACACACACACACTAATAAAGCGCCGGGATTGGACGGAATCCCTAATATAGCCTTGAAAACCATCATAAAGGCAGCACCAACATTATTTCTAGACGCTTACAACGCATGCCTCAAGGAGGGGACTTTTCCTCGTAAGTGGAAACAGCAACGGTTAGTACTTTTACCTAAAGGAAAGAAACCGCCAGAAGAACCGTCATCTTACCGACCACTCTGCATGCTAGATACGGCGGGTAAGATATTTGAGCGTATCATCCATCAGCGAATAGATGCAGTAGTCGACCCACTCTTGGCAGACAACCAGTATGGATTCCGGAAAGGACGATCAACCCTGGACGCGATCGACCTGGTTGTTAATACGGCCAAAGAGGCAATCGCAGGAACTAGATGGAAGGGTGGAACGAAGAAGTACTGCCTGGTGGCTGCCTTGGACATCAAAAATGCTTTCAATTCCGCTAATTGGGACTGCATCATGCAAGCTCTCGACGAGAAGAACGTGCCAACATATCTTCGCAGACTAGTGATTAGCTATTTTACAGATAGAGTGCTGAAATACGATACAAAGAATGGTCCAAAAGAGTATGATATAACCGGTGGTGTGCCACAGGGCTCTGTTCTTGGTCCACTTCTGTGGAATATCATGTATGACGGGCTCCTGAGACTGAAGCTTCCAAGATGTGTCAAACTGGTAGCGTATGCGGATGATGTTGCCGCAGTGATCGTCGCCAAACACCTCGACGAGATTCAACATCTGTTTGACATCACTTTTGAGAAGATCAACCAGTGGATGGATACAGTGAACCTACAACTGGCCAAGCAGAAGACCGAAGCAGTGCTTATTACCAGCCGAAAAGAAGTTGAAACAATCAAGATTAATGTCGGTGACCGAGAAATCACATCACAACCATTTATCCGTTATCTGGGAGTGATGCTGGATGCACGACTCAACTTCAAACAGCAGGTGGAACATGTCAGTGCCAAAGCGTCAGTAGTGAGGGCTAGTCTCGCACGGCTGATGCCTAACATCGGAGGCCCAATGCAGAGCAGGAGGCTACTATTGTCATCAGTAGTCACATCAGTGCTCACTTACGGAATATCCATTTGGGCTGATGCACTGGAAACCCAAGAATCATGGAGAAAAGCTGGACCAATATACCGACAGAGTGCCCTACGAGTAGCTAGTGCCTTCCGCACTCTATCAGAAGAAGCAGTGTGCGTCATTGCTGGAACCCTACCTCTTAGAGTTCTAGCAGAGGAAAGACGGGCCCTTTACCAACGAAAAAGGTCAACTGCACTGAGCCCGGAAGAACTTAGAATTGAAGAACGGCATAAGAGCATAGGCCGATGGCAACTACAATGGGATGCTGCAGAGAAGGGTAGGTGGACGCACCGTCTCATACCTCGGGTCGACATTTGGCTTAACCGGAATCACGGTGAGGTCAATTACTATCTTACGCAGATGTTGTCGGGACATGGGTGTTTTCGAGAGTATCTACACCGCTTTAAGCACGATGACTCTTCGGAGTGCCCGTCCTGCCCAGGAGCTGCTGAAGACGCGGAGCACGTCTTCTTTGTATGTCCTCGTTTCGATCCACAGCGTGAAGAACTGGAGAGGATCCTGAACCAGAGAATGCAACCAGATTTACTAGTAGAAGCAATGTTGTCATCAGAAGCTGCCTGGAACGCTACCAACACGTTTGCAACAGAAGTCCTTAAAGACTTGCGTTCCACCGAAAGAAAAAAAGCAAATAGCAGAAGATAGAAGGAAGATAGTTAACACCTTAGCCACCAGAAGGAAGAGCAGTAGCTAGATCCTCCCTTCACGAAGTAATGCCTGACGGCGGTTTCCATGAGGGATTAGAGGAAAGAAGGAAAAGGGGTTTAGGGTTTAGTGGGTAGGGGCGTTAGTGGCGAGTTAGTATGACGCTGCGTCGAGTCGCCACATATCCAGGCCAAACAGCTATGCCTAGAATCCGTAAAAAGGATTCCCCTACAAAAAAACACACACACACACACACACACACACACACACACACACACACACACACACACACACACATACATACCACAACACGACCTTTCTAAGCGAAAGTGGAATGTCAGGAAGCTTGATCCAGAGGCACTGCGAGCTTCACTTGCACGGAGCTGGTCTACCCTTCAGAACAACCCGACTCCGGATACTTGCAGCGAGACAGAAAGGACAGTACTAAATACGATGAAGGAGATTTCCGCCGCATGTGACGCCTCTATGCCGCGGTTGAAAAACCGGAGTTTTCGCAGGCCGGCGTACTGGTGGTCAACAGACATAGCGGAACTTCGCAAAATGTGCCATCAACTACGTCGCCGCGCAACGAGAGCCGCCAAACGCTCCCCAAGCCAGGACTTGTATTCAAAAGAGTACAAGCAGGCCAAAAAGATGCTAAATCGAGCCATCAAAGCAAGTAAAGCAAAGTTGTGGAAAGAGATCTGCAACGATCTCGACAATGACATCTGGGGTAAAGCCTACCAAATTGTCGCCAAACGACTTGGAAAGGCTTCACCAGAGGCGCCGAAGTCTCCAGCCTTAATGGATAGCATCGTAGCGGAGCTTTTCCCCAAACACCCGCCGCGGGAGAAGAAACACTACACTAAAACAACGAAGTAACGCCCTTCACAACTAAGGAACTACAAGACGCGGCCAAGTCACTCAAAACAGGAAAGGCACCTGGACCTGATGGCATCCCGGCATCGGTGATCAAGATTATAGCCCTGGAATACCCAGACTTACTCCTGAACACCTACAACGCATGCTTGGCAACTGGCACCTTTTCCGCGGTCTGGAAACGGCAGAGATTGGTTCTCTTAGACAAAGGTAAGGGAACCCCCATAACACCTTCGTCGTTTAGACCACTCTGTATGCTAGACATTGCTGGAAAACTGCTCGAGAAGCTCATACAAGGGAGACTTCGCGACTACATCGACCGTGCTGGAGGTTTTGCCACCAACCAGCATGGCTTCCGGAAAGGTCATTCGACAGTCGGAGCGATCAAGAAAGTCATAAAGACAGCAACACAAGCATGGTCTGGTAGCCTCAAAGCTCGTAAAGTATGTCTTCTCCTCACGCTAGATGTCAAAAACGCATTTAACAGCGCAAATTGGGGAGACATTTTAGACGCTCTGGAGCACAAGTTTGACGCGGAGCCAGAAAATCTGGCACTAGTCGACAACTACCTTGACGATAGAAAGCTAATAGTGGAAACTACTGAAGGCCCACAAGAATACGCCATAACGGCTGGCGTGCCGCAAGGCTCAATAATGGGGCCTGATCTATGGAACGCAGACTACGACGAGCTTCTTGAAATCCCGTTGCCAGAGCAAGTAGAGCTAACAGGCTTTGCAGACGACGTTGCAGCCACTATAGTGGCGGACAGCGTGGAAGAGGCCGAACTGCTAGTTCGGGAAACCATCGACACCGTCGAGACTTGGCTCGATAAGCATCACCTGAAACTCGCCAAACAGAAAACCGAGATGGTCGTTTTGACCCGTCAAAAATGGTTTCCAAAACCATTCGCTATGGACATGGGAGGAACAACGCTGACGTCAACAAGGGCCCTGCGGTATCTAGGGGTAATGATAGACGAAAAACTATCTTTCCGTGAACACCTCGACAGTGCATGCAAGAAAGCCAGCAAGACTGTGTCTAGCCTAGCACGAATTATGACCAACACCATGGGACCAAGAACAAAAAAGAGAAGAGTTCTTCTAGAAGCAGTCCACTCGGTACTGCTTTATGGAGCGGAGATATGGGCAGACATATTAAAGCAGAAGACCTACCGGCGAAAGATCGCAGCAGTACAGCGGCGAGGCGCTCTCAGGGTTGCCTGCGCCTACCGCACAGTTTCCGAAGCGGCTGTATTGGTCATTGCAGGAGCCGCGCCCATCGACCTATTAGCGTTCGAAAGAGCAAAACTCTATGACGCTAAGACAGTGATGATAACATGAAGGACGCAAGAACGAGGATAAAGGCGGAAACGCAGCAAGAGTGGCAGGACCGATGGACATCGGGAGAGACGGGCAGATGGACGGCGCGCCTGATCCCAAACATCAACGTCTGGCTCTCTCGGAAGCACGGGGATACGGACTCTTTCCTGACCCAGCTATTGACGGGACATGGGCAGTTCAATGCCTATCTTTTCAAGATGGGTTTGCACAGCACACCAACGTGCAAATACTGCCCGGATAAAATCGACGACTCCGAACACACATTCTTCGAGTGTGCTCGATGGAAGGACTACAGAAGAAACACTGAAGAGATCATAGGCACCAGGCTCTCCCCCTCAAGCCTGGTGACCTATATGATCAAACAAGAGGAAAACTGGTCAGCTGTTGCAGTTTATGCACAGCACCTCCTGAAAGACAAAATCGCAGAAAGGGACCAGTAGCCAGGAGTAGGCGTCGTGAGACGCAGCACGACTGGATTGAAGTAATGCTAACGCGGTTCCAATCCAGTCCTCCCCGTACCATCTAGGGGAGAGGGGAAGAGGAATGTTTTTTTTAGTGGGTAAAAATCTCCACACTACCGACTATCGATATCTGCCGGAAGATGGGCGGCAGAGTTAACGATACCGGTGTCTTTTGAAGATCTTTTTTCGTACCTCTTTATAAAAAAAAAAAAAAAAAAAAAAAAAACACACATACATACAGACATAGTGACACCCTCGCGGGCATAGTCAGGGAAGCTTCCTGTGACCTTCAAACGTCGAGATCTGATGAAAACTCGATTTCTGTAAAACGGGGTAAAACCAATATTTTCCCGATTTTTGAAAATCTGAGATTTTCTTAGCGGAAAGTTAAAAAATTATTTTTTAGTTTCAATTCGAATAGTGAAAAATTACTAATTTTTAACTTCCCGCTAAGAAAATCGAAGATTTTCAAAAATCGGGAAGTTATTGTTTTCACCCCGTTTTGCAAAAATCAAGTTTTCATCAGATCTCGACGTTTGAAGGTCACAGGAAGCTTCTCTGACTATCCCTGCGAGGTTGTCACGGTGTCTATATGTGTGTGTGTGTGTGTGTGTGTGTGTGTGTGTGTGTGTGTGTGTGTGTGTGTGTGTGTGAAAGTATGTGAACCGCAGGAGCTCAAAAACGTCGTTGGTGCAATTTTAAGCGCCTAAGTATGAAATTAGCGAGAAGTTGCAGGGATGGCCTTCAGGGTCAACTGTTTTCCTAATTTTTTTTTGGTTCAATTGACCCCCTTCTCCCCTACATAAAAAAACGAACAATTTGAAAAAAAAAAATTGTTCAATTTGATGAAAAAAAAAATTAACATGGCTTAGCTGAGGTTGATCCCACTTGTAAATAATAACCATCTTTAGAAAACAGCGTCAATTACTGTTTTTGATCTGGTAGTTTTTGGCATAATTGTAAAATTAACGAGATGAAAATATTCACACAAATAAAAATGCATCAACAATCAACATGCTTGCTTCATATTAAAGCTTACTCATACGCAGGCTCAAACACTTGTATTAAACACAGCCTAACATAAACACGTAGAACGCTCAGACCTGGAGCAAGATATAGATATAGATATACTGACATCCCACTACACAGCAGCATACATATAGGCAATGCTCAGTAGACGATAGTGGGGATGCTACAAAGAGTCGCACAAAGAGGAGACCGAGAACGTCTAATGTGTTCTATCTTATTCTCTCGCCGGCTGAATCCTATACATTTATGTGTTTGTGTCTCTATGGACTTATTTTTTCGTTTCATCGAGTTTGAAATCGCAACGATTGTAAAGAAGTTTCACTTCAAAAATTAATTGTTTACGTTTAATCACGCGGTCAGTTACAAAGCAACAGTAACTAAGGTTGGTGGCACGCGCGAGCCCGAGCACAGTGGTTTTCGTTCACTGCAATTTGAAATGTTGTCAATATTTCATATATAAGTGTTGGCGATCCAGCCTAATACACTATTTTTTTTCTAATTATTCATAATATTGTTAGCCTGTATTGCCTACCAGGCATAAACAACTTTTAAATTCTTATCTAAATTTGTCATCAAAGGTAAATTTGACCGAATAAATAATTAGGAGGGCCCAGACCAAGACTCGAACCAGGTTGTCATTAAGAGGTAACTGAAAGGTAATTCTGGACAGTGTCTCGGATAGCTTAACAGGTAGAGCCTTCGGCGCGAATCCAAAAGATCCAGGTTCGAGTTCTGGTCTGGGCCGTCCGAATTATTTTTTCAGTCAAATTTACCTTTAATGACAAATTTAGATAAGAATTTAAAAATTGTTTATGCCTGGTAGGAAATACAGGCTAACAATATTATGGATAATTAGAGAAAAAATAGTGTATTAGGCTGGATCGCCAACACTCATATATAAAGTATTATAAAACCAGTCTTCAGAAAATAAAAACGTTGTCAATATTCTTTGACATAGAAATTTAATGAATAATAATAATAAGAAAAGATTACAAAAAAGTATTATATTTATAAAATAATAGAAAACTGAAAAAAAAATTTCTAATTACGGTTATTATTATTATTATTAATGTAGTAATAATTTTGTTATTTTTATCACTACAAAAATTTTGAATTAGTATTTTTATTCTTTTTTTCAAATTATTGATTTCAAATTTCATTGAACTCTGAAAAATTCAGCCAATTATTAAATACTTAGATAGTTTTTAATAAGAAAACAATAAAACCGTAAGTAGAAATTTTTTTTCAACTTTCTATTATTGTAAAAATATAATAGTTTTATGTAATCTTTTCTTATTATTATTCATTAAATTTCTAAGTCAAAGAATGTTGACAACCCGGGAAAAAATGATCAGGACTGATCAGACCTGTTCATATCTGATCAGGCCTGAAATCCGACCTGATCAGACCTGTTCATGTATGATCAGGCCTGAAATTAGGCCTGATCAGACCTGTCCATGCCTGTTCATGTCTGAAGTGTTAAATACGCTCAGACCTGATCAAACCTGATCAAGCCTGTTCATGCCTGCTAATGTCTGTTCATGCCTGAAGCATTAAATACGCTCAGACCTGATCAGATCTGATCAAGCCTGTTCATGTCTGAAGCATTAAATATGCTCAGACCTGTCCATGCCTGTTCATGTCTGAAGCGTTAAATACGCTCAGACCTGATCAGACCTGTCCATGTCTGATCATGTGTGTTCTAGCCTAATAGAAAAGGATTAAAACTCCATATATCAGCTGACAAGAACTGTTCATGCATAATTTGCCCTCTTAAATGATATTTTAAGTCTGGAAGAAAAATTTTATCGAACTATAGACTGCAGTTCTATTTTTAAAATGAATTTGTTCCGTATGACGTATCAGTTTCTATCCTCTTATAAATTTTATATGTACAACTTTCATCAAAAATTTCGGCTTATATAAGCATGAACTTTTTAATTTTCCATGCCTAAACAATGATTTTTAACGATGAATTTTGACGCAATGACATAAAATTTTTTACTGTGTTCCATTGAATACGCAAAAAATAAGATTATTTAGTAAAAGTTTGAGTTTGATAGCATAAAAATACCAAAATATATCAGTTGATATCGATAGGCGATAAGTCCTTTCAAGGTGTCTGTTATTATCTTAAGCTACGTCTTGGTCCATTGCAGTAGTGTCAAAGGCTGATATGTAGAACACACAAATAATTCTTCAATTCCTATACGTTTTAATTTAAAAACCTTCAATTTTAGAAGAAAACAATAAAATTATAATTACGGAATAAACCTTGAAGAAATTTTTTTTTACTTTACATAGAACCAAATGTTAATGGAGCGAAAAAAATACATAGCCGTCCCAAATAAATCACTCTAATATACACAGTAAAAAATTTTGCGTCATTGCGTCTAAAATCTTAGTGTTAAAAATGTTTGTGTTAAATATTTAAAACTTTTATGTGTAAATTTAATATTTATTCTGTTAAATCAACACAAAAAAGTGTTAAATATTTAACATAAAAATTTTTAACACAAAATTTTTTGACGCAATGACACGAAATTTTTTACTGTGTGTAATTAATTATCAATAATTAATAAATTAAGTATAGAACTCCGTTAACTATAAGGATAAGTCATGAATAAAATTTAAATTACTTAAAGTAGTTTTAAAGGTACGCTAGAGTTAAGATAAGTCATTGGGTCAACAGGTAAAGTATCAGTCTAAAGAGCGCAACGTACATGGTTCTAATCCCCGTCGGCACCAATCTTTTTTTTTTATGGACCTGATCAAGTCAGACATGAACAGATCTGATCAGACATGAACATGACTGGCCAGGTCTGATCAGACCCGGTCATTTTTCATATCTGATCAGACTGAAGATTCATGCCTGTTCATATCTGATCAGATCTGATAATTTTTTTCCGGGAATATTTCAAATTGCAGTGAATGAAACCACTGTGCTCGGGCTCGTGCGCGCCACCAACCTCAGTTATTGTTGCTTTGTTACCGACCGCATGGTTAAACGTAAACAATTAAGTTTTTTTTTATTCATTAATTTTTTTCGCAGACATAATAAACTGCAGAGAGTTTGTTTTTATGGTTTTTACTTAAAATTATTCATTATTTAAAATTAGTCATTATTTATTCAAAAAAACGCAAGGGAGTTGAGCTTTTTTATTATTATTTTTGTAATCTACGGATTTTTTTTACATAGAATAGAACAATAAAATTCCACTAGCAAGTTACTTTCTACAACAGGTAAGAGTAAAGTCAGTGGACTATGTCACTTTGTACGTTCGGGAGCTAAATTAAAAATTGCGTTCGAGTGTAGAGCGGCATACAAGCTCGAACGTCATCTCTAAGTGTTAACTTAAAGAGAGTAAGGATGATGGATCCCCGCTGACTTCGGTCACAAGTAACCTATTTTATTGTTTAATTGAAATCTTATTTGTAATAGAGATCTTATTTTTATTTATTTATATAATTTAATTCAAACTAAAAAGAATATCATTATGCTATTTGAATTTATTGAGACTAACCAGTTCGTGAATTACAAATTTGAGTTTAAAAATATGAATGGTAATCCCTAGCGGTTTTAGAATCACCGTGAAAACTCTGTGTTCGTGTAAGCACTGTGTAAATTGAGAGAGTTTCACTGTGATTTCACCGTGCATTTGTCCCGTTTGTACACGGTGTTGTCACAGTGTTTTCTCGATGAATTCTCGATGTTCACACATCAAATTCACGGTGATTACACAACCCTTATTCACAGTAATAACACAGTGAATTCACAGTCGTCACACTGTGAATTCATAGTCGTCACACTGTGAATTCACAGTCGTAACACAGTGAATTCACGGTCTTAACATTGTGAATTCACTGTATTTACTGTGAATTCATAGTAAGTTCATAGTGATAACACGGTATTTTCACGTAGAATTTTCTGTGGGTAACTGCACAGAAAGAAAAATTTCTTGACTGGAGAACAAAATTCTTGGCAAGAAAATTTTCGGGTGCTTGAAGGAAGACCGAAGTTGTGTTGGCCGAAGTAAAAATTTTTCTTGAAATTCTATTCTTGATGGAAGTCATTTTTTCTTACTTCAAATTATCATAAATACTTGATAAAATAAATTTTTATATTTGATCAAGATTTTTAGATACTTTAAAGAAGCAGCGCTACCTACTTCAGCTGAAAAAATTAGAAAAACGGTTCACCCTAAAGGCCATCCCTGCAACTTCCCGCTAATTCCATACCTGGGCGTTTAAAATTGTACTTATGACATTTTTGAGATTTTTGAGCTCAAAATATAATTTATGTGATATTTTGAGCTCACTTAGTTCAAAGAGGTAATATTTCTATGCATTTGAGCTCTCCCAGCTCAAAAGTCTGATAGAAGTTTCATAGAACACTATTTTTGGAATTTTCAAACTGCAATAACTTTTGAATAGATCAACCGATTTTAACGCAGTTGGCGGCATTCGACGCAGTTTCATCATCCTCATAAGATATTTTCAGGTTTTTATTGATCGAACCAAAAATTTCGGAGTACTCCTGAAAAAAAACTTTTTTCGGTTTTCTTTTGTTCACGATATCTCTCGAACGAATCAACCGATTTCGACCAGCTTGGTGGCGGTCGACGTGATTTTTTATTGTCTAGAGCTGATTAGTTTTTAGAATCGATCGGTGAAGCTGCTTAAAAGTTATCCAAAAAAAACCTCATTCGAAAAAATTTTTTTTCTCAGTTTTTTTAAGATTTCTCAAAATCTACTGATCTGAATCGGTCCAAATTATACTCGAAATCTAAGTCTGGTGAAGCCCTTTCGAATGGCACCAACCGCGATGATATCGGTTCAACCGTTCAAAAGTTATAAGAGGTTTACATACTTACACACACAGACACACACACACACACACACACACCCGTTGGAAGAAGCCAAACTCTCACCGGGCGCGTCCCCAGGTGGCGGATAGAGGGAGTCCTAACCGGGCGTAAGATCGGCGGATTGGGGCGAAATAAAATAGCCCTCGCAGACCAAATCAGGCATCGGAGCTGAAAAGTAACAGCCACCATCCATGTATCCTTGTGGGTCGGAGAAAGCTCGCTGTTCTTCGGAACAGAGGGTAAGAGCGAAATAAAATAGCTCTCGCGGTAAAAAACGAAAACTCCCCTTTCGGCAGGAAGGGTTGGTCACACCATCTGACCTAGGGTCACGCACGCAAGCGGATACGGTGACGCTGCTCGAAAGAGATGTGCGAAATGATCCTTATGGCGCGGTGTACGTGGTAACTTCCGGCATCTACGTGCCGCACCCACGGGAGCAAGAGGAAGCCGATGAAGGAAGCAGGTGCAGGGTCGAAGCGGTTGAGATTTCCCGCTTCAATGACCGAAAGCTCTTATAGCAATGGAGGTAGCTGTAAGAGTGATCACCCCTCCACTTCCGGAGGCATCGCGTTCGGAGACGAGCTTTTGCTTTGGAGTATCACTCAAAATCATGGAAGAAACGAAAAAACAAGAAAAGGACAAGAGTATTAGTGGGCCTCACGCCCAAGAAGCAGTGATTACAGTAAGCGCTGAGATGAAGCGGACGCAAGCACTGGAACGTCTCGAAAAGCTGACCAGCGAACTGCATAAGTTTTTCCAATCAAAGGTCAATATCCATAAAGAGTTAAAGGCCAAGACAACCGGGGTAGTTGACGCCCTTCGAAGTGTTTTGTCGAAAACTATCCAATGCGGATAGCTCCCGTAATTAATTTTAAAAATGTGATGAAATTAGGGTTAGGAAGTTAAATAAAAATACTTGGATTTTTTGGGGAACAATTTAGATGATTTATTTGTCCCCAAAGGAGGAAAACCCAGCTAGGCTGAGAAAAAACCTCCTTGATGAAAATTACACAAGTAAATTGTATGTGTGTAAGTGTGTATGTGTAACTTACGTTGCAATAACGTAATAGGGGTGAGCTCAGCCGCCGTAGAGAGAAATTTATCGATAATTTAAATTTGTATTGTCCCAAGGTGGGAGCTGGTAATATTTAATTAATTAGATGAACTGTCTCAGTAATAATGTTCAATTAATTAAATGAATTGTCTCAGTGTGAGAGCTTATAATATTCAATTGATAACAAGATGGTGGTCAATTGAATTTATTGTTTTTCGTGTAGAAAATAGTCAAATGATTTTGAATTTAGAATTGAACTATTGATGAATTTGATTAAGTGAAATTGTAATTAAATGTTGGTAATGAATTCAATATAATTTAATATTAATATCGCGCGTCAATAATGGATTGACTAAAGCCGCGTGGCTGTTGCAATCCTTTGTTAATATGGCGCGCAATGGCCGCGTGGCGTCACTAATTAAATCTACCTTGATTTTATTTATTTTAATTCACTGAACTATTGAACTGATTTGAATGATTTAAGAATTTAATTGTTATTGAAATTGAAGTAATTATTTGTGTTTAATGAATAATTTAAGTATTTGAACAAATGTAAGATGCAAGTAATAAATATCGGGATCGAGTGATACAGAGTAGTCGTACTAGTACAAGAGTCCAAGCACAACTGCTTATCGCCGACCACGTGAGCCGGCTTCTCTCCCGTTAACCAAGGCGCGCATGAGCGACGGCCATCGCGTGATACGATTATTCCCGAGTTGGAGCGATCAAGCCCGAAGGCGCAATTCCTCTTATAAATTTTTACTGGATCTCTTTTCTGGCGGTTGAACACGAAGGTTTAAAAAACTGGACGAAGAATGGCAGTCACCTCGACGACTCACTCCTCGTCTTACGCCGGAGAAAAGCAGTCAACTTACTGTGGAGATCGAAGAATCAATGGACACCGGAGGCGATAGTGACGGTGAATCTGATGCTAAAGACGAAGGTCATACTTCCAACGAGTCTAACAAGAGGAAGGACCGAAACTCCCCAGATGGAATAGATGGGCGATTGACGAAGAAAAAGGACTTGAAAGCAAGTCCTCCGAAAAACGTGATGAAGCAGAACGCCGAAAAAAAAGACGCGACTGATTGGAAAGATGTCCACACAAGAAAAGAGAAACGGAGGCTAGCCAAAGAAGCCCAGGCCGGAGCCTAAGCGCAAAAAACCGCTCAAATGGATCAGACCCGACGCACTGATCATCCGCCCGGTCGAGAAAGCAAAGTACGCCGAGATTCTGCGTCGCATAAAGAAGGACGTCCCTGATGATTGATTGATTGATTGATTGATAATTTATTAATGCCAAGGCACAAGCCAAATGGCAATTTTAAATACAATATGATTTACAAATACAGTAATAATAGCAAAATTAAATAAGTACATAAACTAGAATATAAATCTAATATAAAAATTTATATTTATTTTTATCTGATTCAACTAACGAACTCAATAAATTATTTAATTAAAAACAGCTGATAAAAGAACAAAGTTGGAGAATTGAACACTTCGAATCTAACAGTAATTATCAGAGAATTTGTCACTTTACAATAACATAATTAATAATCCAAATTCAACAGATGGTCAAACATTTTATTTTTGAACACTTCAAGACTAGATGAGTTGACAATCTCTTCAGGTAGTTCTTCCCACAATCGTATTACACTCACTTGGAATGACCGCTCCATGAAGATCGTAGCAAAACGCGGAAACGTGTAAAGAGAGTGTTTTTTGGTTGCTAACCTATCTGAGCGTCTGACTCCAGTCTCCTCAATAAAAAAATCTCGTAGGTATTTGGGTTTACCAACTTGAAGTAGCTTAAAGAAATAACAACTCATGAAATACATTCTACGATATTTCACAGAGAGCCATCCCAATTCTCGTCGATAAGGCGTTATATGCTCATCTTTTCTAAGATTAAAAATGAATCTAATTGAGCAATTTATTGCACGTTGAAGTTTCAAGTCATTTTCAGATGTTGAGTCTACTAATACGATGGAACAGTAATCAACAAGTGGTAGGTTGGTTGATGATACTAACAATTTCCTGATGTCAGTTGAGAAAATGTTCTTCCGAACCTTGAGAGAATGCAAGGCTGAGTTAATTTTGCTAACCACTAGCTTGACACGATAATTCCAACTTAGGTTCCTACTGATGTGTAATCCCAAGCACTTGGCAGTGTCGACATATGGAATTATGACACCATTTATAATAATAGGTGGCAGATCAAAATTACTCAGTTGTTTCAGCTTGCTATTTGAACCCAAGATCATTGCTTTGGTCTTGGACAAATTTATCTCCAAGCCATGCTTCCTTGCCCAATCCGCAACTGATTGTGCATCAATGTTGACCTGTCTGACTGCCTCTTGTAATTGATACACAAAGAAGTGTAGATAAATATATTTGTCGTCAGCAAACAGGCCATAGTTACAATACACTAGCCATCTGACAACAGAATTCATGATAATTAAAAACAAGATTGGACCAAGCACAGAACCTTGAGGAACACCAGATGAGGTTCTAAGGAGCTGAATAGGAGTCCCAAGATCATTCAGTATTGACTGAGAGCGATTTGATAGGTAGTAGAAAAACCAGATAATTGTTTCCATAAAAAAACCAAGCTCAAATAACGCAATCAGTATGATTTTGGGGTCAACATAGTCAAAAGCCTTACTCAAATCAAATAAGACTATTATAGTTAGTTTATTCTTGTCCATCGCCTGCCTAATATCATCAGTAAGCCTCAATAATGCTGATTGAGTGCTGTGGTGCTTCCTAAATCCAGACTGAAAAGGATCAAGTAATTCATTGCCTTCCAGATAGGTTATCACTTGATTTGCAATGATTCTCTCAAACACTTTGGCGAGATGTGATAAATTTGCAATAGGACGGGTGTCTGACGGAGACCTTGGTGGTGCGATTTTATTCAAAGGTATTATGTAAATAATCTTCCAAATATCAGGAAAAATACCAGTGTCAAGAGATCTATTAAGTAAAGCTGTGAGAAAGAGTGAGATTTGCGGAAGATGATCTCTTAACCATCTTAGATCAAGTCCATCAGGACTTTTGCCCTTCGATTTGGATAGCGTAAGATGCAGTGCCTTCGTTACATCAACCATGTCAATTTTGGTCCAGTTAAATAGACACTCAACTAGCCTTGAATGGTTCTCGGGCAAAAAATCAACAAAATTTCTATCGCAAGATGGGTGTTTTCTTACTATGTTGGCGTAATACTCATTTAATTCAAGAGCATCAAAAAAATTTAGCGTCGAAGAAGGGTTAGATTTAATTAGTCCAAGATGTTTAAGCTTACTCCAAATAGATGAACCATATGAAAGATTTGAAAGAATAGTTTTTAAGTATTCTTCACGAGCATGATTCAACTCAGCTTTTAATTTTTTTCTCTTAATTCTAAAAAGAGCAAGCAGATTTAGATCCCGAGTTCTCCTAGCTTTTTTATAAATTTCATCACGTTCTTTGCACTTCATTTTGAATTCTTTTGTAAACCAGGGATTACTATGACGGACTATCTTCTTAGTAATTTCTGGTGCAAACAAATCCAGAGAAGATAGAACACCAGATTTGAAGATAATCAGCAACTCATTTGGATCCGAATTCTCTAGTACAGCATTATCAATTCTTAAAGTGTTCATCAAGGTTCTTGAAAGAGCTTGATAATCACAATTCTTTAGGTTTCTAAAGGTAACTTTCTTTGGTGCTGGTTTTGAACAATTTAATTTATATTTACAAAATAAATAGTCATGGCCATCAATGAACGGAGAGTCGGATTTAGCAAAAGAAACTAATTTACTCTCACTGTCAAGCAGGATGACATCCAACCAAGAATCATGATTATTTTTATGAAAAGTAGCTCCGTAAGGTACGCAGAACAGTGACGATTCAAGAATAAAGTCTTTCAGGTGCCTTGCAGTGTAACGATCATCCAACAAATTACAATTTAAATCACCAGCTATGATTATGTTATTGAAATTTGGAGCAAATCTTGAAAAAATGTCAAAGAATTCGTTGAGAAATAGCCCTTTCGGTCTTCTGTAAATGCAAGATAATAAAACGTGAGATCCAGAGAATAAGGTGACATCAGCTATCAAATATTCTGGTTGGTTTAAATAATCAGAAGTTGAAATATGTAAAACCTTGACTTTTAAGGACTCATGGACAAGACAGGCCACTCCACCTCCCTGGATGTAACAACCAGTATCTGCATGTTTAAGGGTTCGATCTCTTCGAACAATATTGTAGCCATTCAGTGAAAAGATACTGTTATCGTGTAAGGGTTTTAACCACGTTTCAACCAGGATAATTATATTAGGTTGAGTATGATTAATCAAATTCAAGAATTGAGCAGTATGGCCAATAAGGCTATTTATATTTAGACTAAGTACATTTAGTGATGAAGATATATTTTTTGTTGAGCTATTAGTTGAATCAGTTGACTGTTAATCTAGTTTAGTAAGATCAGAAACACATTTAATTTTAAATATTTCAGAGCCATCATCTCTTTTCGCAAAAATTTGTCCACTTGTCACCCAGACATACTTGATCTTTTTTAATTTAGCCTTTTCTTTAGTTTGTAAAAGTAGTTTATATATCTCAGGCAGTAAAAATTCATTGACCTATATAGCACCTTTGAAGTTTTGATCACCTTTGAAGTTTTGATGAGCAGGTTCGCACAACGGTGCAGCAGCTCAGAAGATATTAGAAGGAAGCGGTAAAATCCGAATTCGCTGGGTCAACTGCCGAATTAGAGCCACGAGGAAACCTACCCAATGTTACAAATGCTGGCATTTCGGGCACCACGGATCCCAGTGCAGAAGCAAGACAGATCGATACAAGCTATGCATCAGATGCGGCCAAGAAGGACACAAGATTGCGGACTGTAAAAACCCAGCGAAGTGTGTATTATACGCGGAAAATAAGAGCGCAGAGAACGCTGCCCATCACGCCGGCACATACAGGTGCCCAGTTTATAAAGAGGCACTCCGTAGAATAACAAGCAAACAAACATGAGGATATTACAGCTTAACCTCAATCACTGTGAGGCCGCGCATGACCTGCTCGTGCAGACCGTGCGTGAATTAGAGCTTGATTTAGTAATAATAGCAGAGCCATACAGACACCTGAATAACCAACCTTGGGAAACTGACAGCACCACCAAGGCTGTCATCTGGTCCTGTGGCGAATTCCCCTTCCAGAGCATAGTGAGCAATGATAGCATCGGCTTTGTAGCAGCGTCTATTAACGACATCCGTTTTTATAGTTGCTATGCACCACCTAGCCTTTCCATTGCTGACTTTACTGACTTCCTGGATCGACTGACCGAAGACGCAAAGCAATACTACCCAGTAGCTATAGCAGGGGACTTCAATTCCTGGGCGGTAGACTGGAACAGCAAGCAGACTAATGCGCGAGGCAAGGCACTACGTGAAGCAATGGCCTCACTGGACGTGGTCCTTCTCAACATCGGTGAGACACCAACATATACCAAGGGAGAGGCTAGTTCGATAATAGACCTCACATTCGTCAGCAGCAGCTTATTGAAAGGAAACTATTCTTGGGAAGTCTTAAACACCTACACCGCCAGCGACCACAGTGCAATACTTTGGAAAATATCGGCTGGCCGGAGCCCTCAAAGAGCAACTAGACAAACTAATGCAGCTGGATGGAAAGTGAAAGACTTTGACTCGGAAGCTTTGGTAGTAGCCTTAGACAGTGACTCGACCATCATCACAGGAAATGCTGTAGAGAAGACGAAGGACTTAATGACGAGAATTGCCCAGGCATACGACACCTGCATGCCCCGTAAGCGTGGCATCAATAAAAGACCATCGGTGCACTGGTGGAATGATCAGATTAACGCTCTTCGCACAGCCTGTCACAAAAAGAGAAGATTATCACAGCGTGGCCACCGACGACCTAACTCTGCGGAGCTGGTCACAGAATACAAAAAGGCCCGTCGAGAACTGAACAAGGCCATCAAAGATAGCAAAAGACGCTGTTGGAAGGAACTCGATGAGATAGAAAGTCGATGAGATAGAAAAGGACCCATAGGGCAGACCGTATAGGGTCGTCATGACCCACCTGAAGCGCCAGCCAATGCCATCACCTACGTGTCCACAGCTCCTGGAAAGAATAGTTTCTACGCTGTTTCCTCGACAAAGTAAGTTCGGCTATTCTTCATTGCCAGTAAATCGAGAAGACATTCCACCTGTCACAGAAGAGGAACTGATGGAGGCGTGCAACCGAGTAGGGAATAATAAGGCACCGGGATTGGATGGAATCCCGAATATTGCATTAAAAACAGCTATTAAAGCAGCGCCAAATCTATTCTTAGATACCTATGATGCGTGCCTAAAAGAAGGGATTTTTCCTAGAAGATGAAAACAGCAAAGACTTGTACTTCTCCCTAAAGGGAAGAAGCCACCGGACGAGCCATCATCCTACCGACCACTCTGCATGCTGGATACAGCGGGTAAGATATTAGAGCGTATAATGCACCAACGAATAGAAGCAGTCGTCGATCCACTCCTAGCAGAAGGCCAGTATGGTTTCCGGAAAGGACGATCAACGCTGGATGCGATCAACCTGGTGGTCGATACAGCTAAGGAGGCAATCGCTGGAAAGAAATGGGAACGTGGCAGAAAGAAGTATTGTTTAGTGGCTGCCTTGGACATCAAAAATGCCTTCAATTCCGCTAACTGGGACTGCATCATGCGAGCTCTCGAAGATAAAGAAATGCCAGGATACCTGCGCAGAATGGTAGCAAACTACTTTACAGACAGAGTCCTCAAATATGACACGAAAAACGGTCCAAGGGAGTACGAAATAACCGGAGGAGTAACACAGAGCTCGGTTTTGGGTCCTTTGCTGTGGAACATCATGTATGATGGTCTCCTGAGAGTTGCATTACCATCAGAGGTGAAACTTGTTGCATATGCCGATGATGTATCGGTAGTGATTGTCGCAAAACACTTGGAAGAGATCAATCTGGCTTTCGATATCACATTTAGCCGGATTAACCTATGGATGGAGATGATGAAGTTGGAGTTAGCCAAGCACAAAACTGAAGCTGTGCTCATCACCAGCAGAAAGATCGTAGAAAACATCAAGCTGAATGTCGGCGAGCAGGAGATCGCATCGCAACCATATATCCGATATCTGGAGGTGACGCTGGATGCCCGACTGAACTTTAAGCAACAGGTCGAACACGTAAGTGCTAAAGTATCAGCGGTGGTAACTAGTCTATCAAGACTGATGCCGAATGTTGGAGGCCCGAAGCAAAGCAGGAGACTATTGCTGTCGTCAGTAGTCACATCAGTGCTCACATATGGAATATCCGTTTGGGCAGACGCGCTGGAGACCCAAGAATCATGGAGGAAAGCCGGACCGGTCTACCGATTAAGTGCACTGTGAGTTGCAAGCGCCTTCCGCACAATATCCGAGGAGGCAGTGTGCGTCATTTCTGGAACTCTGCCTCTTAGAGTACTAGCTGAGGAAAGACGGAACCTATACCACCGAAAGAAGTCATCTACACTGAGCGCTGAAGAACTGAGAACTGAAGAGCGACAACATAGTATAGCAAGATGGCAACAACTATGGGATGCTGCGGAGAAGGGAAAATGGATTCATCGACTTATACCAAGGATTGACGTTTGGCTTAACCGGAATCACGGCGAGGCCAACTACTATTTTTAATTTTCTTAGCGGGAAGTTGAAAATTAGAAAAACGGTTGACCCTGAAGGCCATCCCTGTAACTTCCCGCTAATTCTGTACCTAGGTGCTTAAAATTGCACTTATGACGTTTTTGAGCTCTTCGAGCTAAAAAATACAATTTGTGTGTCATTTTGAGCTCTCCGAGCTCGAAGAGATAGCTTTGCTATACTTTCGAGCTCTTCGAGCTCAAAAGTCTTATCAAAATTCGATGAAACACGATTTTTCTAATTTTCAAACTGCTGTAACTTTTTAATAAATCAACCGATTTCCACGCGGTAGGCGGCGATCGATGTGGTTTTTTAAGCTCTATTGAAAATTTACTACAAACAAAAATTGATCTGATGAAAAATTTCGGAGTTATTACAAAAAAACACCTTTTTCGATTTTTTTCGACAACGATATTTCACGAACGCATCAACCGATTCTGACACTATATCTGGCGATTGATGCGGTTTTCAAGGTTAAGAGCTGAGTAGTTTTTGAAGTTGATCGGTTCAGCCAATTCGGAGATATTTAAAAAATATGAAAAAAAAACTTTTTGTCATTTTTTTCACTTTTTTAGCAATTCCTCGAAATCTACTTGTCTGAATCGGTTTCAACTTACAGAAAATCTAAGTTTGGCGAATCCCTTTCGAATGACACCAACCGCGATGAAATCGGTCAAGCTGTTCAAAAGTTACGAGAGGTTTACACACACACACACACACACACACACACACACACACACACACACACACACACACACACACACACACACACACACATACTCGGGGCAGAAGAGATACTGCTACCGGGTGCGTCTCCCCGAGCGGATGGGAGAACGCTCGCTATCCTTGGATGACACTTAATCTCTTAGTTGATGAGGTACAGCGGGTAGGAGCCAAGCAAAATAACCAAACAAAATAAGCTCTCGTGGACAAAACTCCCCTTTAATGGGTTGGTCACACTAACTGACCTAGCAAGACGATTGGTTCCTGCTGTAACTCACTGGGAGTGTCCGGAACTGTATCGTAGTTTCCGACGATGCAAGCTACGGCTGATGTGAGCTTGCTCTGCCGAGGTGAAAGTTGCAGCAGTGGATCAGGAGCCAGCCACTTCGGGCCTTGATCAGGAAGTACGCAGTGAGTGTTAGAGATCGGAATCTTCACCGCTCCGAGCGAGTCTAGTCCGTCCGTGTATTCCGGGACTGGCTAAGTGTCGGATAGGCCTCAGGGAACTGGGGTAGGAGTATTATCTCCGAGGGTACACCCGTTCCTAGTTATGACAACCCGCTCTACTCCGTACGATGCGCTGGTAAATCAAAAAAGTATGAGTAACCCACAGGAAACAAACAAGAGTGGAAACGGGCTACATGCCCAACAAGCAGCGATTGACGCAAGCACTGAAATGAAGCGTTCGCAAGCGCTCAAACGCCTTGAAAAGCTGATCAGTGAGCTGAATGATTTCGTCCAACCAAAGGTCAACATTCACAAAGAGATAAAATCCAAGATGACTGGTGTTACTAACGCCCTTCAAAGGTTTGAGAAGCTGGATGAGGAGTGGCGCTCATCATTACAGCGCATTTCTCATGCTACACCGGAGAAAGCCTGTCAGGCTGTCGTCGTGACTGACGAAGCAATGGACACCGGCGCTGAAGGTGATATTGAATCAGTCGCTGAAGACAAGGGTGAAACTAACACAAGGCCTGGAAAGAGAAAGGACCGAAACTCGCCAGAGCCAACCGATAAAGTCACAAAGAAGAAGGACTTGAAAAAAAGCCCTACCCAACGACTGGCAGGGCAAGTCGACGAACCTAAGAAGACGACTGACTGGGAAAAAATACAGTCTAAGAAGGAGAAGAGAAGGCTAGCTAGAGAGCAACTCCCAAAGCAACCGCCGAAAGAGCCCCGGCCGGAACCTCAGTGGAAGAAACCGCGAAAATGGACCAGGCCTGACGCTCTGATCATCCATCCGGTCGAGAAGGAGAAATACGCCGAAATATTGCGTCGTATAAAGCAGGCCGTCCCTGACGAACAGGTCCGCACAACCGTGGAAAAGATCCACAAAACCAAAACTGGGGACATGCTGATTACGCTCTCAAAGAAGAGTATCGACAAAGGCCAAGCCTTGCAAAAGACCATCATGGATATTCTTCAAAAAGAGGCCGAAGTAATCTGCAAAGGACCGCAGGAGACCATCGAGATCCGAGACATTGATGATGACACGACGAAGGAGCACATTCAGACTGTCCTGAAAACGGAAACCGGAGAAACTTGCAAAATACCACTAGAGGCTATCAAGATCCGTAAGGCCTACAGAGGTACGCAAACGGCTACAGTGACACTTCGAGCAGCTGGAGCACAACAGCTACTGGAAGGAAGCGGCAAAATAAGGATTGGCTGGGTCAATTGCCGAATAAGAGCAACTAGAAGACCAGTCCAATGCTTTAAATGCTGGCACTTCGGACATGTTGGGTCCAAATGTAAGAGACAAGTAGACCGGTCTAAACTCTGCATCAGATGTGGACAAGAAGGGCACCGTATCTCTGACTGTAAAAATCCTGCCAAGTGTGCAATATGTGCTGAGCAGCAAAGAGCAAAGGACGTGGCTCACCATGCCGGCATCCACAGGTGCCCGGTATTTCAGGAGGCGCTCCAGAAGTTGACGAACAAACAACCATGAGGATACTACAGCTCAATCTCAACCATTGTGAGGCAGCGCATGACCTGCTCATACAATCCGTGCGAGAATTAGAGCTTGACTTGGTACTAATAGCAGAGCCATATAAACACCTGAGTACCCAACCCTGGGAATCTGATAGCACATCCAAAGCTGTCATCTGGTCATGTGGCAAGCTCCCTTTCCAAAATACAGTCGACAACAGCAATGCCGGCTTTGTAGCAGTATCAGCTACACCAAAGGTGACGCAAGCTCAATTGTAGACCTCACTTTTGTCAGTAATAGCCTTGCTAGAGATGACTACAACTGGAAAGTGTTGGACATCTACACTTCCAGCGACCATCATGCGATATTCTGGGAAATATCAAACGACCAGAACCTCAAGAGACCAATCAAGCAGTCTAACATCGTTGGTTGGAAAGTGAAATCTTTTGACCCAGAAGCATTGCTAATAGCCCTCGATGGTGATCCGATCAACACTGGATGTGCAGAACAACATACTAAGGACCTGATGAGGAGAGTAATACATGCTTGTGATGCCAGTATGCCTCGTAAACGTGGTATAAATTCAAGACCTTCGGTGCATTGGTGGAACGACCACATCAGCGTCCTCCGTAAAGAGTGTCATAGAAAGAGAAGAATCTCCCAGCGCGGCTATCAACGGCTCAACTCAGTGGAGCTGATCGCAGAGTACAAAAAGGCGCGTCGTGAACTGAATAAAGCCATCAAAGAGAGCAAAAAAAGATGCTGGAAAGAGCTTCTATACGAGGTGGATAAAGACGTGTGGGGTAGGCCTTATAAGGTGGTTATGACCCACCTGAAAAAACAACAAATGCCATCACCTACGTGTCCTCAACTTCTTCAGAAAATTAACACTGCACTGTTCCCACAGCAACGCAACTTCGATTACCAGTTGGCACCAGGCGAACTGGACGACATTCCACCTGTCACTGAAGAAGAACTGCTGGAGGCCTGTAACCGTGTAGGGAATAAAAAAGCGCCGGGATTGGACGGAATCCCTAATATAGCCTTGAAAACCATCATAAAGGCAGCTCCAACATTATTCCTCGACGCTTATAAAGCATGCCTCAAGGAGGGGATTTTTCCTCGTAAGTGGAAACAGCAACGATTGGTACTGTTACCTAAAGGGAAGAAACCACCAGAAGAACCGTCATCTTACCGACCACTTTGCATGCTAGATACGGCGGGTAAGATATTTGAGCGCATAATTCACCAGAGAATTGAAGCAGTAGTCGACCCACTCCTGGCAGACAATCAGTATGGATTGCGGAAAGGACGATCAACCCTGGACGCAATCAAACAGGTTGTTGATACGGCCAAGGAAGCAATCGCAGGAACCAGATGGAAAGGTGGAACGAAGAAGTATTGCCTGTTGGTGACACTAGACATCAGAAACGCCTTCAACTCCGCCAATTGAAAATGCATCATGCAGGCCCTCCAAGAGAAGAATGTACCAGAAGACCTGCTTAAGATCGTAGCAAGCTACTTTGAAAACAGGATCCTGAAGTATGACACGAAGAACGGTCCGAGGGAGTATGATATTACTGGAGGGGTACCACAAGGTTCAGTTCTAGGCCCGCTCCTGTGGAACATTATGTATGACGGTCTATTTAGACTAATTCTGCCAAGAAACGTCAAACTCATAGCATATGCAGATGACGTAGCAGTAGTGATCGTTGCCAAACACCTTGACGAGATAAATCATATGTTCGATCTCACTTTTGAGCACGTTAACCGGTGGATGGATACAGTGAACCTACAACTGGCCAAGCAGAAGACCGAAGCAGTGCTTATTACCAGCCGAAAAGAAGTTGAAACAATTAAGCTAAAAGTCGGTGACCGAGAAATCACATCACAACCTTATATCCGATATTTGGGAGTGATGCTTGATGCCCGACTCAACTTCAAGCAGCAAGTGGAACATGTCAGTGCCAAAGCGTCAGTAGTGAAGGCTAGTCTCGCACGACTGATGCCGAACGTCGGAGGCCCAAAACAGAGCAGGAGGCTATTATTGTCATCAGTAGTGACATCGGTGCTCACTTACGGAATATCCATTTGGGCCGACGCATTAAAGACGCAAGAATCATGGAGAAAGGCTGGACCAGTATATCGACTGATTGCTCTACGAGTAGCTAGCGCCTTTCGCAAAATATCAGAGGAAGCAGTGTGTGTTATTTCCAGTACTCTGCCTCTCAGAGTCCTAGCTGAGGAAAGACGGAACCTATATCAACGAAAAAGGTCAACCACATTGAGCCCTGAAGAACTTAAAAGGGAAGAACGGCAACACAGCATCGCAAGATGGCAACAAGACTGGAATGCTTTAGAGAAAGGTCGGTGGTCGTACCGTCTTATACCTCGGATTGATGTGTGGTTCAGCTGGAGTCATGGTGAGATCAACTATTATTTAACGCAGATGTTATCAGGACACGGATGTTACCGGAAATATCTTCACCGCTTTAAGCACGATGATACCCCAGAGTGCCCGTCCTGTCCAGGGGTCAATGAAGATGCAGAGCATGTTTTCTTTGTGTGTCCACGATTCAACCAACAGCGCGATGAGTTGGGGAAGATTCTGAAAAAGAGAACCCAACCAGAGTCAATAGTAGAAGCAATGTTGTCGTCAGAAGCTGCCTGGAACGCCACAAGCACTTTTGCTACAAAAGTGCTTACCGAGTTGCGATCCACTGAGAGGAAAAGAGCGAAAGACAGAATCTAGAAGGAAGAAATAACATCTTAGCCACCAGAAGGAAGAGCAGCAGCTAATTCCTCCCCCCGCGAAGAAATGCCTTACGGCGGTACCATGGGGGATCAGAGGATAGAAGAGAAAGGGGTTTAGGGTTTAGTGGGTAGGGGCGTCAGCGTCAAGTTTTAGTATGACGCTGCGTGGAGTCGCCACATATCCAGGCCAAACAGCTATGCCTAGAATCCGTAAAAAGGATTCCCCCCCCTAAAAAAAAAAAACACCCACACACACACACACACACACACACACACACACACACACACACATACAGACGTACGGGCATCATCGTGAAAATAGTCAGGAAAGCTTCCTAGGATCTCAAAACGTCGAGATCCGATGAAAACTCGATTTTCGTAAAACGAGGTAAAACCAATAACTTCCCGATTTTTGCAAATTTTCAATAAATTTTGAATGTTTTTCATTACTAAATATTCTCATATTCTTGGAAACCATACTGATTATTATTAAATATGTTCTATAAGTTATTTTCTCTCGTTGTCTTGATTTTTATAAGAATCTGATCGTTTACTTTTGTGAAATAAAATAAAGTATGTGATTCTCCATAAGGATCAATGGTAAAAGCAAAAATATGTCGATATTTACATCTTTTTTTTTAAGGACTTGCCTGGCTTCCCAAAATTTTACTGCTTAATTATGATATTATAAAGTACCAATATGCCAAATTTTATTAAATTCTGAACGTCAATTCTAAAACTGGTAGTACTACCTTAAGACACATTTATGACAATTTAAGTATACTCTTATGACATTTTTATGATCTTTTATGAAAATTTTATAAAAATTTTAGGACACATTTATGACAATTTTATGATACTCTTGTGACATTTTTGTGACAATTTCATGATCTTTTATGAAAATTATATAAAAATTTTAAGACCTTTTTATGACAATTTTAGGACACTTTCATGACAATTTTATGATAATTTCAGGATACTTTTATGACAATTTGAGGATACTTTTATGAATTTTAGGATACTTTTATGACGATTTTAGGACAATTTTATAACAAATTTAGGATACTTTTATGACAATTTTATGTCAATTTTAGAGTTGTCATAAAAGTGTCCTAAAATTTTCAAAGTTGTCAGAATATTATTCTCAAATTGTCATAAAATTTTCATGAAATTGTCCTAAAATTGTCGTAAAAGTGTCCTGAAATTGTCATAATAGTTCCCTAAAATTCCTAAAAGTGTCCTAAAAATGTCATAAAAGTCATAAAAGTGTCATAAAATTGTCATAAATGTATCTTAAAATTGTTTTCAAGTTGTCATAAAAGTATCTTAAAATTCATAAGTGTCCTTAAGTTGTCATAAAAGTGTCCTAAAATTGTTATAAAAGTATCCTAAAATTGTCATAAAGGTGTCACAAAAGTATCCTAAAATTGTCATGAAAGTGTCATAAAAGCATCCTTAAATTCATAAAAGTGTCCTAAAGTTGTCATAAAAGTGTCCCAAAATTGTCATAAAAGTGCCCTGAAATTGTTATAAAAGTATCTTAGAATTGTCCTAAAGTTGTCATAAAATTGTTCTAAAATTGTCATAAACAGTGAAACCAGATCGTGAGTAGAAAATACCCCCACCCAGCATTACAAACCGTGTTATTTCGCTTGGGGAAGGGGACATTTCTGCTCACGATCTGGCTTCACTGGTCATAAATGTGTCCTATAAGTGTCATAACAGTGTTCTAAAATTGTCATAAGAATATCCTAAAATTCATAATAGTGTCCTAAAATTGTCAGAAAAGTATCCTAAAATTGCCATAAAAGTAATTTTTAATAATATTTTTGAAGTAAAACTTCTTTAGGCGCGACTAGGGAGTAACTCAGATTTTTTTTCTGACGGAAGTAACGCTTACTATAGTCAGTATAGTTTTCGCTATTCAAAAATAATTATTTGGATTTGTCGTCAATAAATGTTATATACTCCACGCTTCTTGACTTATACGCCAGCTAGTGGCAAATATTATAATCAATTAGGATTATTTATTTCCAATATTTTAAAATGGATCAATTGTGAATAGCAAAGTGAATAAAAATTCAACAGTTTTAAAAAAATTATTTTAAATTGCAAAGTTTATTGAAAATCTCTAAGTTTACTTGTTTATTCATTACTTTTGTAATAAATAAATTATTAATAAATTTTCTGACGATTGCGAAATTCTATAAAATTCAATTTGGAAAATCCAAAAGTTCACGACTCGTAATGCTCCTTTAATTATGAAATATTAAAAAAAAAAAAAAAAACACTGGTCATTCAAAATTAGTTGCCGAAAAAACAGCTGTACTAGGAAGGTAATGCACAGGCGCCCCTGGTAGAATAATTGTACATAATTTGTATAGATATATCACCATCCATGTGAATTTCACATGGATATATATATAAATATACAGTCTTTTGGCTTTATTATTTTGTTAATTGTACATGAGTGACATTGAATTTCCTAACCATTCGTATTTGGTGGCCTATAATTATCCTAAAGAATTAAAAAAAAAATTTTACTTAATTGATGCATTTTTTAGCAAGTTATAGTGTTTTCAGAGTTTCATATATGACGGACAGAAAAATTATTTGACTTATTTTGAGGTTTTTTTCCGTTTTTAGTAAACTAAATCAATTTTTAAAAAGTGTCATATTGATCTCCATTAAATTATCTTGACAATAGTATGCAAAATATCGGTGACTGTCTCTTTTTTCTCGAAAAAATTTCTCGTGACAAAAATCTCACTTCCTAAAGTTAATAAAAACATCACAAGTCAAAGTGCAAAATACACGGCCTTTAAATATTTTAATTTATTACCGAACGAATTGAAATATTTTGCCGGAACAACCAAATTACTGAAAATAAGTCTAATTCGATGGATAAAGCAATGTAACTAATGATTTTTCTCTAAACTACTATTATAAATTAATTATGCAGGGTGTCCCAGAAGTCGCGCACCCCATTGTAGGGATCGAAAGAGAAAAATATTCTGAGACGAAAAGTCCTTAGCCATTTTTGAATCAGACGCATGAATAATTAATAATTAATTAATGAAAGTGACCAATCAGGAGCGCGCGACAGAAGAATGAAAAGTAAGTGGAAAGGCAGAAAGAGACGCGAGAGTAAGACGAGAGATCTGCTGCCTGCGTCTCGCTCAGTACAAATATAAATAATGCTGTGAAGCGAGAAAGAATAGGAGTTACGGTAATTATTACGTGAAGCGTTCCACATTCACGTAACAGTGGGGACGGAACAAACGTGGACGGCGGACGAACGTGATGCTAGGTGAATGTGTGAGATCGTGCGCTAGTGTGGGTTAGCGTCAGTGTAACGGTAACAATGCACGTATGAATGTGAGTGAGGATATTTTTATTTTTTTTATTACAGACACAAGATTTGACCAAATTCGACAGGAAAAAAAGGAAATTTTACTGAACTTAATCGGCACGACTGAATTTTGATTTTTAATTGAAAAAATTGAAGAAATTTTTAATGAAGAATCAGTAGCGGGGCTCAGAAAAAGGCAGAAAGCAAAAGTTACTGGACTTTTTTATTCATTAGGAAAATTAAAGTAATTGTTGATTAAACAATCATTAACAAGGCACTGGGCGGCTGTGTCTGAATTTTTTTTTTATTTGAAGTAATTAAAGTAATCGTTAGTTGAAAAATAGGTAGCGAGGGTCAGTTAGAGGCCTTGGGCAGCCATGACAAAATTTTGATTTTTAATTAGAATAATTAAAGTAACTTTTAAATAAAAAATACGTAGCGAGGGACAGTAAGAGGCACTGGGCAGCTATGAATGAATTTTTATTTTTATTTCGAATAATAACAGTAATTTTCAATTTAATATTAAGTAGCGAGGGTCAGAGTGAGGCCCTGAGCAGCTATGGATGAATTTTTATTAGTATTTCGAATGATTAAAATAATTTTTAATTAAAAAATAAGTAGCAAGGGTGTGTAAGAGACACTGAGCGGCTTGGGATAAATTTTTATTTCGATCTAGAGTAATTGAAGTAATTTATAAATGAAAAATAAGTAGCAAGGGTGAGTAAGAGGTACTGGGTGGCTATGAATAAATTTTTATTTTTATTCGGAGAAATAAGAATAATTTTCAATTGAAAAATAAGTAGCGAGGGCCAGTTAAAAGCATTGGGAGGCTATGAATGAATTTTTATTTTTATTTCGAATATTTAAAGTAATTTTTGATTGAAAATCGAGTAACTAGGTCGAGTAAGAGGCACTTGGCGGTTATGAATGAATTTTTATTTTTATTGGGAATAGTTGGAATAATTTTTAATTGAAAAATAAGTAACGAGATTCAGTTAGAGGCACTAGGCGGCTATGAATGAATTGTTATTATTATTTCGAATCATTCAAATAATTTTTAATTGAAAAACAAGTAGTGAGGGTAAGTACTAGTCCCTGGGTAGCTATGAATGAATTTTTATTTTTATTTGGAATAATTAAAGTAATTTTTAAATGAAAAACAAGTAGTGAGGGTCAGTGAGAGGCAATGAGCAGCTATGAATTAATTTTAGTTTTTATTCGGAACAGTAAAAGTAATTTTTAATTAAAAAATAATGAGCGAGGGTCAGTTAGAGGCACATAGCGACTATCGATGAATTTTGATTTTTATTTCGAATAATCAGCGTAATTTTCAATTGAAAAATAAGTACCGAGGGTCAGTTAGAGGCCCCGAGCGGCTATGGATAAATTTTTATTTTCATTTCACATAATTAAAGTAATTTTTAATTGAAACATAAGTAGCGAGGGTCAGTTAGAGGCCCAGAGCAGCTATGCATGAATTTTTATTATTATTTCGAATGATTAGAGCAATTTTTATTCAGATAATAAGTAGCGAGGGTGTGTAAGAGACACTGAGCGAGTAGGAATAAATTTTTATTTCTAGTTGGAATAATACAAGTAATTTTTAGATGAAAAACAAGTAGTGGGGGTCAGTGAGAGGCAATGAGCAGCTATGAATTAATTTTTTTTTTTATTCGGAGTAACAAGAGTAATTTTACCCTAAAAGTCCACCCAGAGCCTCAACTTGACACTTACCACTAGTTTTTCACATAAAAATTACTTTAATAATTCTAAATAAAAATAAAAATTTATTCATAGCTGCCCAGTGCCTCTTAATTATCGTTCCTACTGGTTCTTCAATCAAGAATTATTTCAAGTATTGTTAATTGAAATGAAAATTCCTTCCTAGCCACCCAGTGTCTCTTACACACCCTTGCTACTTATTTTTTAATTAAAAATTATTTTAATCATTCGAAATACTAATAAAAATTCATCCATAGCCGCTCAGGGCCTCACACTGACCCTCGCTACTTAATATTAAATTAAAAATTACTGTTATTATTCGAAATAAAAATAAAAATTCATTCATAGCTGCCCAGTGCCTCTTACTGACCCTCGCTACTTATTTTTTATTTAAAAGTAACTTTAATTATTCTAATTAAAAATCAAAATTTTGTCATGGCTGCCCATGCCTCTAACTGACCCTCGCTACCTATTTTTCAATTAACGATTACTTTAATTATTTCAAATAAAAAAAAAATTCAGACACAGCCGCCCAGTGCCTTGTTAATGATTGTTTAATCAACAATTACTTTAATTTTCCTAATGAATAAAAAAGTCCAGTAACTTTTGCCCTCTGCCTTTTTATGAGCCCCACTACTGATTCTTCATTAAAAATTTCTTCAATTATTTCAATTAAAAATCAAAATTCAGTCGTGCCGATTGACTTCAGTAAAATCTCCTTTTTTTCCTGTCGAATTTGGTCAAATCTTGTGCCTGTAATAAAAAAAATAAAAATATCCTCACTCACATTCATACGTGCATTGTTACCGTTACACTGACGCTAGCCCACACTAGCGCACGATCTCACACATTCACCTAGCATCACGTACGTCCGCCGTCCACGTTTGTTCTGTCCCCACTCTTGGTCTACTGCGCGAGACGCAGGCAGCAGATCTCTCGTCTTACTCTCGCTTCTCTTTCTGCCTTTCCACTTACTTTTCATTCTTCTGTCGCGCGCTCCTGATTGGTCACTTTCATTAATTAATTATTAATTTTCCATGCGTCTGATTCAAAAATGGCTAAGGACTTTTCGTCTCAGAATATTTTTCTCTTTCGATCCCTACAATGGGGTGCGTGACTTCTGAGACACCCTGTATATGTAAACTAGCTATCTGATTTGTATTTTAATTTATACCAGTCCTATGAACAGATGTTATGCATCTCTATAGGACAGATACGTCATTTATTATATTATATTATATTTGATTATCTGTAATATTTTCTGGTTTAATATATAAATAAAATTTGAAAAAAAAAAAAATAAAATTGTCAGCAATAATTTCTTGTACAATATTTTTTCACACAAAAACCATCATAGAAGGGCCATATTAATGTTTTTTTTTTAGAAATAATTGTACTCAATTGTAAATAATTGTGCGAAATTTTGGCGGGATTAATAAAGGCGGGGAGCTGAATATAACTAAATTATAATGTGATATTTATTATTCAAGTTAAAATTTAATCATTTCAGTGATATATGCCGTCAACGCCAAAGAAGTTTTACTTCAATCGCGCGTAAAGGTTACACGCACACACTTTTCTTTCCACCGCGGTAAACTTGAAAACTACTGGACTGTTCTCTCTCTCTCTCTCTTTCTCTCTCTGGCCAAAGTTTTTGAGAGGATTATTGCAAATCAAGTGATAACTTATCTGGAAGATAATGAGCTTCTTGATAGTTTTCAATCTGGTTTTAGGAAGCATCACAGCACACAATCAGCATTATTGAGGCTTACTGATGATATTAGGCAAGCGATGGACAAGAACAAACTTACTATATTAGTGTTGTGTGATTTGAGTAAGGCTTTCGACTATGTTGATCCCAAAATCATATTGATTGCGTTATTTGAGCTTGGATTTTCAGTGGAAACAATTATTTGGTTTTTCTCCTACCTATCAAACCGTTCTCAGTCAATATTGAATGATCTTGGGACTCCGATTCAGCTCCTCAGAATTTCATCTGGTATTCCTCAGGGTTCTGTTCTCGGCCCAATCTTGTTTCTGATTGTCATGAATTCTGTAGCCAGATGGCTAGTGTATTGCAATCATGGTCTGTTTGCTGATGAAATATATCTATCTACACTTCTTTTTATATCAGCTACAAGAGGCCGTCAGACAGGTCAACACTGATGCACAATCAGTTGCGAATTGGGCAAAGAAGCATGGCTTGGAGATAAACTTGTCCAAGACCAAAGCTATGATCTTGGTTTCAAATAGTAAGCTGAGGCAACTGAGTAATTTTGATCTGCCACCCATTGCTATAGATGGTGTCATAATTCCTTATGTCGATACTACCAAGTGCTTAGGATTACACATCAGCAGAAACCTGAGTTGGAATCATCATGTGCAGCAAGTAGTAAGCAAAGTAAACTCAGCTCTGCACTCTCTCAAAGTTCGAAAGAACATCTTTTCAACTGACATAAGAAAATTGTTAGTATCAGCAACCATCTTACCACTTGCTGACTACTGTTCCGTCGTACTGGTAGATTCAACATCTGAAAATGATTGGAAACTTCAGCGTGCAATAAATTGCTCAATTAGATTCATTTTTAATCTTAGAAAAGATGAGCATATAACGCCTTATCGACGAGAATTGGGATGGCTCTCTGTGAAATATCGTAGAATGTATTTCATGAGTTGTTATTTCTTTAAGCTACTTCAAGTTGGTAAACCCAAATACCTACGAGATTTTTTTATTGAGGAGACTGGAGTCAGACGCTCAGATAGGTTAGCAACCAAAAAACACTCTCTTTACACGTTTCCGCGTTTTGCTTCGATCTTCATGGAGCGGTCATTCCAAGTGAGTGTAATACGCTTGTGGGAAGAACTACCTGAAGAGATTGTCAACTTATCTAGTCTTGAAGTATTCAAAAATAAAATTTTTGACCATTTGTTGAATTTGGATCATTAATTATGTTATTGTAAAGAGGAAAAATTCTCTGATATTTACTATTAAATTCCAAGTGTTGAATACTCTAAGTTTGTTCTTTTATCAGCTTTTTTTTTTAATAGAATAATTTATTTGAGTTTGTTAGTTGAATTAGATAAAAATAAACATAAATTTTTATATTAGATTCATGCTCTAGTTTATGTACTTATACTACTTTATATTATGCTACGATTATTACTGTATTTGTAAATCTTATTGTATTTAAAATCGCCATTTGGCTTGTGCCTTGGCATTAATAAATTATCAATCAATCAATCTCTCTCTGTAAGTACATAAACACACTTAATTTTTCGCTCTGTCTTTAGAACATTTTTCTGCTTAAAATTGCCCCCGGGCATTTTTTGTTCCAGAAATATTGCAAGCAACAAATTGCAATCTACAGATCGACATAAATTTTACTTATTTGTTCGTTGTGGATTGCATAATAATTAAATATCAATTTCTCATTATTGAAGAGGTTAAGTTGACAGTGATTTTGTGTGCAGTGGACTGTTAGCCAAATTACCGTCAGTTGATGTCAACTTTCACTTGAATTTTACGAGGTTTCGATAACATTATCGATTTGATAACTCCTCTGTTGGTTACTGTCATCAATTTGACTCAATTATAGTTGAGAACTTATACAAGACCTACAGTGTGTGCATCAAGAAAGTTTAAGTGACACTATTCATGACTGGTTAATTACCTGGTCATTTACCTTTCACTTTACCTTGTATCAGTGACGACTTGTCAGTCGTGGTAACCTACCATCGAAATTGCTACAAGTGGCATCAATTTGTTGTCGTCGGAAAAGTAGTAAGATACATATAGTGTGTGTACATAGGATAGTATTTACACTAAACTGACATCGTAAATTGATTATTTGTCCAGTATCTGACTAGCAATTTATAATTTAACGTTAAAATTGTCTAATCATTTTTAAGGCCATATTACAGTATCCTTGGTATGCCATTAGCGTCTGATATATGTATCAAATGTAAGAGACCTGTCAAATCATCTGTTATTTGTAACACTTGTCAACAGCATTTTCATCCTGGTTGTGCACGAGATTGTGTAAAAAACAGACCGCTCACTGATTGCTGCAGAAAACAATTTAGCTATCTCCTGGGAAATTCAGATGCAAAAACGAGACTTGCTTCGCTAAAATCTACTAGCTCCAACACCTCTTCAGTTTCTAGCTTCAAGTCTGCCAGCTCTTCTCCTCTTGATCTTACACTTAAAGCTCGTAGATCTACCTCACTTGTTCGTTCATCCACAGCTCGTGTTTCGACCTGCTTACAATCACCCATCACTCAAAATACACCGATATCACCTGGTTCAGACGCAGTATTTAATACCTCTATAACCTCACCAACGATGTCGTGTTTGCGAGTTGATTTGGCTGAAAAGTCTCTGGATGATAAAATTACTCTTCTGATGGAGAAATTTTGTAATTCAGAAGTCACGACCAATGAAAAACTGAACGATTTGAGTGTGAAACTGCTCGAGGTCAAAGAATCACAGAAGCAAACTGCTACAAACCTGACAGAATTAACTACAAATATTAGAAAAAATGCTAAGTCAATTGCTGCTATCAGCTCAGTTCGTTTGAATTTGAAAGAAATGCGAAAATCTGATTTGGAGCAAATTTCTCAAAGACTATCTAATATAGAGAAATCAGCACCTGTATCGTCTGTTCCTCAGCAAGTTTTGGGTAGCACTTCTGAACTGGTGATTTCAGGTATTCCTGATACAGTTGCAAATCATTTAACACCAGGTGATATTTCAGCTGAAGTGTTGAAAAGTCTAGAGTTGCCAAATATGATTGGTAGTGTCTTGAATGCTCGTAAATTTGAAAATAAAAATAAGCAATTGCGAAATCAGAATACATCTAATACTCACTCTTATATTATCTCATTGATGTCAACTCTTGCTCGTGATTTCATCGTCGATAAGAAGCGCAAGTTAGGAAATCTTTTAGCAAAAAAAGTTTTTCCTGTACAAGTTGATGAGGCTTTTAAGGGTTCTATCTACGTTAATGAATTTTTGCTTCCTGAGACTTATCGATTGCTACTGAAAACCAAAGAAAAGGCGAAGAATAGAAATTTCAAATTTGTCTGGGCTAAATGTGGGCAAATTTTTGTTAAGAAGGATGTGGATTCAGAAAGGCTTATTATAAATCATGAATCTGATCTCACAAAGCTTGATTAACATCTAACTGATTCTGCGAATATCTCTATTAAGAATACTTTCTCATCATTAACTGTACTAAGTTTAAATATAAATAGTATTATTGGTCACATTGCTCAGTTCATTGATTTAGTTGATAATACAAAACCTGACATTATTATCCTTGTGGAAACCTGGTTAAAACCTACCTTAGATGATGAAATTTTTTCATTGGATGACTATTTTATCATTCGTAGGGACAGAATCCTGAAGCATACAGATACTGATCGCTATATTCGAGGTGGAGGTGTGGCTTGTCTTATTCACGAATCATTAAAAGCTAAAGTACTCCATATTTCAACTTCTGATCATATAAATCAACCGGAGTATCTCATTGTTGACGTAATTTTAACTACAGGATCTCATCTTTTGCTATCTTGCATTTACCGAAGACCAAAAGGACTCTTTCTCAATGAGTTCTTTGATATTTATTCCAGACTTGCATCAAACTATAATAACATTATTATCGCTGGTGATTTAAATTGCAACTTGTTGGAAGATACCTACACTTCGAACCATCTAAAGAATTTCATAGCTGAATCGTCACTTCATTGTGTACCCTTTGGTGCTACTTTTCACAAAAACAATTGTGATTCCTGGTTAGACGTCATTTTACTGGATAATGAAACCAAGTTATCCTCGTTTATAAAGTCTGAGTTCCCATTTATTGATGGTCATGACTACTTACTCTGCCAATACAGACTGGATAACTTAAAACCTCTTCCAAAGAGATTAACCTTCAAGAACTTTAAAAACTGTGATCACCTGGCCTTATCAATGTCACTGATGGATGCGTTGAAAATTGACAATTTTGTGCTTGAAAATTCTAATTCTGATGGACTACTGAGTATTTTTAAAGCTGGGGTTTTGGACTCTCTAGATGTACATGCACCCTTACTTACAAAAAATGTGACGCGAGTGAGTAATCCGTGGTTTACCAAAGAGTTAAAAATTAAGTGTCAGGAGCGCGATAAAATCTACAAAAAAGCAAAGAGATACAAGGATCCAAACTTGATTGCTCTCTTTAGATTAAAAAGAAAAGAATTCAAAATCCAGCTGAATCAAGCTCGTGAAGAATACCTCAAAACTGCTTTTTCAAATTTGCCTTATGGTTCGACTGTCTGGAGCAAACTCAAACATCTTGGCTTAATCAAATCAAACCCCTCATCACCGCTTCATTTCTTTGATGCTTGCGAGTTGAATGAGTACTATGCAAACATAGTTAGGAAACATCAACCAAGTGATGCAAATTTCTTAGATAATTTACCTATTGACCATACAAAGAAGGTTGACTGCTCATTTCATTGGACAAAGATTGATATAGTTGATGTCACCAAGGCATTGCACCTTACACTATCCAAATCAAAAGGTAAAAGTCCTGATGGTCTTGATCTGAGATGGCTGAAAGATCATATCCCCCAAATCTCACTATTTCTTACAGATTTATTTAATAGATCTCTTGATTGTTGTATCTTCCCTGATATTTGGAAGATTATCTATATAATACCATTAAATAAAATTACACCACCAAGGTCACCGTCAGACACTCGGCCGGTTGCAAATTTATCGCATTTGGCTAAAGTCTTTGAAAGAATTATTGCTAATCAGGTGACAGCATATTTGGAAGATAATGAGCTATTTGATCCTTTTCAGTCTGGATTTAGAAAACATCACAGCACGCAAACAGGGTTATTGAAACTCACTGATGATATTCGACAGGCAATGGACAACAGCAAACTCACTGTATTAGTGTTGTTTGACTTGAGCAAAGCTTTCGACTATGTTGATCCCAAAAATATACTGATTGCGCTATTTGAGCTTGGTTTCTCAATGGAAACAATAAATTAGTTCTTCTCTTACTTGTCGGGTCGATCTCAATCAATATTAAACGATCTTGGGACTCCAATTCAACTACTCAAAACGTCATCTGGTGTTCCGCAGGGATCTGTTCTGGGTCCAATCCTGTTTCTAATAGTCATGAATTCTGTGGCTCAGCGGCTGGTATATTGCAAGCATGGATTGTTTGCTGATGACAAATATATATACTCTCACTTCTTTTTCTATCAGCTGCATGATGCTATCTGGAGGGTCAACTCGGATGCACAATCAGTCGCTGACTGGGCAAGAGACCATGGATTGGAAATCAACCTAGCTAAAACAAAGGCTATGATCTTGGGCTCTAATAGTAAGTTGAAAAAGCTTGAGGACTTGGATCTGCCACCAATAGTAGTAAATGGTGTCATAATACCCTACGTTAACTATACCAAGTGCTTAGGTATTCAGCTAAGCAGAAATCTGTCATGGAACTACCACGTCACTCAGATAGTTAGTAAAGTGAACTCAGCTCTGCATTGTCTCAAAGTAAGGGAAAATATCTTTTCAACTCCTATAAGGAAACTACTAGTATCAGCAACCATCTTACCACTCGTTGACTATTGTTCCGTTGTATTGGTCGACTCAACTTCTGATAACAATTTAAAACTACAACGTGCGATTAACTGCTCTATCAGATTTATTTTTAATCTCAAAAAAGATGAGCACATTACACCTTTCAGACATGAGCTGGGATGGTTGTCTGTAAAGTATCGCCGAATGTACTACATAAGCTGTTATTTTTACAAGTTACTTCAAGTTGAAAAGCTCAAGTACTTACGAGAGCTATTCATTGAAGACATTGATGTTAGACGTTCCAGTAGGCTAGCAGCTAAAAAACATACTTCCTTCAAGATACCTCATTTTGCTACCACCTATATGGAACACTCCTTCTTGATCTCCGTAATTCGTCTGTGGGAAGAACTACCAGAAGAAATCGTAAACTCAAGTAGCAGTGAAGTCTTCAAAAATAAAGTTTTTGACTATTCACTAAATTTAGACAGTTGATAAATTGAATAATTGATAGATTAAATTTGTTGATTACAGTACTTGTATACTAATTAAAAAATTCAAATTGAGATAATAGTCGAATCAGTTTAGAAAAGTTTAAAAATGGTTAAAAGTTTTTGCAATATTATTCTAAAATTTAGGTTAAGAACTGTCACAGGGTTTTTATTCCCTGTGTGCGTCCCTCCCTGCGCCTAAATTTGGCAACAGATCCACACTCGGTGTGTCTCTGAATTTATTATTTTATATTTATTTATTAATTTATTTATTGAATTTAATATTATTAGTATTATTTATATTTGAAATTTCTAATATTATGGTTATTAATTTAAGAATTAATTTTATCTTTATTTCAGACATTTATAATGAATTATTTATAATTTATTATCATTATTATTATTTGTGTGCATTGCCGTAAATCATTGTCATATAGTACCTAATTTTACTATGAGTGATAAATCATAGCCTTTACTCGCACGGGTGAGGCCCTACAATATCGATCGCGAGCAAAGAGTTCATTGAATTAGGGAAAATGGCTAGAGAGGCCCTTGTTGTCGAACACGAGGCCTCGAACGGTGACAAAAATTGAGCAGACACGCGTTGGCCCGCTTGGTGTGAGGTATGCACGCGGGACCTCCGCTATTGTAAGGAGTGTGGATTTGGTGCCTTGGGTTGAGTTTTCTTTTTGGTAAGTACTCACAAGTTGAAATCGATTAATATCCGCACACCGCTGTCTCCTGGCTTAAATAATTTATTCTTTTATTGTTTAACTAAATTCACTATCGATTTATCGGGTCGATCCCGTAGCGAGTAAGGGTTATTCTAAGGGAATACTTATACCTATCCCGAAAGCCTCGTGTGGGTCTCTGAAATGGCCAGCAATTACTTATTAAAGCATTACACTTACATTAATTATTATTACGTTTGTAAATAATATTGAAAAGCTAATATCTAAAATTATCGTTTATATTGGTTCAATTGTTTGAAATCTATTATAAAGTTCCATAAAGGATTTAATTTGTTATTTGGAAAGTAGATTTAGTTTTAAGTAATACCGTTTATACATAAATAATTTATTTTTATTAATATTTACCAATTAAACAATGATTTATTTTATGTAAGTTAATTCCCGGATTCTTTTCCTATGACTCATCTTCCTAGATCAATTCGTTAATATAAAATATTATTTTATAATTAATTATTTATTATTTCTAATTGTAAATTCTATCTTGACCTTGACTTTAGTTACTTTGAGATTTACCTTTTCATTCGCATTAGTTTAAATCGTTAATTGATTGTCCGGCGCCGCCCCTGGAATTTTTATTATTTTTGGTAATTTTTGGATAAAATTATCTGGCGTCCAAATGTGCACTAACCCAGCCTGAGGGGTTTCCGGGTTAATTTTATTATATATTAAAAGGGCGAGCGTAAAATATCCTACCCAGCCGATATCTCCGCCATCGGTCGAATTTAGTTAAATTTTGGGGAAAAGTATTGTTACAGAACTATGTACTTACATATAATATTATTTTTAAGATGTAAATTTTTTGTATTTAAATTGCCATTTGGCCTGTGCCTTGGCATAAATAAATTTATCAATCAATCAATCAATCTCTCTAAATCAGTTAGCTCAAATACTTTCTCAATCTCAAGCTTCAAGTCAGTCAGCTCATCTCCACTTGTTCGCTCGTCTACAGCTCGTGCATCGACCTCACTTAAATCACCTGTTACACCAAATACACCGGTTACACCTGGTCCAGACTCTGTGTTTCATTCTCCTATAACATCTCCAGTAATGTTGCAGCTACCTACCAACTGGTCAGAAAAGTCGCTTGATGATAAGATGACAGCTATGATGGAACAGTTTCTATCATCGAAGATGTCTGTGAATAATAAACTAGAAGAACTTAGTATGCAAATTGCTGACCTCAAAACTTCACAAGCTGCTACTGTGGCTGACCTTTCGGAAGTTAAGGTTAATGTAAAATCAAATGCTGAGTCAATTTCGAAGTTGAACTCAGACATCAAAAAATTAAAAGAAGATTGTAAAACTAATATGAGTATAATGCAAAATAATCTAGTAGATCTGAGTAAACAAGTTACCCTTGAAGACAGAGCTACTTCATCTACTGCATCTCTAATTGGAAGTACAACTGAGTTGGTAGTCGCAGGTGTTCCAAGTTTGGTGGCTGATAAATTGTCGCCCTCTGAAATTTCATCTGCTGTTTTAAATGTTTTAGGGTTACCACATTTGGCCAGTGACGTCTTGAGTGTTCGCAAGTTTCAAAATAAAAATAGACCAAGACAAGAAAAGGCCAGCTATCAGTCTTATATTGTTGATTTGAAGTCCTCTCGTGTACGTGACTTTATTATAAGTTCGAAGCGCAAGTCAAAAAACCTTTTGGCTAAAATTGTGTTTCCAGACTGTGTTGATCAAAACTTCAAAGGTGCTATATACGTCAATGAGTTTTTACTGCCAAAGATTTATAAACTGCTTTTACAAACTAAAGAGAAGGCCAAATCAAAGAAGTTCAAGTATGTTTGGGTGACAGGTGGACAGATTTTCGTGAAGAGAGATGATGGCTCTGAAATACTTAAAATAAATTGTGCTTCTGATCTTGCAAAACTTGATTAACGTTTAATTGATTCAATTAATAGCTCAACTGATGATATTTCTTCATCATTAAATGTACTGAGTTTAAATATAAATAGTCTTGTTGGTCATACAGCTCAATTCTTAAATTTGATTAATGATACTAAACCTGATATTATTATCCTTGTTGAAACTTGGTTAAAACCTTCGCATGATAACAGTATTTTTTCTATAAAGGGATACAATGTCGTTCGAAGAGATCGAACCCTAAAACATGCAGATACTGATCGCTACATCCAGGGAGGCGGAGTGGCCTGTCTTGTCCATGATTCCTTAAAAGTCAAGGTTCCACATATTTCTACTTCTGATTATTTAAACCAACCAGAATATTTTATAGCTAATGTCACCTTACTCTCTGGATCTCATCTCTTATTATCCTGCATTTACAGAAGACCCAAAGGACTATTTCTAAATGAATTCTTTGACATTTTTTCAAGACTTGCGCCAAATTTTAACAATATCATCTTAGCTGGTGATTTAAATTGTAATTTATTGGAAGATAGTTATACTGCAAAGCATCTGAAAGACTTTATTCTTGAATCTTCATTATTCTGCGTGCCTTATGGAGCTACGTTTCATAAAAATAATCATGATTCTTGGTTAGATGTCATCTTACTAGACAGTCATAGTAAATTAGTTTCCTTTGCTCAATCTAATTCTCCGTTCATTGATGGCCATGATTATTTACTTTGTGAGTACAGGTTAAATTCCGCAAAACCAGCACCGAAGAAAATTACCTATAGAGACATGAAAAATTGTGATCATCAAGCCCTCTCGAGAGCCTTGATGAACTCTTTAAAAATTGATAATGCTGTACTAGAGAATTCGGATCCAAATGAATTGCTGACTGTCTTCAAATCTAGTGTTCTATCTTCCCTAGATTTGTTTGCACCAGAAATTTCTAAAAAGATAGTTCGTCATAGTAATGCATGGTTTACAAAAGAATTAAAGGTAAAGTGCAAGGAACGCGATATGATCTATAAGAAAGCTAGAAGGAATCGAGATCCAAATTTGCTTGCTCTTTTTAGAACTAAAAGGAAAAATCTAAAAGCCGAGTTAAATCATGCTCGTGAAGAATACTTAAAAAATATTCTCTCAAATCTTCCATATGGTTCGTCTATTGGGAGTAAGCTTAAACATCTTGGACTAATTAAGTCAAATCCTTCTTCACCGCTAAACTTCTTTGATCCTTTTGAATTGAACGAATACTACGCCAACATAGTGAGAAAACACTCACCTTGCAGTGAAAATTTTGTTGAATTGCTGCCCAAGAACCATTCAAGGCAAGTTGAGTGCTCATTTAAGTGGACCAAGATTGACATCGTTGATGTTACTAAGGCATTGCATATTACTCTTCCAAAGTCTAATGGGAAAAGTCCTGATGAATTGGATTTAAGATGGCTACGTGACCACCTTCCACAAATTTCACTGTTTCTTACGGCTTTATTTAATAAATCTCTCGATACTGGAATTTTCCCTGAAATTTGGAAAGTTATTTTCATAATTCCTCTGAACAAAACTTCACCACCTAGATCTCCATCAGATACCCGTCCTGTAGCAAATTTATCACATCACGCCAAAGTTTTTGAGAGGATTATTGCAAATCAAATGATAACTTATCTGGAAGATAATGAGCTTCTTGATAGTTTTCAATCTGGTTTTAGGAAGCATCACAGCACACAATCAGCATTATTGAGGCTTACTGATGATATTAGGCAAGCGATGGACAAGAACAAACTTACTATATTAGTGTTGTTTGATTTGAGTAAAGCTTTCGACTATGTTGATCCCAAAATCATATTGATTGCGTTATTTGAGCTTGGATTTTCAGTGGAAACAATTATTTGGTTTTTCTCCTACCTATCAAACTGTTCTCAGTCAATATTGAATAATCTTGGGACTCCGATTCAGCTCCTCAGAACTTCATCTGGTGTTCCTCAAGGTTCTGTTCTCGGTCCAATCTTGTTTCTGATTGTCATGAATTCTGTAGCCAGATGGCTAGTGTATTGCAATCATGGTCTGTTTGCTGATGAAATATATCTGTCGACACTTCTTTTTATATCAGCTACAAGAGGCAGTCAGACAGGTCAACACTGATGCACAATCAGTTGCGGATTGGGCAAAGAAGCATGGCTTGGCGATAAACTTGTCCAAGACCAAAGCTATGATCTTGGGTTCAAATAGTAAGCTGAAGCAACTAAGTAATTTTGATCTGCCACCCATTGCTATAGATGGTGTCATAATTCCTTATGTCGATACTACCAAGTGCTTAGAATTACACATCAGCAGGAACCTGAGTTAGAATCATTATGTCCAGCAAGTAGTAAGCAAAGTAAACTCAGCTCTGCACTCTCTCAAAGTTCGAAAAAACATCTTTTCAACTGACATAAAAAAATTGTTAGTATCAGCTACCATCTTACCACTTGCTGACTACTGTTCCGTCGTACTGGTAGACTCAACATCTGAAAATGATTGGAAATTTCAGTGTGCGATAAATTGCATTTTTAATCTTAGAAAAGATGAGCATATAACGTCTTATCGACGAGAATTGGGATGGCTCTCTGTGAAATATCGTAGAATGTATTTCATGAGTTGTTATTTCTTTAAGCTACTTCAAGTTGGTAAACCCAAATACCTACGAGATTTTTTTATTGAGGAGACTGGAGTTAGACGCTCAGATAGGTTAGCAACCAAAAAACACTCTCTTTACACGTTTCCGCGTTTTACTACGATCTTCATGGAGCGGTCATTCCAAGTGAGTGCAATACGCTTGTGGGAAGAACTACCTGAAGAGATTTTCAACTCATCTAGCCTTGAAGTATTCAAAAATAAAATTTTTGACTATTTGTTGAATTTGGATCATTAATTATGTTATTGTAAAGTGGAAAAATTCTCTATTTACTATTAAATTCCAAGTGTTGAATACTCTAAGTTTGTTCTTTTATCAGTTTTTATTAATAGAATAATTTATTTGAGTTTGTTAGTTGAATTAGATAAAAATAAACATAAATTTTGATATTAGATTCATGCTCTAGTTTATGTACTTATATTACTTTATATTATGTTACTATTATTACTGTATTTGTAAATCATATTGTATTTAAATTGCCATTTGGCCTGTGCCTTGGCATAAATAAATTTATCAATCAATCAATCAATCAATCTCTCTCTCTCTCAGAGTCTCAGGAAGTTACAGCTGTTAAATTGGCAGAATTGACTGTTAATGTTAAAACAAATGCTGAGTCAATTAAGGATTTAAGTAAAGCTAGAAAAGCTGATATGGATTCTGTTCATGAAAGACTGTGTAACATTGAGAAGTCGGCTCCTTTTTCATCTATTTTTTCACAGGCACCAGGTAGCACTACTGAATTAGTTATTTCAGGTATTCCTGACTCAGTGGCGAAAAGCTTAGCACCGCAGGACATTTTAGCTGCGGTTCTAAACAATCTAGAGTTGCCAAATTTAGCTAATAGTGTCTTGAGTTCTCGAAAATTTGAAAACAGGAACAGACAGCCACATAATCTAAACATTCCTGTTATTCATTCATATATTATTTCTTTGATGTCGACTCCGGTTCGCGACTTTATTATTGACAGGAAACGGAAGTCAGGAAATCTTTTGGTGAAAAAAGTTTTTCCTACTCAAGTTGATGCGGCGTTCAAAGGATCCATTTATCTTAATGAATTTTTGCCTCCAGAAACTCACCGATTTTTACTTAAAACTAAGGAAAAAGCGAAGAATAGAAAATTCAAGTTTGCTTGGGCTAGAAGTGGACAAATTTTTGTAAAAAAAGATGAGAACTCGGAAAGGCTCACGATAAATTGTGAATCTGATCTTGCTAAGCTCGATTAACGTTCAACTGACTCAACGGATATCTCTATACAGATTACTTCATCGCAACTCAATGTTTTAAGTCTAAATATAAACAGTGTTATTGGTCATATTGCTCAGTTTCTAAATTTAGTTAATGATACAAAACCTGACATTATTATTCTTGTCGAAACTTGGCTTAAACCTTCATTAAATAATGATTTTTTACCATTAGATGATTATTTTATAATTCCAAGAGATCGAATCCTGAAACATGTAAACACCGATCGTCATATTCAAGGTGGTGTGGCTTGTCTTATTCATAAATCACTGAAAACTAAAGTACTTCATATTTCAACTTCGGATCATTTAAATCAACCAGAGTATCTTATTGTTGACGTCACTTTAATTACAGGATCTCACCTTTTACTATCTTGCATCTACCGAAGACCTAAAGGACTCCTTCTCAATGAATTCTTTGATATTCATTATAGACTTGCATCAAATTATAACAACATTATTATTGCTAGTGACCTGAATTGCAATTTGTTGGAAGATAGTTATACTGCAAATCATCTAAAGAATTTCATAACAGAGTCGTCACTGTACTGTGTACCTTATGGTGCAACCTTCCATAAAAACAACTGTGATTCTTGGTTAGATATCATTCTGTTGGATAGTGAAGCTAAACTTCCCTCGTTCACTAAATCTGAGTCACTATTCATTGACGGTCATGATTATTTGTTCTGTCAATACAGATTAGATAATTTAAGACCATCACCGAAGTTAATCACCTGCAGAAATTTAAAGGATTGTGATCATCAAACTTTATCAGCCTCACTTATGGATTGTTTAAGAATCGAGCGTACTGTTTTGGAAAATTCAGTTCCAAATGTGTTGCTAAATACCTTTATAGCTGAGATCTTATCTTCTCTTGATTTATATGCACCAGTACGCACTAAAAGAGTTATTCGTCAAAATAACCCTTGGTTCACCAGAGAGTTAAAAATTAAGTATAAAGAGCGTGATGTAATTTACAAAAAAGATAGGAGAAACCAGGATCCGAACTTGCTTGCTCTTTTCAGATTAAAGAGAAAAGAATTGAAAACTCAGTTAAATCATGCTCGTGAAGAATACCTGAAAATTGCTCTCTCAAATCTGCCTTATGGTTCAACTGTTTGAAGCAAACTCAAACATCTTGGATTAATTAAATCAAATTCCTCATCACCGCTAAATTTCTTTGATGCTTGTGAATTGAATGAGTACTATGCAAATATAGTCAGAAAACATCCACCTTGTGATACAAATTTCGTTGATATTTTAGCACTTGAACATGCGAAAAAGGTTGATTGCTCATTTCAATGGACCAAGATTGCTATAGTTGATGTCACCAAAGCATTGCATCTTACATTGTCCAAATCAAAAGGAAAAAGCCCTGACGGTTTTGATTTGAGATGGCTGAGAGATCATATTCCATAAATATCACTCTATCTCACAGACTTATTTAATAAATCTCTCGAATCTGGAATCTTCCCTGATATTTGGAAGATCATCTACATAATTCCTCTGAATAAGATTTCACCACCCAGATCTCCGTCAGACACTCGCCCAGTTTCAAATTTGTCACATTTAGCTAAAGTCTTTGAAAGAATTATTGCTAATCAGATAATATCATATTTGAAGGAAAACGAGTTATTTGACCCCTTTCAGTCTGGATTCAGGAAACATCATAGTACGCAAACGGCTTTGTTGAGAATCACTGATGATATTAGGGAAGCCATGGACAAGAGTAAATTAACTATATTAGTTTTATTTGATTTGAGCAAAGCATTTGATTACGTTAATCCCAAAGACATTCTGATTTCGCTATTTGAACTTGGATTCTCAACACAAACGATTATTCGGTTTTTCTCCTACTTATAAAATCGCTCTCAGTCAATACTGAATGATCTTGGGATTCCAATCCAACTTCTAAAAACGTCATCCGGTGTTCCTCAAGGTTCGGTTTTAGGTCCAATCCTATTTCTCATTGTCATGAATTCTGTGGCTCAACGGCTCATATATTGCAGACATGGTTTGTTCGCGGATGATAAATATATACTCTTGCACTTCTTGTTGAATCAATTGAATGAAGCTGTCTGGCAGGTTAATATTGACGCACAGTCAGTTGCGAACTGGGCAAGAGAATATGGGTTGGAGATTAACCTATCTAAGACTAAAGTTATGATCTTGGGTTCAAACAGCAAATTGAAACAACTTGAGGGCATGGATTTACCACCGGTAATAGTAAATGGTGTCATAATGCCCTACGTCAACTCTACTAAGTGCTTGGGAATCCATATAAGTAGAAACTTATCTTGGAACTATCACATTACTCAAACAATCAGTAAAGTGAATTCAGCTCTGCATTGTCTCAAAGTTAGAAAAAACATCTTCTCAACTCCAATCAGAAAATTATTAGTATCTGCAACCATCCTTCCTCTCATTGATTATTGTACTGTTGCATTGATAGATTCATCATCTGACAACAATTTAAAACTTCAGCGTGCAATGAACTGCTCAATAAGATTTATCTTTGATCTCAAGAAAGATGAGCATATTACACCTTATTGACGAGAGCTGGGATGGCTATCGGTGAAGTATCGACGAATGTATTACATGAGTTGTTACTTTTATAAGCTACTTCAAGCTGGGAAACCCAATAACTTACGAGACCTGTTCACAGAAGACATTGATACCAGACGCTCCAATAGGTTAGCAGCTAAAAAACATTCTTTTTTCAAATTACCTCATTTTGCTACTACCTATATGGAGCATTCATTTATGTTTTGTCGAAACCTCGTCAAAGTGCCGAGATTTCGTGCTTCAGTTTTTAAAATTCAATTTTGATTATTAGTGTAGATGGATAGGAAATTTAAATAAATTACACTCGATGTTTGGGACAACAGGAAGAAATTTATTGTCCCAGAGGAGGAAAAATCTGATGATCAGATAAAAAAAACCTCCTCGATGATAATTACAAGAAATAAATGTGTATGAATGTGTAATTGTTGTTTAATCAGGATCTGGCCTGAGCTATTGTTATTTCGTCAGGAAGGACCTGAGCTATTGTTATTTCGTCAGGAAGGACCTGAGCTTTTGTTATTTCGTCAGGAAGGACCTGAGCTTTTGTTATTTCGTCAGGAAGGACCTGAGCCTTTGTTAATAAAATATCTCTTGGTGAGAATAGTTTAATGCGTATTGCCAAATGTAGGCGAATACTGATGACTCTTCTGGAGAGTGCTTTTAGATTGTATGTGTGTGTGTGTGAGAGAGAAACGATCAAAGCCAAGGAGGCATGATCAAAACCACGGGCCGTCAATACCCAAAAGAGTGAGAGAGAGCTCGGATGTATGGCGTTAGTCCGAATTACCGTGTAATTTCTATAAAATTGCGTTTTACCGAAAGTAATTGAATTCAATGAATATGATTCGAATGATAATAAGTAAAATGATGTTAAACGATGTGATTTTTGAGAATATCTCAATTGTACTGTATGATGCGTAATATGCGAGAGCGATTGCGTAAAAATTACTGCTGATTCGAGGGCCTCAGAGCAACTGGTGGTACTGGCCACCGCACGAGTAAATTTGGTTTTTCCTATACGGCCCCGATCGGCGCTATACCGTTCTGCGCATCCGCCGCAACTTGTCGCCTACGATGTCTCCCGAAATTGTTCGAGAAAATTCTCGTTGAAGCTAGAGCTAATATATAGATATAGTCATCTGATTTCGTACGCCCACGCTCTCTCTCAACAGATATAGATGTAATTGTATAGTACAATACATGCATGATTCTACTCTGCACACACACACGTTCATGGTCTATCGTATAGGTACGACTCGACTCGACATCCTCCCCCCGTTGCGAAGGGATGAGCAAAAATGTTGTTGTGTAAATGTATGGTGTTTTACAATGTTTGATATGTTACAAATAAATTGATTAATAACAGTTATAGATTAATTGACTCAATGGCAATTACAATCAGTTTAATTAATGACAATTACAATATATCAAATCATGTATTGTCCGGTAGAGGACATAAGACAGTAATATTTCTTTTATAGAGTCCGTGTGCTGTTCGAACAGTTGCGACTCGGGTAACTCCATCCTCGCCTGGATGGACCTCGACGACCACTCCCAGTTGCCACCGCATGCAAGGTTGATTTTTGTCCATGATGAGAACGACCTGGTCGGGTTTCAGTTCTCCTTGGGACGAATGCCATTTTTGACGTTTTTGAAGTTCGCTGAGGTACTCCAAGTACCAGCGTTGCCAAAAATGCTGGCGAGCCTTGGTAATAAATTGCCAAGCGTTGAGACGATTATCTGGAACATCAGAAAGATCATTTTCAGGTAGCATGGTGAGAGGGCGACCAATTAAAACATGAGCAGGTGTCAATGCTAGTGGATCGTTAGGATCACTAGATAAGGAGCATAAAGGTCGAGAGTTAAGGATTGACTCGATTTGCCCTGCAAGAGTGTTTAATTCTTCGAATGTAAGAATTTGATTTTTTACGACTCGTCTAAAATGATGTTTGAAAGATTTGACGGCAGCCTCCCAAATGCCTCCAAAGTGTGGAGACAATGGTGGGTTAAATTGCCAAGTAATGTTTTTACGTACGGCATATTCCTTAACTCTGCCCTGATGCTGTTCAGATTCAAGTAAATAATATAGTTCTCGGAGTTCATTGTTTGCGCCTACAAAATTAGTTCCATTATCTGAATAAACATGAGATGGAACGCCTCGACGACCGATAAATCGTCCGAAGGCACCCAAAAATCCCTCAGTCGTCATATCGCTTACGATTTCGAGATGTACAGCTTTGGTAGCCATGCAAATAAAGACACAACCATACGCCTTAATAATAGTCCGATTTCTAAATTTCTTTTCCTTAATAGATACAGGTCCAAAATAATCCACTCCTACATGAGAAAATGCAGCTGAATCAGTGACACGTGCACTTGGTAAGTCTGCCATTTTACCATGCAATAAAACTGGGCGATGTCGAATACAGTCGACACATCGCCTTACTATTCGACGGACTTGATTTTTTCCATCGAGCAACCAGAACCTATGTCGGATATTATAAAGTGTACTCTGAATACCAGAATGATAAGTTTTCGTGTGCGTTTCACGAATTATTAGATCTGTCACATGGTGAGTAGAAGGTAACAAGATAGGATGTTTTTCAGTAAAGGAAATAGGAGCGTGTTTTAGACGTCCACCAACTCGAAGAAGACCATGCTGGTCTATGAAAGGATTAAGACCCCTTAACCGGAGGTTTTTTGTTTCCCCTGTCTCCCTTATTTGTTCAATTTCATAACTGTATTGTTCGTTTTGAATCAAAAGCAGTATTTTCGTTTCTGCTTGTAATTTTTCTGTAACCTCTAAGCCCTTGCCCTTAAACTTGTTAGATTTACGCATGCGCAAACAGTATGCGATTGAATGTATAAGAGTTGTGTAAGAAGAGAAACGTTGAAACATGTCTGTGCAGGTGGCAAATAGACAAGTGTTTTTTCTAAGACCGGGTAATTCAGATGGAATTGTCGAAATGGAGATAGGCCATTTCTTGTGGTCAAGTTTGAGCCAATGAGGACCCTTAAACCATAATTTGTTAGTTAAAAATTCCGCAGGAAGTTGTCCCCTGGATAAAGCGTCAGCCGGATTGTCTTTAGTACGAACGTGCCGCCATTCGACCTTATCACCTAATGATTGGATTTCCATGACTCGATTAGCCTCAAAGACCTTGAGAGATTGTGGTGACCGCTTCAACCATTGAAGGACGATGGTTGAATCCGTCCAAAATATAATTTGAGAAATTGGAAAATCGAATGCCGACACCGATTCGTTGTAAAGACGTGAAAGTAATTGTGCGGCGCATAATTCTAATCTTGGGATCGTTACTTCTTTAAGAGGAGAAACTCTCGATTTCGCGCATGCTAATCGTATCAATACTCGTCCTTGTTGATCAGTCGATCGTATGTATAAACATGCTCCGTAACCGACTTTACTCGCGTCACAAAATCCGTGTAATTGTATGTTCGCTGCATCGGGAACAGAAATATGACGTTCGATAGAAAAGTCTTTAATGAGATTTAATTGTTCAGAAAATTTGATCCAACGCGAGTGTAACTCTTGCGGTACCGATTCGTCCCAATGAATTTTAAATTTCCAACATTCTTGAATGATAATTTTTGCAGCTAACACGACTGGCCCCAATAATCCCAAAGGATCGAAAATTTTTGCAATATTAGATAAAATGTTTCGTTTTGTTATTTTTTGAGATAAATCAATTGAATTGACTGTGTATAAGAATGTATCTCTACCCGAATTCCAAACAATTCCGAGAGTTTTTGAAATTGGATTGTCCTCGATAGCACAATCTAAATCTAAAGTTCTTTCATCAAAGTTATCAAGAGCGTGTCGATGGTTCGATGCCCATTGACGTATGTCAAAACCCCCGCGTCTTAACAATAAAATAATTTCATCTCGTAATTGTAAAACTTCGGATAGAGTATTGGCCCCGGATAAAAGATCATCTACGTATAAGTCCCGTGTTAAAATTTTAGCAGCGTTTGGAAAATTACTCCTTTCATCATCTGCAAGTTGTTTTAATGTACGTATAGCTAAGTAAGGAGCGGACGAAACTCCGAAAGTGACTCTATTGATCTCGAATGTTGCAATCTTGTCATCAGCATACCAGAGTATTCGCTGATAACGACGATCATCCGGGTGGATAAGAATTTGTCGATACATTTGCGCGATATCGGCGGTCATGACGTATGTGTGCGTTCGGAAACGGAGTAGATGAGTAAAAGTTTGTCTTGGATAGTGGGCCCTGTTAATAGAGCGCCGTTTAAAGAGATACCTTTGTCAGATTTGGCAGAAGCATCAAAAACAACACGCACTTTAGTAGTGTTGCTTGAAGCCTTGATCACTGGGTGATGTGGCATGTAATAACCGGATATTTGTTCATCTGATACCGGTACCATGTGTCCCAAATTTATATATTCCTGCATTACCTTAAAGTATTCTGTTTTAAGGTGAGGATCTGCATTTAATCTCTTCTGTAAAGATAAAAAACGTCTATAAGCCTGAGTTTTTGAATCTCCAAAATCGACCTTATCTACGCGAAAGGGTAGTCGTACTACATAGCGCCCACTTGTTTCGCGTGTCGTGTGAAGTTGATAATGAGCTTCGCATGAAGACTCTTCGAACGATTTTGAATTTTGAGACCCGGCATCTTCAATGATCCAAAAACGCGTTAATTGATTTGATAGATCTGTTAATTGACAAGCTACAGATTGATTATGATTTTCATCATTGACTCCCCCCGCAACAACCCAACCAAGTTGAGTTTTTTGTAATATTAAGTCGCAGTCGTTGCGTGACAAGTTAATCTGTCCTATCGATAAAAGTGATAAAGTCGTGCCTGAGCCAATAAGTACGTCAACTGGTTTCGGTAGATGAAATTGAGGGTCGGCTAATTTTAATGTTTTCGGTATTTGAATAGATTCTCGTGGGAAAACTTCGTTTGGACTTAAGTCTGCAATTTTTGAAATAGTTAAAAAGGATAATGATCTTTTAAATTTATCGTTAGTGGATTTGCAGTCTATTTGTACAATGTGTCTCGAAAAAGTTTGCATACCGTTAACGGCTCCGATAGGAATTGAACATGTTTGCATCGGAAGTTTTAATTTATTTGCTAGTTCGTCGGTAATAAAGTTGGCTGTAGCACATGTATCGAGAAGTGCACGAGTTTGTATAAAGTGTCCAGCCGAATTACGCATCTGAATGAGAGCGCTCATCATTAGTTGACATCGCGGTGCTCGTAAAGTGGTCGCGAAAGTGTGGTTGACTAGTCATGCTGCTGTTTCTTTTTCAACTGATTCTGGTTTGCTAGTAGTCGTTGAATTTGCAGCATGTCCTCTTGGAGGATGCTGAGTTGATGATTGTGAAGTTGAGAAGGATTTAATATGTAATAAGGTATGATGGAATTTCTTGCAGGTCTTACATCTGGTATTAGACCGACACGGTTCCTTATGTATTCGAAGGCAATTTCTACATAATCCTTTTGCCTTAACAAAAGCTAGTCGTTTGTCTATCGAGAATGCTTGAAAGGTTGGGCATTTATAAAGAGGGTGATCGTTACAACAGCACGAACATTTCGTCGAGTGTGTTGTCATAAATGATTTTACTTCAGTTTCTGTCTTCTGAAATTTGTTTGTATTTCCCTGGCGTTCAGAGTGACGTCTTTTTGAGGAGTGATGTTTGTCATGAAATGTAAATTGATTAAGTGTGCTAGCCTTGAATGAATAGTCAGTCAAAAATTTACAAAATTGTCAACTGTCGGAAATTCGTCGTTACTTAAAGTTTCCTCCCACTTTTCCTGAGTTCTGTCGGTAATTTTTTCTCAAATAGTCGCACCATCACACCGCCGCTCTTAAGAGCTGCTAAACTGTCTAAAGTCGCTGTATTTTGACGTAAACAACTCACAAATTTGTTTATATTTTGCGAAGTCGGGTTTGTCATGTTAGGACAGTCAATGATCGCATCGTAATGCTTTGCAATAAGAGCGCGTTTCTTTTCATAAGTTTCAGTTAATAATTCCCATGCTCGTTTGTAGTTTTCTGCACTAGTGTCAAAGAAATTCAATAAGTCAGCAGCAGCGCCGGTTAGTGAACCACGCAAATACAAGAATTTATTAAGATCGTCTATGTCGGTTCGTTTGTCGATCATGCTCACGAAAGTGTTTTTAAATGAAAGCCAATTTTCGAAATTTCCGTTAAATTTGGGTAATTCTGTAGTTGGCAGCTTTACGAGTTTTTGTCTTTCAGTCATGGTGGAATCGTTAAATCTCGAACTGTTCATTTGTGAATGATCGCCGGAACCGCCGGGTGGATTCAAGGTTTTTAATTTGCTAGCAATCGCGTAATAACGATTGCGAACTTCTTCTGCTTGAATCAGTTCTTCGTTTTCTGGTTCTGTCACAGAAAGTTCGTCAGTCAGATCATCGTATTCTTTGAATAATTCAGTCAATCGATCTAAACGCAAGGATGCTTCAATATTATCGATTTTCTCATTCGATAACGCGGTCTGTAATGTCGTCATCCTTGTTTTAATTACAGTACGTTTACGTTTTAATGCTTCGCCCGACATGTTGATTGACAATAATGAATTGACACGGAGTTAAATGTTTAGGTTAAAGAATAAAATAAAATTGCACAGCTGATGGTATGATAATTAACAATTAATAATAAATTAATATGAATTGAATTGCACAATAAAAATGTGAGTTAATCAATAATATTTAAATACTATATATTAAATATGCAATAAATTTAAGTGAAAATAAATTGAATGAACTTTTTAATGATACGTTGAAAGAGAAAAAAAATAATAAATAAAAAAATAAAAAAAATTAAAAAACAAATAAAATCTTACGTAACTTGAGAGATATCAAGTTCTAAAACTTTATTTATGTTTAATGTTAAACCGTTAAGTATTTAAAACATAAATATTGAGCGAAGAAAAAACATAAAGGAAAAATAATAAATTAAATTTTATTTGACACTTGAGATTTTCTGTAACGGTCGTTCTTTGTTCCTCAACGTGTTGCAAGAAAAAGTAACCCGGTAATACTACATATGTTTGGCTGTGCCAAGTAAACAAAACAAAATCTTTTCCAGATGTGAATTTCTCAGAAGAGAAAATAAAATAACGTTTTTAAATAATAACCGTAACTAAAATAATTTATAATACTTTAAATATTGATAAATTCAGAACTGTTAAGCAGTATATGATTAATATTAAGAAATCAGCATAAATAAATAGTCTAATAACTAACTGAATAAAAGATCAATTGATAGCTAATAACAATGAAATTAAATATTGTTAATAAATTGAATAAATGATAAATGAACTTTAATAATAATAGAATTAAATAATTTTCATAAAATATGTTGAAGAATTTTACTAATTAATAAAAATAAATTATCAAAAAATTAAACAGTCGTTAAATAAATAAATGATAATAATTACTGTATAGAAATTAAACGATAATTTAAACAAGTATTAAGTATTACGTAAGTTTGAATACTAAATTAAATTAAATTAAAATTACTCTTTGACTGGGATCAAATAGTAATTTAGATAAATAGTTGAGAATAATTTTTCAATTGAGATTAAATAATAACTTAAGTAATTAGTTATTAATAATCAGCAATGAAATTTGAATGAAAAATTGAATGAGAGTGAATAAATAGTCAATCAATGAAGATTGAATGATAAAAAAACCAAATAGTAAATAATAATTAATTATTGTTGGATTAATAAAAAAGACTTATCTTTATTTTTTTGGAATTTTCTCCAACGATGCTGGCGGCAACTGGGATGTCGTGGTCGTGCTGCGATGAATTGCGATGTTGAAGTTGGAATTGTTGGTTGAACAATACACTTCACTGTTATAATTTCGTAAAACCAGGGTGTCGTGAACCTCTACCTCACAGGAGGCACCAAATGTTTTGTCGAAACCTCGTCAAAGTGCCGAGATTTCGTGCTTCAGTTTTTAAAATTCAATTTTGATTATTAGTGTAGATGGATAGGAAATTTAAATAAATTACACTCGATGTTTGGGACAACAGGAAGAAATTTATTGTCCCAGAGGAGGAAAAATCTGATGATCAGATAAAAAAAACCTCCTCGATGATAATTACAAGAAATAAATGTGTATGAATGTGTAATTTTTGTTTAATCAGGATCTGGCCTGAGCTATTGTTATTTCGTCAGGAAGGACCTGAGCTATTGTTATTTCGTCAGGAAGGACCTGAGCTTTTGTTATTTCGTCAGGAAGGACCTGAGCTTTTGTTATTTCGTCAGGAAGGACCTGAGCCTTTGTTAATAAAATATCTCTTGGTGAGAATAGTTTAATGCGTATTGCCAAATGTAGGCGAATACTGATGACTCTTCTGGAGAGTGCTTTTAGATTGTATGTGTGTGTGTGTGAGAGAGAAACGATCAAAGCCAAGGAGGCATGATCAAAACCACGGGCCGTCAATACCCAAAAGAGTGAGAGAGAGCTCGGATGTATGGCGTTAGTCCGAATTACCGTGTAATTTCTATAAAATTGCGTTTTACCGAAAGTAATTGAATTCAATGAATATGATTCGAATGATAATAAGTAAAATGATGTTAAACGATGTGATTTTTGAGAATATCTCAATTGTACTGTATGATGCGTAATATGCGAGAGCGATTGCGTAAAAATTACTGCTGATTCGAGGGCCTCAGAGCAACTGGTGGTACTGGCCACCGCACGAGTAAATTTGGTTTTTCCTATACGGCCCCGATCGGCGCTATACCGTTCTGCGCATCCGCCGCAACTTGTCGCCTACGATGTCTCCCGAAATTGTTCGAGAAAATTCTCGTTGAAGCTAGAGCTAATATATAGATATAGTCATCTGATTTCGTACGCCCACGCTCTCTCTCAACAGATATAGATGTAATTGTATAGTACAATACATGCATGATTCTACTCTGCACACACACACGTTCATGGTCTATCGTATAGGTACGACTCGACTCGACAATTTATGGTAACTGTGATATGCCTGTGGGAAGAACTACCTGAGGAAATTGTAAATTCGAGTAGCATTGAAGTGTTTAAAAATAAAGTCTTTGATTATTTGTTGAATTTGGACAATTAATAAAGTGAAATTAATTGTTCAAGAACCTATACTCTCACTTCTTTTTCTATCAGTTACATGATGCTGTCTGGAGGGTCAACTCAGATGCACAATCAGTCGCTGACTGGGCAAGAGACCATGGATTAGAAATCAACTTAACTAAAACAAAGGCTATGATCTTGGGCTCTAATAGTAAGTTGAAAAAGCTTGAGGACTTGGATCTGCCACCAATAGTAGTAAACGGTATCATAATATCCTACGTTAACTTTACCAAGTGCTTAGGTATTCAGCTAAGTAGAAATCTGTCATGGAACTACTACGTCACTCAGATAGTTAGTAAAGTGAATTCAGCTCTGCATTGTCTCAAAGTTAGGAAAAACATCTTTTCAACTCCTATAAGAAAATTACTAGTATCAGCAGCCATCCTACCACTAGTTGACTATTGTTCCGTTGTATTGGTAGACTCAACTTCTGATAACAATTTAAAGCTACAACGTGCGATTAACTGCTCTATCAGATTTATTTTTAATCTCAAAAAAGATAAGCACATTACACCTTTCAGACGTGAACTGGGATGGTTGTCTGTGAAGTATCGCCGAATGTATTACATGAGCTGTTATTTTCACAAGTTACTTCAAGTTGAAAAGCCTAAGTACTTACGAGAGCTATTCACTGAAGACATTGATGGTAGACGTTCAAATAGGCTAGCTCTGATTTAAAAAAAAAATTAGGAAAACGGTTGACCCTGAAGGCCATCCGTGCAACTTCCCGCTAATTCCATACCTAGGCGCTTAAAATTGCACTTTTTAAGCTCTTCGAGCTCAAAAATAGAATTTATATGTTATTTTGAGCTCTCCGAGCTCAGGGAGACAGCTTTCCTATGCTTTCGAATTCTTTGAGATCAAAAATCTTATCAAAGTTCGATGAAACACGATTTTTAAATTTTCAAACTGCTATAACTTTCGTTATAACAAAAAGTTATTACAAAAAAAACACTTTTTTCGATTTTTTTCGACAACGATATCTCACGAACGCATCAACCGATTCTGACGCTTTTCATGGTGATCGATGCAGGTTTTCAAGGTTAAAAGCTAATGAGTTTTCGAGGTCGATCGGTTCAGCCAATTCGGAGATATTTAAAAAAAAATGAAAAAAAAAACAAATTTTTTTTTCACTTTTTTTGCGATTTCTCAAAATCTACTGGTCAGAATCGGTTCTGACTTTCAGAAAATCTAAGTTTGGCGAAGACCTTTCGAATGACATTAACTGCGATCAAATCGGTCAAGCCGTTCAGAAGTTATAAGAGGTTTATACACACACACACACACACACACACACACACACACACACACACACACACACACACACACACACACACACACACACACAAACGTACGGGCATCATCGTCAAAATAGTCAGAAAAGCTTCTTAGGGCTTCAAAATGTCGAGATCTGTTGTAACCTCGATTTTTTCAAAACGGGTTGAAAACAATAACTTCCCGATTTTTTGAAAATTTTCGATTTTCTTAGCAGGAAGTTAAAAATTTTTGAAAAACGCGAAAGTTCAGCTAAAAAAATCAAAAATTATTAATTTTGTGTTGGAATCGCTATTGTTACGCTTGAGCCTCAAGGTTGCAAGAGAGTACCAAAATTGTTCGATATATAGGAACATACGTACAAGTATACTGCAGAGTTGTACTATTTACCTATTCAGTTTGTCGGACATAACCACAAATCTCAAGAAGAAACGCAAGAAGAATGTTTGTCATTACTTTTGTTTTGGTCGTGTTTATTTTTGTAATGTTTATATCTATTTATCAATGGGGTATTCCATACCAAATCGACCACTTTTGAACCCAACACCTTTAGATTTAGCTGAAACTTTACGATTCTTTTCTACCCTTCAAAAGACATTTTTGAGAATTTTTTCAAATTTAATTATCCAACACAAAAAAAGTTATGAATTTTTCAAAAAAATGGCTTTTTTATTTTCAAATAGCCATAACTTTTTTAAGCATTGACCTTTGGGTACTTTTTTCTTTTAATAAATTTTCGTTTTTGAATGAACTTTTGGAAAAAAAACGCAAAAAAAATTAAATATGATCAATTCTATAATAAATAATAAGTTTTTTTTTAGCACAATCGTTATTTTTTCGAAGTTGGCGACTTTTTGTTTTTAATTTTTTTTCTCAAAAAAAAACTTCAATCAATTTGACAACTATTTCCGCTCATCCCGGGCAGGGCCGATTTTTTTTATATTTTTTTTAATTGAAAAAAAATAAAAAATTTTTATTTTAGAAAATTTGACAATTTTTTTTTCAATTAAATAAAAAAAAAAATTAGGAAAACAGTTGACCCTGAAGGCCATCCTTGCAACTTCCCGCTAATTCCATATCTGGACGCTTAAAATCGCAATTATGCCGTTTTTGAGCTCTCTGAGCTCAAAAATACAATTTATGTGTTGTTTTGAGCTCTCCGAGCTCAAAGAGAGAGGTTTTATATGCTTTTGAGCTCTTCTAGCTCAAAAAAGTCATTTTTTTGAAAAATTCATAACCTTTTTTGGGTTGAACAAATAAATTTTAAAAAATTCTCAAAAATGTTTTTCAAAAGGTAGGAAAAAATGATAAAGTTTCAACTAAATCTAAAGGGATCGAGTTCAAATGTGGTCGCTTTGGCATGGAATACCCCATGTATAAAAATGAATAGCTGTGCGTTAGTCTCGCTAAAACTCAAAAACGACTGGACCGATTTTGATAATTTTTTTTATATTTTGTACGTCATCAGGTATAGTTAGAGGATGGTTTAGATAAAAAAAATAAAAAGTTGAAAAAAAAATCCTAAATATTAAAAAATCAAAAATATCAAGTAACATCAATTGTTTCCTGCTTCACAGCAGTATTTCATTTGGCACCTATATAAGTCTATCTATATAAATAGATAAAATTGAATAGCTGTGCGTTAATCTCGCTATAATTCAGGGATGTTTTCGAAAGAAAAAAATTTTTGAACAACCCGAAAGTTTAGCTAAGGAAATCAACAGATCTAAAATTGTTAAACGTCTATCTTCAGTATGTATGGACAAAAAAAAATTTCATAAATTCAGTGTTCATTTTTTAGGATCTTGATTTTCAGGCGATAATGAGAAGCGAGTTTCATTTAATAACTTGACAAAATTCTAACCGCGCTTCATGCAGCCAGTATTTATTCTTTATCGAAGTAGATTAGAGTTTAGATTGATAATCGCTGTTCGGACGGTGTTTTAAAATATATTGTAGGTGATACGAAGTTCACCGGGTCAGCTAGTATATATATATATATATATATATATATATATATATATATATATATATATATATATATATATATCTTCTATATATATATAAGCGAAATACCACTCACTCACTCATAACGAGATCTCCGAAACTATTCGCCCGATTGACTTGAAATTTAGCATAGTTACTCCATTCGTGATGTAGACGCTCACTAAGAACGGATTTTACGCAATTCCTAGCCAAAATGAATTTTTCGTCTACCATCACATATGCCCTCCCCTCCCCTCCCTCTCATTCTTCTCCTCTCCTCCCGTGCCCTATAATCTTTCCCCTTCCCTATATCTCTCTCTTTTTTTGGGAGCGAAATATCATTTTGACCCTCTAATCTAAGAAACCATCAGTGGCACCCGTAAATTATCGAACTCAACCCCCCTACAACCACCCACGCTAATCAACCGTTGCCATGGTTACCGTTGACAGGGTTACCGTTGCCATGGTTACCATTGTCATGGTTACCGTTGCCATGGTTACCGTTGCTATGGTTACCGTTGCCGTGGTTACCGTTGCCATGGTTACCGTTACCATGGTTGCCGTTACCATGGTTGCCGTTACCATGGTTACCGTTATCATGGTTACCGTTGCTATAATAACTGTCAAAATGATTGATTTTAAATTTTATCGATTGACTGTTGGGACAGTAGGAATTCATAATCATACGTTTTTTAAGAAAGAATAGCTAAATCATTAATAACTGAAATAACTTATATGTATTGGAATAATCATGAAGGATGAACTCGATTATATCATAACACAGATAAATTAAACATAAATATTATCAAGTTGATATTGTTAAATGATTATACTGATTTTAATGATTAAAATTAAAATGGTAAATTGTGTCTGATGCGTCTTCTCTAAAATTTCACAACGATATCGTTAAATTATTATATAAACGGTCGATTTAAGATAATTTCTAATAAAATGAGTAATAATAAATATATTTTTAATACCACTTAATTTGTTATGAATTTATTAATAACTAGCTGATACCCGCCCGCTTCGATAGGAATACAATAAATTTTTATGGTGTAACCTAGATGAAAAATATAAACAAAATGGTTAATTTCAAAAAGATAATGAATATAAATTTTGAATTAGAGAAAAGTGATTGTTTGTGATGACCGGTGTTAGCGAGTATTAAATATATGAGAAAAGTATTTTATTATTAACATTTTTTAAAATTAAAAATTATTGACATTTTTTAAAATTAAATAATACTATGAAGCGGAAAAGAATAGGAGTTACGGATAATTATTACGTGAAGCGTTCCAACATTCACGTAACAGAATAATTGGAGGAGGAAGAGATTGAGAAAGAAATAGGAAGGACCTTCTTAATAAGAGTTTACAGAATATGCGAGAAAAAATTCAGATAGCTCGGACAGGGATTCGAACCCAGAACCTTCCGGTGACATGTCGGCTACTCTACCATTTGACCTATCCGGTCTAGACTAAATGTTTAGGATAACATTATTATAATGGGAACGCATCTCACTACACAGTACGTCATGGGTGATGCGGAAATCTGTCTAATGACAGATTTACTGACTAACTGACCCATTGATTGATTCATTATTAATAATAAAATACTTTTCTCATATATTTAATACTCGCTAACACCGGTTATCATAAACAATCACTTTTCTCTAACTCAAAATTTATATTAATTATCTTTTTGAAATTAATCATTTTGTTTATATTTTTCATCTAGGTTACAACATAAAATTTTATTGTATGCCCAGCGAAGCGGGCGGGTATCAGCTAGTATATATATATATATATATTAGGGTGTGCCAAAATGTAACTTCCGTGGAGAACCTTTTAAAATTGAAATTTTGAGTTCCATTTTTAACAGAAGCTGTGTTTGGGCATTTCCTGAGATACTTCGGGGTGAGAGGATTAATTTGATTATTTATAGGATTTTTAACAGGAGATTTGATTGGATACTTGTCACAGTGTTTACACGCTGTGGCATTTCCCGCCGGGCTTGAGCACACTGGTGTTGGAGGTTCCGCCAGATGGCGGCACCTCCCGGGCAATTAAATAAAAATTTATTAGAAATAAGATTTAGTTTAAGATAATATTGTTTATTCATATTTTATTTCAGCCCAAAACGCGATCAGGATGGTCGCCAGCGATTAAAATTAGTACGAAACTAATTTAAAATTTAATTTGAAAGATTTAATTTATCTAGTTAATTTAATTTACTAAATTAGACGGAGCCCAAGTGAGCGGCCGACGGGCCTGAGGACGCCCGAGGTCCCCAGTCTAGAGCAGACGAGCCTGACGCTCAGCTCAAATTTATGTTCTAAACTCACGTTTGATTTAAATTATTAAATAATCGTATAAATAATGATTATGGTTGTTGCCGAATTACTATTTCACGCGGACACCGGCTCGATTTACGCCTCGGGGGAGAATTGCTCAATATTTGGTGGAATTGGACATTTCAAAAAAAACGATACCGGCGTCGGCCGAGGTGACGGATAGTCCCTCATGAGGGCAGGTCGGTAGCGGCAGCTGGCAGCATGCTGCCGGCAGAGTGGTGTGGTAGTCACAGGCGTGAACCGAGATGGGAAGCATCAGTGTGTTCAAGCTATCATAGTTTTGGTATTTTTGATATTTTTGCAATTGTTGCCTAAGCCGGTCGACAATTGTTCATAAATTTATTATTTAATTTACTTAAGAATTAATTTGGCAGTTTTGGTCGAGTGACCCGGCATACTCCGGTAAGTCCTTGAATATTATTCCACCGTGGTAATTATTGAGATTCTCCCGGGCGGGATCCAGAGCCGGTTTCCCGCGTGAGGCCGCCATCTTGGCCACGTGGCTACCACGTAATAAATTAATTGCGTTGAATGATTTGCTAATAAAATCAAATTCGATTATGATCAAACGTGGGTGAATTTATTTGTTAAAATTAAATAAAGGCCTTTTGAGGGAAATTTCACGGCGGCTGATTACCTGGTTGCGTCTTGTGACTCGCGTCGACTTATTGCGCAATTACTGAGATCTAAAATCGATAATGCTGTATTTGTGTGATTATTATTTTCCCTGCGGATTACTATTATTATATGTATGATTTCTCAAGTGCGATCCGCAATTAATATTATTTATTGATTATTGCTGTAATAATTTTAAGGTCTACTGATAATTAATACAGTCAGATATTGATTGATATTATAATTGTTAATCTGGATTTAATTTACGAATAATATTAATAAATATTATTAATCTTTATAATTATTTACACTTTGCAACCAATCTTGTAAGAAAATTAATCAACGCAAATAACGAACAATATTATTGGCATTTTGTTAATATTATAACTATTTTTGAGACTATTGCGATTTGCGACACCAGATGTCGAATATTACGATTATTATTGTGATTTAACCGATAAATATTGTTGATCATTGAAGCGATTATTATTTTGCATTGCTTACAATTATTATTGTTGAATGTTAATTACCATCGCGAGTATTATCTTGAGCGTAAGTTATGCTCGATATTATTTAATCCTAATTATTATTGAGATTATTGTTTTTTATTGCAGATATTGTTGTTCTCGAATATTGCATTGTTATATTTTTATATTTTAAGTTGAGAAGAAAGTTAGTGTTAATCAAGAATTCCACAAAGGATTTAATTTGTATCCGAAAATAGGATTAAGTTAGCCTACGGAGAATCTCAGTAATTTAAACCTCTTAGGCTATAATTTAAATAAATTTGTAATTGGAGATTTATTTAATTTATCTCTAACTATTTTCTTGGATTAATTCCTTTGTGCTAACTATTTGACCTTCCTGTATTCTTTTCCTACGACTCATCTTCCTGTCACGATCAATTAATATAGACTAGTATCTTATAATTAATTATTCGTCATTTCCAATTCTGAGGTCTAGTTTAATTTGAATCTCGATTTCTTCGTGGCTCATCTTTCACTCATATCGATTTAAATCGTTAATTGACCGTTCGGCGAGGCCCCTGGAATTTTGGTTACTTTTGGTAATTTTCATGAAAATTACCTGGCGTCCTATCGTGCACTAACCCAGCCTGAGGAGTTTTCAGGTTACTTTTATTATACATTTGAAGAGGGCGAGCGTAAAATACTCTACCCAGCCGGTATCTCCGCCACCGGTTAAATTTAGTTAAATTTCTGGGGAAAAGTATTGTTACACACTTCCGGCCAAATTTTAAATTTTCACCGGAAATGCCCAAACTAAGCTTCTGTTAAAAAATTCTATGAAAATCAAATACATCGTCTCATACCAAAATATCTCAAAAAATGCCCAAACGCAGCCCCTGTTAAAAGCGGAACTCAAAATTCCAATTTTAAAAGGTCCTCCACGGGTGTTACATTTTGGCACACCCTAATATATACAGAGTGTCCCAGAAGTAACGGATGCCATTGTAGCATCTGATAAACAAAATAATTCTGAGACGAAAAGTCCTTAGCCATTTTTTAATCAGACGCATAGATAATTAATTATTAATTAAAAATAACGTCTCTTTATTTGTTAGAGAGAGAACGCCAGTGTCCAGTAAAGTATGTGCCAAACAAAGACACATCTAACTGTATGACTAACTAGTTTATATACTGGATAGTTACCGTAACTTCTATTCTTTCCCGCTTCACAGCATTATTTATATTTGTAAAAATGCTTGCCGTAAGATGGACGGTGTGGCTTAATGTATATAGAATAAGCGAAAGGAAATTTAGTATAGACCGGATAGCTCAAATGATAGAGTAGCCGACATGTCTTCGGAAGGTTCTGGGTTCGAATCCCAGTCCAAGCTATCTAATAATTTTTCTCGCATATTCTATAAACTCACATTAAGATGATCCTCTCCACATTCCTTTCTCAATTCTTACCTACCAATATCTTGTTACGTGAATGTGGAACGCTTCACGTAATAATTACCGTAACTCCTATTCTTTCCCGCTTCACAGCATTATTTATATTTGTAATTCCTTTCGCTTATTCTATATACATTAAGCCACACCGTCCATCTTACGGCAAGCATTTTTACAAATATAAATAATACTGTGAAGCGGGAAAGAATAGGAGTTACGGTAATTATTACGTGAATGTGGGAGGAGTTACGAACTTCTATAAATATTTTATTATTTTCGAAATAATTGATTATATAATTGGGATTCTAAATTTTATTTTTATTTTTTCATATTTTTTGTGGTTAAATTTTTCTGAAATACAAAATAAAAAATTTTTTCTTGAATATTTAAACTGTGCAGATTTGAGTAATCAATTATTTTGAAAATAATAAAACCAAAAAAATAATTTTGTAATTATTCAAATAATTTTGTTCAATTTTGAATTAGTTGACAGATTTTTAGTCGTATAAAATTGATTAATTTGAAAATAAAATGATAGAGAAATTTTATAAGAAATTACTACACTTAATTTTTTTTTTTTTTTTTATCAAAGATTTATAAATTTGAAAAATAAAAAACATTTAATTAAATTTTAATTTCAAAGCTCCAGCGCCACAACACTCACAGTAAATGCAGTGCTTGCAACTTTATGATAGATACTATAGTAAATTTACATATACTTATTTTACATAGAGATGTTGACGCATGGATTTATTTTAAACCTGAAATATTTTTTTACGGACTTGATCTCGATTAGATTTATTGTACGTGGACTTATTTTTGCATATGATTATTTTCAAATAGACAAATTTTTCCTATAAAAATATTCCCTAGAAATATATTCAATAGAAATGTCTAATATGGAGTTCTTTACATAGAGATGTTTTCGTGTACGTTTGTTATCGTGTACGGGAGAAATACATGTCACTGACTGTATAATTTGCTCTATATTATTCAATTTTTTAAGTTTCTTGCTCGCCTTGTTTGTTGAATAAAATTTACAATAGTAGATCGTAAAAATTACTAAATAAGAAGTATGGTCCACCGTTACTATTTAATTTAATCAAAATTACGATAGTGAAATAGTTAAAATTCCTTGTATTTTCTTTCCGTGTATCTTACATTTATGTTCATTTTGCACGCCTCATAGCGCGAAGCGCGTGAGGTTGTGCTTTATACTCGACTCGTCAAGATCAAGCAATTTTGTGATCTTTAAATGCCTCTATTACAACCATATTACACTTATACAATGATGTAAGTAGATTTACACTGAAAAAACACTTAAATAAAACCATCTTTTACTTTCTAAAATCATTTCATGTTGATATTTTGAAAAAAAAAACGTTTTGAAAAAAATTTTACGTGGACGTCCGGATGTCACCCCATTTTGGATGTACCAACGATTACTGCCGAACAAATTGATATTTCAAAACCGGACATTTTTTATGAGTTTAAGAATTAGATGAACTGGGTCCGTATTTCATATCAGTGGCCTAGTATACATATTTTTTTTTTTAATTGAATTTTTATTAAAATTCACTACGATACAACCGTAAAAGCCAAACAAACTTTTCTTATTTGTCACGTGAAAACTATGGCGACACTTGATCAAGCTAGATTTTTTTAGACTGCGTACGCATATGACAAGAAAAAAGGGCGCTGATATTTAAAAAAAAGAAATTAAGAAATTACTTAATTATATATTTTTTTTTTTAATCAATTACAAAATTAATTTTTTTCTTAAAAAATGAATGAGAGTTATGAGGCGTGCACTTTTGGATTTTCCAAACTTTTTATGGCTATTTTTATTTCCCTCGCGGTTTTAGAATCACAGTGAAAGCACAGTGAAAACTCCGTATAAGTTGTGTGATTTCACTGTGCTTACACTGTGCATTTGTCTCATTTATACACAGTGTTTTCACAATTAATTCACAGTGAAATCATAATGTTTTCACAATAAATTCATAATAGAATCACAGTGTTTTCACAATAGAATCATAGGTCTACACAATGAATTCACTGTGATTTCACGAAAAAACATACAGTAAATTCACGATATTAACACGGCAAATTCATCGTGAACTTATAGTTTACTTACGATTTGATGAGAAATAATTAAAAAAAATAATTTTTTAAATGTTATTTTTTTATTTTATTTTTAATGTGGAACTAACGCAAGTTCAGACTGTTGACTCTCAATTTTGACCTAACTTTCGGGAATTATAGAAATAAAGTGAAAATCACATTCTGTTCTAACCGAGATTCGAACCCGAGCCGCGCGTTCGCCAGACCGATAACTAACCCCTACACCGTACGACCGATTAGTTGATGCACATTTCATCATTCTAATAAACTAAATCTATAAGGTGACGAAGTGTAACAGTTTATTATTTATACAATTTACGTTATTTAATATTGTGCTTTGATAAAAATTAACTATTTTTTACAAATGTATTTTTTAATATATTATTATAAATTCTACTGTTTAAAATTATCGATATTAAAAATTCAACTTTAAATTGTTATATTTTGATTTTTTTAAAACCATATCAATTTTGACGATATGCAATTGTTTTAGTTAAATAAATTTTTTATTTTAGCATTTGCTAACAAATATTCGTTGAACAATCAATATTTATTGTTTAAAATTCTATTACTTGATGATTAATTAACTTTGAATTTTCCATCGAGTGGCCAAGGATAGATTACCGACACAGAAAAAAAGGTTCACTCAATCCAAAAAAATATTTTTCTTCCTAATTATTTTCTTAAGTGAAAAAAAAAATTTTATTTGACACAAGAAATTTTACTTTTTCGAACAAAATTAATTCTTCTGCTTTAAGAAATACGTATTTTGAACCAAGAAAAATTATTGAAGTCAAGAAAATCTTGTTTTGAGAAAATTCAGCCTCTTGCTCTAAAAAATTTTGTTCTTGATAAAAGTAAATTTTCTTGTCTTGAGAAAATTTGTCTCTTGCTCCAAATAATTAAATTTCTCGTTAGAAGTAAATTTTCATTAATATTTTTATTGATTAGCATGTCAAATGGGAAGATCGAATAATATTGGTTCATTTTTTTTTCATTCAATATGTATAATTTCACGCTAAAATAATATAAAATGAGTATCAAATATTAAAGAGAAAAATTTTCTTAAAGTAAGAAAATTTTTT